>NC_085846.1:28300570-28607615 GCF_035594765.1 Anolis carolinensis | reverse complement strand
TAGCCTGAACAAGCAATTGGATATTATGCAGACCTCCTCATCCCACAAAGGCCACTAAAACTCAGGTTTTGATGTTACACAAGTCAAATTAAGTAGATTGCTCTGGCTAAGCAAAGTTGTTTTGCATATATTGTTGACGCTCAGTCAATAATACTTCACTTAACAAAACCATTCTACATGATATAAAGTGATAGTTTTATTTTATATTGTTCAGTGTCCCCTACAATAAAATGGATACCTACTCAGCAACAAACCCTGATCAAATCAACTAGATTTATTTCCAGGTGAATGAGGATTGGACTTCAGTCTTTGAGTGTGATCCAAAATAAATTCCATTAAAATTAGCAAAGTAATTTGCACTATTTTTTACTTCTCAGTCATGGCTATGTGGTGTATCTTTTAACTGACCAATTCCCTGTGGATTTCTAACTTACTCTGAGGGGTGAGGAGGATATTAAGAATTTCTTGACAAATATTTTCCAAGGATCAAGAAACTTGATGATAATATTCTTCATAGATTAAGACTTAATTTTATGCAGAATTTGCATGTGGTTGTTCTGTGCAGAACACAACATATTCTGCACAAAAATAATATTTCTGTGCAGTAAATGTTGTAGTTGGGACCTTTTCTGTGCAAAATTTGCACACAGCATGTTATTTTGTGCACAAAAGTACCACATGCAATTTTTGCACAAAGTCCCACATTGTGAAAATTCACAGAAATTGTATAGCTTTTGCACATCATGTTGCAACTGAGAAAAAACAGAAATTTACTAATTCCTTCCTTCAAGAAGAAAAGCAAAATATCACAACCTTATATCCCTATATGAACTGGATTATCAGAGATATCAGAGATAAGGATAGCTACCTTTCCCCTCTGCCGAAATCAATGTTCTGCGTTGACTCAGAATGCATGAATACCTCCAGACAAAGAACTCATAGTGCTACCAGTCAAAAGACATGGTGCAGCCATTCCATCTTTCCCTCCCTAATAATCTTTTGACAAAAAAGAGGAAAAACATGATGGGAAAACACAAAAGGGTTACAAGTAGAAGATTATAACATCTAGATCCCCTGTAAAATTTTGCAAATGGAGAAAGGCAATTGCAAAAATAAAAACCACATCTAGAAACTGCCCTTCTCAGTAGTGTTGTTACAAAATAATAGTGGGGATCCAAATGACTAATTCAGTGCTCCAAATTACTTTCAAATGACTTGCTTGGTGAATCAGGCTCTCAGTCACGAAGGGTGACAATACCTTAACCATTGTTCCAAATTAACAGGGAATGTTCAACTGTAGGAACAAAACCATCCCCAATATTCTCTTGTCAACATGGCCGATGAGGGACCAAAACCCAAGATCTTCTTTCCCCCTCTCTGCCTGCCTCAGTCTCTCGTTATCATCCAATGGAATTAGTGCATAAACACCAGAGCACACCCACACTGTACCAGCTCTAGAGCTCCGGCAGATCCGCTGGAGTAGGAAGGAGGAGGAACAGGAGTAGAAGGAAGATGAAGAGAAAGAGAAGGAAGAAAGACAGCAATAAAGTTAAGGAAGTCCATAAACAGCAGAGGGAGGAAAAAACACTTAAACAGCACCTCCCCATCAATATTAGAAACTACAACTGAAATGCGAGCACGGTCCTCCTCCAGTGTAGAAAGCTGGGTTTCTCCTCTACAGCTTAAAGGACATCCAGAAGGTGTACTTAGGACAATATTACATTAGAGCAGTGGTTCTCAACTTGGGATTCTCAGGTGTTTTTGGCCTACAACTCCTAGAAACCCTAGCCAGTTTACCTGCTGTTTGGATTTCTGGGAGTTGAAGGCCAAAACATCTGGGGACCCACAGGTTGAGAACTACTGCATTAAAGCTTTTAAGTGGAAGCACCCATTTTCCTATCGTGTGACTGCCTCCTGTAGAATTCTGGGAAATGTAGTTTAAGGAAGCAAAAGTAACTCTCTGGTTGAGAATTTCAAAGGCTCCACCCTAAACTACATTTCACAGAATTCACACGATAGGAAAGCAGGCACCTTCGCTTTAGAATGTTAACGTGATATTGTCCTAAATGGAAATAGTTATTCATCAGTTTTTAAAAAAGTATTCTGCTGTAACACTGGGGATGGGTCGGGGGAATATGGATTCTGTTGCCAACACTGCAACCAGAAATCGTCTGGAGGGCAACAGGACACAAGGAGATGAGATATTCTCTGTATGTCGCACAAGGTGTGGAATTTTCTTCCTCTACAGAAATGCCCAAACATGAATATTTTTGGGCGGGGATCTGATCTTCCATTTAGTGTTTTGAGGGATGACCTGGACTCCAGGAATGGGTGGAATTGTGGGCCAGTTCTAGGAAGATAAAGAAAATTCACATTTCTACAGGAAGACTAAGGGAAATCAGAGCTAGAGTTGTGTACATTAGATCTGAGAGGAGAAAGCAGAATGTGAGAGACTTGAGTAACAAATAAATAAATAAATAAGGGAGCCACTAAGGAGAACACTGACATGGAGACCAAACTAGACAACCCCACTCAAGATACTGAGTGCTGGGAATTCAAAGGCCATTGATTTATCTCCAGAGGTTTCCTTTTCTACTCACCTGAAGCATCCCCCGGTGCTGCAGTCCTCCCAATGTTGGGCAGAAGGTACTCAATATTCGGCACTGATTGGGTTTCCTGCTCATCTACAGGGGTCTGTGAAACAAACACATATCTGGTTACGAGGAAAGGTTTAAGTTGCCTTTCAGATGTACAATGCTATCAAAATGTCTCCTTCTATTTAGAATGACATGAGCAGATAATCGGTGCACTGCAAATGTAATGCCTCTTGACCAAACACTTCCAGATGACTCAAGTAACTTAACCTATATGCATCGAATTGGGATCTCGCTAGCCAATATGACATTTGACTTTCACCACTGGTAAAAAAGGTTTTGATGACTCATATGTCATTTCAAAAACTTGACAAAGCTAGGAAAACAGAATGAACTAAAAAATGAGTATGTAAAATATATAGGCAGTCCTCAAGTTACAAGCAAGATTCAACAACAGAGTTAAGGTGTGCGCAGCATGATACCGAATAGGGGAGGAGGAGCTGTGATCAGCTGTCGTGTGGTCCCATTATGTATGGGAAAACAAGACGCCCGGGCCGTTGCCATTAGGGCCATCCAGCAAAGTCGAAGAAACTGGACTGGCCAAAGAAAAATGGTTAAAATGGATCCACGCACAAGCCTAATATAGGCTTTGGATAACATAGGAAGGGTTAACACCCCTGAATTTTGAAAAAATTGGCTTGTTGTGGAAACAAGGATTGGTAATAAGCTTCAGTGGAGACATCTTTTCCCCATGATAGCTCTTTCAGGAGTGAATTTCCCTTCTGAGGGGTAGATTTCTGTTTCATGTTGTCTCACCACCATTCTTAAGTATGACTCATTTGTAAATCAGATGTTTCTAACTCAGGGACTGCCTGTATAGTGAGGAAGCACACACATGCAGACTGAGACCCACAGTGTGATGCAGCAGCTAAAAAAAGTCAATGAGATTTCGGGCTGCATCAAAAGGAGTATAGTGTCTAGATCGAAATAAGTCATGGTGCCTCTCCATTCTGCTTTGGTTAAAACCTTTGGTTCAACTTCAGCATCCCACAGCCACAATTGCCTTCTTTTGCAGTGCCACCCTACCCACAAGTATGCCTTCCTCAAATACCGCCAAGAGTTAGGCGATGAAACATCTATACATAATGCCCACAAGAAATTTTCCCAGTACCATGTTTCCTAGAAGTCTAAGGAACCAAAGGCCACCACTAATGGAGCATTTTCTTCTTCTCAGTTACTCACCTTCTCACCTTTGTCTTCCTTATCACTGAAAAACCAGTCTGACTATGGAAGAAAAAAACAATAAAAACAATCAAACGACAGTCTAAGTAATGGTAACACTTATCTCAACTATGTGTGTGTATATATGTCTACAAGGATGAAAACAAACGCATCATGTAAGTAGGAAATCACATCAGTTTCTTTAACTATGGTATTCGTGCAACAGCTGTGTTTTCTGACTTTTCACCTTGCATGAGAAATTTCTGTTACATTGAACATTGGTTTTATTGTTGGAATTTCCTTTTGCCCTCTATGCTTCAGGAAGCCTACTTGCATATTACAATTTTTATGAGTGAAGGACATGTGTAATTATACGATGATTCATATATCACCATCCCTTTTTAAATAAAAAATATAGCAAAAAACTATGATTTCAGAGATCGCAGTGTTTGTGGTAACATGACAATTGGTGCTGTCTCACAAAACTGAAAAATATTCCACAAGCTTGCAAAACCATACTACTACCCACACAGAAAGTGTATAGAATCATATAATAGGAAAGGACTAAAGTCCAGCCCTCTGCCCTTCAGGAATAGACAATTAAAGCATTGCCAGCCAATATTTGTTTAAAGGCCCCCAAAGTTGAAGAATCCATCACCCTCCAAAGCAGGTATGGGCAAACTTTTTGCCTTGGGGCCGCATTGCAGGCTCGGCCAAGAGGGCAAGGCACATGCTGGGTGGGGTGGGACTGGGAGGGGGAGGACCAGGAAAGGGCAGGGCAGAGCTTGTGTCACCCTCAGATTGTTCTCCCGGTTCACTTCATCTTTATGCTGGGAGAAAGGCAAGACTGCCCCCAATCCTCCCTCCCGATCCTCCTCTCCTGATTTATGGGCTCTCCTCTTACTCCGGAGGGCTCTCAGCCACCACGTGCCTTCCTTGAGCTGTCCTCTTGGCAAAAGAATGGGGCCATTCACACCATTCTTGTGCCAAGAGGAGGGCAAGACACGCAGTGGCTGAGAGCGCTCTAGAGAGCTCTCGGCTGCTGCATGCCTTCCTACTTCATCTTTTTGGCATAAGAACATGGTGGCCGCCATGTTCTTATGCCAAGAGTACAAGGAAAATGAGGAAGGCCTGAGATAAGTGTCCAAGGGGCCGCATCCGCCCCCCAGACCTTAGTTTGCTCATGCCTGCTCCAAAGCAATCTATTCCATTGTCCAACAGCTCTTACTGTCAGAAAGTTATTCCTAATGTTTAGGTGGAATCCACTGCCTTGTAATTTAAAACAGATACAACAAACACTTTTTCCTACAATTCCAAATAGCAGTGCAAGCATATACAAAAGGTTTTTAGAACTTTTTATGCACAAAAAGATCTATTTCTGAGAAGTTTGTGTTTGTCATTGTAATTAGTGAGACAACTGTAGTATATACATATAACTGTAGTAATACATATAACTGTAGTATTAGGGGCCCCTGGTGGCACAGTGCGTTAAAACGCTGAGCTGCTGAACTTGCGGACCGAAAGGTCCCAGGTTCAAATCCTGGGAGCAAAATGAGCACCCGCTGCTAGCCCCAGCTCTTGCCAACCTAGCAGTTCGAAAACATGCAAATGTGAGTAGATCAATAGGTACCGCTCCAGCGGGAAGGTAACGGCGCTCCATGCAGTCATGCTGGCCACATGACCTTGGAGGTGTCTATGGACCACGCCGGCTCTTCAGCTTAGAAATGGAGATGAGCACCAACCCCCAGAGTTGGTCACAACTGGACTTAACATCAGGGGGAAACCTTTACCTAACCTACCTGTAGTATTGGATTGAGGCGAAATTTCAGATTGCTTACAAAAATGAGTCAGTGTCATCTGAATTCACAGTTTTCTATTTTAAAAAATCCTTTCTTTGACACTTTTCTCTAACATTATTTCCAAATGCTCATATATTTGCAGATATATTTTGAATTCCAGCGTTAACTCCCTTCTTGTCATCTTTTGGCGAAGCAATGTTCTCCTTCTCCCCCCCCCCCCCCCCTTGATGGAGATCAATTAATAAAAAAGCACACTAGGCACGACAACCTTCTGAATCATTTTGGAAGGATATTACAGAAATGATCAAAGCCATATTAATAAGCTCATTACCATTTGTTCCCTTAAGGCATTATGATCTTAGGGGGGAAATGTAAGAAGAAGTAAGGAGGGGGAGAGAAAGAGTTTAAAATTGATTAGCTGCTGCAACCTTACAGAGGATTAAATATTGGATTAAGAAATGATCAGCAGCATTTGTTGCCCATTTAATTAAAATAGGGTTATATTCCCTGTATCGCACATAATATCTTACACAATTAAACTGATGCTACCTAAGTTGAGAAACTCTTTAGCAGTGACATCAATGGTTTAAAATAAACCTTTAAACTTGAAAAAATATATACTAGGGTGGGTCAAAATGTTTTGCATCCTGTGTCATAAAAACGTTATGAATGAACATGTAACAGTAGAAGTTGCTAAATCATAGCCTGAACTATCCTCTACACAAACTACTTTTCAACACAGTCACCATCAATTTGTACACATTTGCGCCATCGTTTAACTCAGACATCAAAATCATTTTGGAGAAATTCAGGGTCTCACTTCGTGACCCTTGATTTTAAAGTTGTTTTAACGTCTGATTCAATGACTTGAATGATGTTGAAACAGCTTTAAAATCAGTCGTTAAAAAGCAAGATGAATTTTTTGAAAATGGTTTTGATGTCTGGGTTAAACAATAATGCAAATGTGTACAAATTGATGGTGACTATGTTGAACAGTAGCTTTGTGTACAGGATAGTTCAGGCTATGAACTATCTGCTCTTATATATTCACTCATAACTTTTTTTGACACAGGATTTCCTATTTTACAATGAGGTTAATTTTTATTGCTGTGTACAAGTAAAAAAAAGAATTAAAGAAAAATATAATAAAACAAGCAATATAGATAAGGCTCTCATTTAACTGTAATTCAATCAATCCATAAAATAATCAAAGAAATAATACTTTAAATTATAAAAACTGGTTTTATAACACAGTGAAACAGTAAAACTGTGTTACACTAATTTAGGTTTATCTTTATTTCTCTTTATTTGCTTTTAATTACTATATTTCAATAGTAATACTAAGTCAATACATAGTTTATGATATGATATAATATGGGTTATAGTTAGAATTGTTTTAATAGTAACTCTCAAGCAACCAGGAACTACATTTATCCGGCATCTACCAATCTAATGGGTGCTGGATAAATGCATTTATTTATCTCTTATTTTAGTCACTTCATTTTTATTCACAGAACACAGCCAAACCATGAAATTAAAGAATAATAAGTAAAGGAAAAGGTTTTCCCCTGAAATTAAGTCTAGTCATGTACGACTCTGGGGGTTGGTGTTCATTTTTAAGCGGTACCTACTGATCTACCCACATTTGCATGTTTTCGAACTGCTAGGTTGGCAGAAGCTGGGGCTAAGAGCAGGAGCTCACCCCGCTCCCTGGATTCGAACTGCCAACCATTCAGTCAGCAATTTCAGCAGCTCAGCGGTTTACCACGCTGTGCCCCTGGGGGCAACATAAACATAATAACATAAAATTTAAAATAAATTAAATAGCCATAGAATAAAGCCAGAGGAAAAACCAATAGCAGCGGACAACAACAATTCAAGGATCTAACAAGTCTTCAATTAGTGCTGAAAATATCATAATTTTAATGCCAGGCAAACGTATGAAACTGTGCCACCACTGAAAACTTAGTACATATCCCTCCAGAATTTCACAGATGAAAACTGGAATATGTGATTAAAGTGGCAAAAATGATTAATGAAATAAACATGCAACAGCAGTTTGCCTGAGCCTACTGAGAAGGGCAAAATTTTTCTCCCTCTCCTCTTCCCCCTGCTGAGCTAATTGAGTGCAAATTGCTTTTATGTTTGAACTCAGTTCTTAGCAATTAAAGTTAAGGTGAGGACAAAGGGGAGATGTGACAGAGGAGAGAGAAACTGGGATATTTTGGTAGTTTAAAATGTGGGATGACAAAGGATTAATTGGGATTGTCACTGCCAAATTGACCACTTTTATTATTTGGTGAAGATAACTGTATTAGTGACCCATGAAGGATCAACCTTCATACAGCTGCCCTCCACGTCCCCAGCAAGCACTTCCTCATCCCCTTACATGTTGTATGAGGGTCTCCACAATTTTGTAGCGGTCGGGCATATGTGTCACCATGTCGGTCATGTTGTCCTCCGACGTTCTGACAAGGGTGGGACCAAACACCAGGGCAAGGTTACGGGGCTCCATCTGCAAAGCAAAGCAAACCTTTATGAATTGTTGTTTTTCCGAATAATTGGCAGCAAGCTTGGATGAAAAATGACAAATCTGTCTCCTGTCAAGAGCTCCGTTTTAGGCCTAGATAAATCCTCATTAAGGGGTTATGCAATTAGAAGTACACCCAACAGAGTGGGGACCAGAAGGCTAGCTCTGCTGCTATTGATATCTGGGGGGCATCTCAAGCTCCCATTGATTTTGAAGACTGGGAAGTTCTCAAACATGCAAAAATCCAGAACTAGGTTATCAATCATTCAGCTGGTGCAATTAATCCAAGCGTCTCAAGGGTTGGAGAAGGTGTATATTGCCTCATTTCCATCCCAGTTCCAGTGGGCCCTTGGTATCCACTGCAGTTTGGCTCCAGGACTCCTCATTGATATCAAAATTAATGGATGCTCGAGTCCCATTACATACAATGGTGCAGTAAAATGATGTCCCCCATATACAAAATGGTAAATAATAATAATAATAATAATAACTTTATTTATATCCCACCATCTCCCAGAAGTGACTAAGAGCGACTTACAGAGAGCACATAATAGTGTCATAAAACACATAAAACACGAGTAACATTCATAACAATAACAATATCAATTAACATAAAACAACACTTACAAAACAGCCCAACTCAAATTAAATAAAATACTCAATGAAACATAGCAATACCTACTACTAAAATGGGCACTATAACAACATAAAACATCCCATCCCATTAAACTCAATGTTTGCTTTTGGCATTCAAAAAAATATTTTCAAGGTCATGGTTTCATTTAAGGAAAACTAAACAGAAATCTGGGAAAGGCATTCTTGAAGCTCATTCACAGCACATAATTCTAGTACTATGCTACTTTAATTGCCGTAGTTCCGTCTTATAAAATTCTGGGATTTGTAGCTTACTGAGCACTGGATTACTCTGGCTGAGAAGTGTAGATGCCTTTCCCTAAACTTCAACTGTCATATCTTCATTGGATAGAATCATATCACTTAACATGAAATTATAGTGCTATAATTCTATAATGTGAATGGCTCCAGGGCAGGTAGGTTTTGGTTTACAATAACTGTGGTAATTCTGTAACCCTTCTACCATGTTGCAGCAGTAGCTTTTTCTCAATGAAGTTGGATTTATTTGAGTCTGGAATGGAGTGTATCAAGACATGGATTCTGTGACAGTGATTAACTCCTGCTGTTCTTTTAAGAAGACACAGTTCATAGGTAAAAGTAAGGTTTCCCCTTGACATTAAGACTAGTTGAGTCCAACTCTGGAATGTGGTGCTCATCTCCATTTCTAAGGCAAAGAGCCAGCGGTGTACGTAGATGAACCTAGGTCATGTGGCCGGCATGACTGCATGGGGCGTTGTTACTGTCCCACTGAAGCGGTACCTATTGATCTACTCACATTTGCATGTTTTCAAACTGCTAGGTTGGCAGGAACTGGAGCTAACAACAGAAGCTCACCCCTCTCGTGGATTCAAACTGCTGATCTTCTGATCAGCAAGTTTTGCAGCCTTTGCTAACCTGCTGCCCCACCAAAGAAGAATGAGAAAACGGGAGAGGAGATGAAGGTAAGCCTGGGTCAGTGGTTCTAAACCTGTGGGTCTCCAGATGTTTTGGCCTTCAACTCCCAGAAATCCCAACAGTTGGTAAACTGGCTGGGATTTCTGGGAGTTGTAGGCCAAAATACCTGGGGACCCACAGGTTGAGAACCATTGTTCTAGGTAGTGCTATTTTGCCAGATTGTCTTTTGATCTGCCAACTCCACTTCGGAGTCTGTTCAGGGACTTCCAAGTTGCCCATTCTTGGTTTGCCTCTAGAAGAAGACACTTGTGGGCGGGGAGGGGGGCAATCCAGTTGGGATTGCCTGATTTTGCTGCCCATAGGGATAGTCTTGCTGTTGGTGGAGGAATATTTGGAGAAGTGGTAGTTCTCATGAAGCTCCTCCTTGATTTGAGTCTACTGGCAGGAGGCTGAGAGCCATACAGTGGGTGATTTTCAGTGTCCAACCTTTTCTCTCTCACTATTGGCAGCAACTTCCCTATATCAGCTTTTTTTCAAGTTATATTCATAGATACTATTTTTAAAACCTAACTCTATATTTAACAAAATATGCTTCGCTCTCTCAAGTAGCACATTACTTCCAGAGTTGGCTTTTATGTGTGCTGCACTGAAAACCAGAAACAGATGAAGGAAAATGTGTATTTCAAAAAAATAGCTGGCAACAATGTGTGCATAAGAACACTTTCTTCTTCTTGACCATATGTTGCGGATTGGCCAAATGTATTTTTATTATCAGGAATCAACAGTGAGTAAGAAATAACTTCATAGCAACTGTACAATTTCTACAAAATGAGGTATTCATGTCTCAAGGAACTGGAGAACAGGCAGAAAAAGAGAATAGTATCTACTTGGCCTTATCTCTGATTATATTATGGCTCTGCCCTCTGCCTCTTCGTGCTTAATGGGCATGGTCCTTTCTGGATAGTTTCACTAAAATATCTATCAAGTTCTAGCTACCCTGTTTTCCCAAAAATAAGACATCCCCTGAAAATAAGACCTAGTAGAAGTCTTGGAAGCATGCCCGCTGAACAGAACACCAGAGCATGCAGGATCAATAAATGTATGTACCATAGATTGTTGTACATTGAAATAATGGTAGTAACAATAAATTCTTGATAGGATTCACAGTTTGTCTGGTTATGCTGGTTTTTGATGACAACTACTGTACAATATATAATAAATGTTCAATTTTTTTGTTCAACAATAAATGTGAACTCTTCTTCATGGAAAAACAAGACATCCCCTGAAAATAAAACCTAGCGCATCTTTGGGAGCAAAAATTAATATAAGATACTGTCTTATATTCGGGGAAACAGGGTAGCATTGGTAAGGAACATTGGAGCTTGTAGTCCAACAACATCTATAAGGCCTCATTAGTTCATCCGGCTATGGGAACCTATGATATCTAGAGTCAACTGATCATCTGTAGCTTTTGCTTAAGCCTTAGGGCCCTTCAACACAGCCATATAACCCAGAATATCAAGGTAGAAAATCCCACAATATCTGCTTTGAACTGGGATATCTGAGTCCATACTGCCATATATTCCAGTTCAAAGAAGATAATGTGGGATTTTATTCAGCTGTGTGGAAGGGGTCTTAGTTACTTTTTTAAAACATGCCTTTCTTGTTACTTTATCCTTAGTTAATTATTATGATAGTACAGTTTTCTTAAAACTTGTAACAGTCAGTGAACAGATGGAAAATGACAATTAAGCCACTTTCCAAACTGCTTTAAAGTAGGCTACTACTCCAATCTGTCACTGTCTAGACCAGACTTGTCCAAGCCATAGGCCAGGACTGCTATGAGTGCAGCCAAACATAAAATCCTAAACTTACTTAAAACATTCTGTCATTGTTTTGTTTTGTTATTCAATTGTGTAATTCTTGTGTGCAACCTTTGTAGATGACAACTTTTAGAATAAAAATATATATTTACAAGTTTTATTACTTAAGTACAGTAGAGTCTTGCTTATCCAACGCTCTGGATTATCCAACGCAGTATGCCCTTTTATTAGTCAATGTTTTTGTAGTCAATCTTTTCACTACATTATGATGTTTTGGTGCTAAATTTATAAATACAGTAATTACTACATAATATTGCTGTGTACTGAACTGCTTTTTCTGTCAAATTTGTTGTAAAACATGATGCTTGGGTGCTTAATTTGTAAAATCATAATGTAATTTGATGTTTAATAGGCTTTTCCTTAATCCTTCCTTATTATCCAACATATTCACTTATCCAATGTTCTGCTGGCCCGTTTATATTGGATAAGTGAGACTCTACTGTACATTTTTATATCAGTGATCACAAACTTGTGACCTGCTTGACAAGTTTAAAAGAGTCTCTCAACATGGTGGCAGATAATTAAGATTTTTATCAAGGACACTTTCTTATCAGTAGAAGCCGATATAATAAAAATGCACAGACCATTATTATTATTATTATTATTATTATTATTATTATTATTATTATTATTATCATTATTATTATTATGCTCACCAGCTGTCGTTAATGTTCCTGCATTTTATGTGTGGGCCAAGACAATTATTCTTCTTCCAATGTGACCCACAGAACCCAAAAGATTGGACACCCCTGGTCTAGACTATAAACATTATAATCTCCAACTAAAATTCATAGAAGCTGTATCTGAAGATAGGTCTTCCATATTTAAACTCAATTGTCTACTCTCTTTTTTGTAGTGAAAGTGTCAGCAAAGGTTACCTTATTCTTCTCAGAATGATCTGCAATTGTTTTTAGATGCCCAACAAGGAATTTCAGAGTCTCATAATAATGGACTGGTAAGTCCCGAATCTGAAGTAGAAGCAGAAGAAAAACAGCAAAAACTGGTTAAATTTTCAGCCTTTCATGCAAAGTAAGATTATTATTTCAGTCCAGCTCTGTTCCGCATATTCTAGTTTTTCTTAAGAACTCTCCATAATTTATTGGCATATAAATTATTTCACAATGATATTGTAAAATTATAGAGGAATATGTATGCTTCTGAATTCCAGTCCTCTTCCTTCCTCAAAAGCTTGCAAATTCCTATGTTGAGTTTCATTTGTTTCCCCAAAGACATAGTCTTATTTGCTTTAACAATATGGCAACATCTATTTACAATTGCTCTCACGAGAACCTTGAGTAGCAGATCAATTAGACTCCAGGATCTCATGGGAATTATGTTTTTCTCCATCTTGTTGCAATATTGTCTTAACAATATTTCTTTAACAATATGATTTAACATTTCCATCCCCACTGATGAAATGAAGCAGGTCTTGTCACACCTGGACTTCTTTTAATTTATAATGCACAAATATACATGCATAAATTTTGCCATCAGGTTGTTGTTGTTGTTGTTAGTATTATTATTATTATCATCATCATCATTAATAACTGTATTTCTATACTGCTTTTCTCACCCCTGGGAGGACTCAAAGTGGTTTACAACATAATAAATGGCAAAATTCAATGCCTCACATATGTATAAAATCTATCACATATCTAAATCAAAAACATATAACTGGATTAAACCATTAAAACTGTAAAAACATCAAACATAGACAAACACATAAAAAACAAGTCATTGCAGCAATTAGCATAGATCCCTTCTCTCTCCCCCCCCCCCCCATCTTCCTCTCCATAGAGTTTCAACATTTCCCCCCTTTATAATGATCTTATCTATGAATCCACCCTTGTGGTTCTTGCTTTTCCCCCTCCAAATGCTATTGCTGGTTTCCAAAGGCAAAGGAACATACAATTCAACCCATGAAATGACAGCTGCACACAACTTGGGAAATTAGGGATGTGCTCATATATGGAGTGCACCCTTCTTTTTGTTCCCCAGAAAGTGAAAAACAGTTGCATCTTCATCATGTAAATAGGTTTGTGGATAGAGCCTAAGGGCAAGAAAACAGTCCCCTGCACCCCATCCAAAGTGGGACATAGCACATTAGCTGCATTTAAGCAGATACATGTCACTAGCACAGTGGTTCAAGGACCACTTTGACCAGGGACTAATCTTCAACATTAGTACCAAAAAGATTACAAATCAGTTTTTGATCAACTTTAGATTCAATTTGGTTATTTGGGGTGCTGATTCAGAAAATTACATTGGATAGACCACATCAGCTCTAGTTTCTGATGCAGAACATAAGCTATCCCGTAGTAGCCATCTGCTCGCCTACAGAAAACCATATTTAATAATCTAGAGCTGACATGGTCTATCAAATTCGATTTTTGAACCAGCACCACAAATAACTCCAAGAACAGGCCTAAAAACGAAGACACCAAGGTGCCCCCGCTTCCAGGCACCATAGGAAAGGTTCCACTCAGGGGGAGGGAGGAGGAGAAGCAGCGGTCAGGAGGCTTGTTGTCATGCCTTTCATGGGTAATCAGCCTATCCCCACTTGACATCCCTGTTGCCTCAGGACTATAAGAAGGTTTTGTGAGCCCAGTCACTCTCGTTGCAACGGTGTAATAACCGTGAGGCCACAGACCATATTTTAGTTCTTAGGGACTACTGGTGGTCCATAGAGCGCAGGTTGAGAGCCACTGCATTAACAGGATATTGCTCTTTAATTGCATGGACTCAAAAATGGTTAAATATTAATACCAAGTAGATATACACTCTGAACACACCAATCTTGTTTGATTTTGGAAGCTAAGCAGCTTAGGCCCTGGTTATTACTTAAAAGGGATACCAACAGGCAGAGTTAGAAAAGAACCTTGCCTGAAAGCTGCTGTCTGCATTGACAATACTGAACTAGATGGACCAACAGCATGTTAATTATAAACAATCTTCCTATGCTTTAACCTAAAAAAAATCTCAAAAAACCAATTTAAATCCTTGTACAGTTGAGTCTCACTTATCCAACATAAACGGGCCGGCAGAATGTTGGATAAGCGAATATGTTGGATAATAAGGAGGCATTAAGGAAAAGCCTATTAAACATCAAATTAGGTTATGATTTTACAAATGAAGCACCAAAACATCATGTTAGACAACTAATTTGGCAGAAAAAGTAGTTCAATATGCAGTAATGCTATGTAGTAATTACTGTATTTATGAATTTAGCACCAAAATATCACGATATATTGAAAACATTGACTACAAAAATGCGTTGGATAATCCAGAACATTGGATAAGTGAGTGTTGGATAAGTGAGACTCTACTGTATATGTTGCAGAGAGATTAAAGGCTGCCTGTATAGCTTTTTTGGACTCCTACAGCAGCTTTTATCAATAAAATAACATAGACACCTGTTTTTCCTTAACACTTCACTATTATACCTATATAAAATATATAAAAACAGTATGGAGAGAAGATAGGATCAAGGCAGTCTTCATCCACTTGGCAGGTTTCACATTCCAAATATCTGAGATAAAATGAAAGGCAGCACACTCTTCTCTGATCTGCTGGGTAGACTCTGAATTTATACTGGATTTGTCTCTCCATATTTTTTCCTTTAGTACAACCACAGGTTCCTTTCACGGTTGGCACCCTCTCCTTCCATTTGAACAATACTCAGATCTTTAGTGATCCCTACTTGACATGAGAATTTGTGTGTGTGTTTCAGGAGTGACTTGAGAAACTGCAAGTCGCTTCTGTTGTGACAGAATTGGCCATCTTCAAGGACGCTGCCCTGGGGATGTCGGGATGTTTGATGTTTTACCATCCTGTGGGAGGCTTTTCTCATGTTCCTGCATGGGAAGATGGAGCTGACAGACGGGAGCTCATCCCACTCCCCATATTCGAATCGCCAACCTTTCGGTCAGCAGTCCTTCTGGCACAAGGGATTAACCCATTGTGCCACTGGGGGCTCCTGACATGAGAAATGTAAGTGTCTCTTGGTACTTCATTCAATTCTAGATTATGTTATTTGTAGCTTACAGATCTTTTAAAACTATAACTCCCATGATTCCATAGCATTAATAGTTACCTGCATTAATTCTAAAACTTGGCCCCTCCGGGTGTTTTAGACTTCAACTCCTACAATTCCTAACAGTCGGTAGGCAGTTAGGAATTGTAGGAGTCAAAGTCTTAAACACCTGGAGGGTCCAAAGTTTGCCCATGCCTGGTGTAGATGCACCCTTAGTCACAAAAGCTTGTACGACCAATTTCTTGATTTCAATGAGTCCCAAAATCGCTACAAGATCCTATGTTGAAAGCAGAGCAATTATGTGAAGTTTGTTTGATAGCAACATAAGCTAAGGTAAGAATGCCTACGAGGAAGACAGTTTCACTGCCTACAGTTGTGTTTTATTGTTTACAATCCAATTTAAGGTAATAAAGTGTATTTGAAAAAAGTCACATATTATGTTTATTTTCTGTAATTTTGTATATTGGTATTCTTCAAGAGATGGGACTGTTTTACCATGCCATTTCTCGAATACTAACAATCGTGTTCGTTGGGTTTGATTCATTTCATACGTTATTATGAAACATATCATTTTATGAGTTATGAAGTTTTATTATATTGCTGAGTGGTGATTTATATTGTATTTCATATGTTAAAGAAAAAAATTCATGTCAGGAGCAAACATGAGAAACTGCAAGTTGCTTCTGGTGCGAGAGAATTGGCCGTCTGCAAGGATGTTGCCCAGGAGATGCCCGGATGTTTTGATGTTTTACCATCCTTGTGGGAGGCTTCTCTCATATTCCCACATGGAGCTGGAGCTGATAGAGGGAGCTCATCCGCGCTCTCTCTGGGTTGGATTTGAACCGGCAACCTTCAGGTCAGCAACCCAACCTTCAAGTCAGCAATCCTGCCAGCATAAGGGTTTAACCCACTGAGCCACCAGGAAATGAGAATATTATAATTGACTTCGCAATATATAGATGGTCGGGTATTTTTTAAGTAGTTGCATCTCAACCTGGTTTGAAATATGCTGGGTATTAAGTGCAGTGTCAAGTTTTCTGTATATCTTCATTACTGTGCTGGTCTCTTCCTTTTCTTTCTCTCCTTCTCACTTCCTCTCTCTCCCTCTCTCTTTTACTCCAATCTAAGCCCCTATACTTACTTACTTACTTATTTACGGCTACAGATATGGGGCTTGTGCAGTATGCACCATGTGAACAAATTCTTCCCAAAAGTGTTGAACAGTGTTTTGTGTTCATTTGAAATACATCCATTTTCTATGCCCACATTTCAAATGTGCACATTTTTTCAGATTTCCCCACCAGTATCCATCAATATGAGGATTCTGGAGCACCCACCACATTGATGGCCTGGCAAGTGTAAATATTAAAAAGTTTATGGAACCTTTCACTGAAACTGGATTTGTGACACATCCCCATCCTACCTCTCAAGGATTGTCACACAAGGCAAAAGAAGAGACATGTGTATTTCTCTCTTATGTCATAAAGGAAAAAGCATTAACCAAGGGGGACATTTCCCTTTCCAAAGGTACATACCAGTTTGCGCAAAGTCTTCATCCTTTCGCTGGCATCTTCAATCCGGTTGGCTTCAATAAAGTCATTGTATTTATCTTTTTAAAAAGAAAAAAGGGCATCCATGACTGATAGTTGAAAAAGCCATAGCAAAGTTAGGGTCGGGCTAGCACAGAGGGAAACCGCCAGCTATTTAAGATCCTGTCAACCGGAAGGTTGGCAGTTCAAGCCGGGTCAGGGTGAGATCCCACTGTCAGCCCAGCTTCTGCTCACCTAACAGTTTGAAAACAACAATAGAAATAGATGTCCCTTTGCCAGGGAGGTAAAAGGCTTCCTGAAAAACATGCCGGCAAAAATCTGACCAGGAAAGTCGTCCATGGACAGAGAATGTGGGAGGTTGATATGTAGACACCCCTGCACCTTGGAGGACACTGAATGATCTTTTCTCTCTTTCTTCTAATGCTAGAGCCAGGCAATAAATGAGAGGGTTACTAAAGGGACATCCAGAATAGTGAAGGCAACTTGAACAGTTCTTCTGAGAACCCTGCTAGCCTTTAGGTTGTCCCTGTTTTCCCAATGTCTGTCTCTGCACTGCAAATTCATCAGCGTCCTTTACCCAGAATTCAAAAACCAATATACAATACTCCAAAATCCCAAATTAGCCACATGGATGACATTTTTGCTTTCTGATAGTTCAATGTACCAAACTTTGTCTCATGCATAAAGTTACCTTCAGACCATGTTTATAAGGTATATAAAAGGTAAAGACATAAGTTTCCCCTTGACATTAAGTCTAATTGTGACCGACTCTGGGGGTTGGTGCTCATTTCTATTTCTAAGCCGAAGAGCCGGCATTGTCCATAGACGCCTCCAAGGTCATGTGGCCAGCATGACTGCATGGAGTGCCATTATCTTCTCACCGGAGCAGTACCTATTGATCTACTCACATTTGCATGTTTTCTAACTACTAGATTAGCAGAAGCTGGGGCCAACAAGGGAAGCTTACCCCACTCCCCGGATTCGAACTGCCAACCTTTTGGTCAGCAAGTTCAGCAGCTCAGCCGTTTAGCCCACTGTGCCATCGGGGGCATATATATGGTGTGTGTGTGTGTGTGTGTATATATATATATATATGGTATATATATATGGTGTGTGTGTGTGTGTGTGTGTGTGTGTGTGTGTATGTATGTATGTATGTATGTGTATATATATATATATATATATATATATATATATATATATATATGGTATATATAACACATAAATAAATGTTGCATTTAGACATGGATGCCATTTCTAAGATATCTATTTATATATCTATATGTAAACAGAAGTAGTCCAAAAATTAAATTCAAAATCCAAAATATAGTCCCAAGAATTTTGGATAAGGAAATAGATCGGTTTCATTTTCTAGCTGTCAAATGCTGACAGAAGAGAGGCATGGGCTGATATCAACCTAGTGAACTGAACAAACAGTACTTGACATGTCCCATCTATTTTGTTTATTATTTAACTGTCTGGTAGAGATATTTTAGAGAGGTATTAAGACATAATTACTCACCATCTGTAAACAAGGGTTCTGGAAGCTTCCGGAAAAAAGATTTCAAGAGACTACTGATGACGTTCAGGTCTTGCCACCTCTGTGCATTGAAGGGGGAGAGAAAGAAATAATTGCAATTTGCATGCCAGATTTCTCCCCGAGATTTATAAATGAGATGAGAGACCATGAACTCAAAGTATTAACAGACGCATTTTCACTGCTCTAAGCTACTCTTCATTTTTGGTCATGCTGCCAAGGCTTTGTAAAGAAATTATTAATATGGATAGACTACTAAACTTTGTTACCAGATAATGATAGCTGTTCCTCATTAGCAGAAAATGTGTCTGAGCAGAAGTAGGTGCTGAATCTCAAGTTGAAAAAATGCCACGCTTGAGGACAGAAAACTTACAACATGTGGCAGAGAATTCAGCTCCCAAGAGTCTCAATTAGACATTTTTTTGAAGGAGGCAAGCTTTAAAGTTGCTAAGATATCCCTAAAAGGGACTTAATAAAGTCCTCTGACACCTCAAACGCTGAAGACATGAATGGGTAAGATTTCTAGTGGATAGGACAGGATGCAGTATTATCCTTCTCGTGTTTGGTGGTAGTTAAGAGGTTGGTGCTACTTAATATTTTTTCCTACATAGTGAGGTTTGACAGCAAGCAGCGGGAAACAGAAGACATGCAAGCACTGTCCTCACCTCATCTTGGAGGTTGATTTCGGCTGACCCTTTGTTGAGCTGATCCTGCAGACTGGACACCACAGCGTTGTTTCCAGGGACCCGGTAGATGCCCATATATTCCAAGCCCTTGTCTTCCACCACCTTACAGCATGCTTCCACTATTAGAGGGACCTTCTGCGGGAAGCAAAATGCACATTTTTTTCAATCACTACATTCTGAAGTTTCTTTTAGATCTGTATTGTATAGATATTGCACCAAACTCCTTAGATCAGCGGTGCCAAACTCATTTTCATTCACATCAGCCTTATAGTTGCCTTCAAAGGGCCGCTGAATCCATGGACAAAGCATTAGTGGATGCAGAGAGCCAACTATAATTTTTTTACACAGTGGTCGATGCTATTTAGTTTTTACCAAATTTGGTTCCCCAAGATGTCATGAACTGATTACACTATGTAACAAAATTTGAAAAAAAATATGTTCCTGGTTTGAAAGTGTTATTTCCTGTTTAATTGTGTGGTACTTGCTTTGAAAGTAGTTGTTATACCCCAGAAACTTCATTTTTGTGGCTGCCACAAACTATGTTGAATTGGTTGAGACTCAATGAAATATTTATTGAAAAACTATAGCAAAATGTGCTGCAGGATGTCCCACAAAAACAAAGTTTTTGCAGGTTTATAAACCTTTTCCATGTTTTTATGATAGAACCAATTAAGAAATGACATTTATAACCCAGGGACAAAAATCATGTTACATAGTGTTATCCGCATGCGGACTGGGCATAATGGGAATCGCAACCCAACAGCACTTGTGTCTCTGAGGTTGGGGAAAGGTTAAAGGGCATTTAAAGTCAGTCATAATATCTAAATTATGTATCTAAATTCTGACTCAACACAACAAACTGCAGCCTTTTAGATGTTACTGTATCACAATTCCCATCAGCTCTAGTCATGATGTGTAATGATGTGGAATACAGGAATTGTAGTCCAGCATCTGGAGGTCCACATAAAATGACATGGTAGGCTGAATTCAGTCTGCGGGACTTGAGTTTGACTTGAGTTTGACACATGTCTTAAATGTACCTTAAGTGGCAAGTGCAAGTAAAGGATCTTTGGAAAAGAAGGTATCAGGCACATTGTCCTGTTTATCATAGAAATAGGTAACATGCCCGTTTTCCACAAGCAGGGGATTTTATCCAAGTCCTACCTTGTTGTCAGGAGCTTGCTGGCAGTCTTCTAGTCGCACCCCAAAGGCTCTTGGAACAGGTTTCTTATTTTTCTTCATTATATTGATACTCCAAGGAGCTTTCTGATGAACATTGTCATCTGTACATGATAAAAAAAAGTTCAGTGGCTATGAAGAGAAAACAAAGGAAGAGAGAAAATAGTGCATTTCGAGCAGGTGAAAAATTACCACTCAAGGTTCTGTGTAAGGCAGGTTTATGCAAAAAGGTTTGGCAGGAAAATATTCTGGTGAGTTTTCCCTGTCATGAAAGGAGGCAGGGAAGGATGTAGGTTGAGTAAAAAATAAACAGTCCCAATTTGGCATGGAAATGACACAGGGAAAAGAACAACAAAAGGGAGATATGAGATCTGGATTCATTTGGATGGAGCTATATAAGTATGATAATAACTGCAGAAAAGGGCCTGTATCTGGTAGCTGCCAAGGTGGTATTTCTTTCTGGTGGAAACTCACACACATGCAAACATTTACATCAACATTTCTTAACATAGCTTTCCCTGCATGTGGGACTGCAACTTCCATCATCCATAATCAAAGGTTGGCCATTTTGAACACATTCCCCATGTATTGTATTAGCTGCACTGTTTACAGTCAGTTTCTAGCCACAATTCATAGTTCTGATGTTGGAATTTAAAGTTCTATATTACTTCAGATCAATTTACCTGAAAAATTCCCTACTCTATGTTCCTGTCTGATTACTAAGGTAATCTTTGAAGGATTCCCTCTGTTATGATATGTAATTTATCAATAGTGGCTCTTCATCTGTGGAATGCCTTCCCAAGGGGAATCCATGTGGTTGACAGATGGCACATACACACATCTCCTCCGTAATAAAAATCAGACTAGAGGTACTCAGTCCTTGATTCTTACTCTTATTGTTGGTCCTTCTATTTAATTTTAAAGTCTTTAATTACATCTCAAACTTGATTATATTGTATCTCAAAGAGATATACATTATATAAACACACACACAGAGTGATTCGCCCAAGTCATTACCTCTCAGTGCAATGGCATCCTGTCGTGGGGAGCGGGGTGGGCCTGTTCCTAATTGCTTCTGCAATTCCGACTTCAACCCTGGGGTGCGAGGACCTTTTGGAGAAGAGTCTGGTTTGGTCCCAAAGGCGCTGCAAGGGGAGAACAAGCAATGCACAAAGTTATGGGTTAGGTTTAACTGCCACCACCTCCAGTGCAATATACTGGCTTTGGTACCAAACAAAGCTAGAGATAAATTTCAAAACTCTTTTGTGGTTAGGTTGACAACTAATAAAAAGTATGGCATATTCTGGGATGACTAATGCATATAACACCATGTAACACAATTTTTGTTCCTGGGTTATAAATGTTGTTTCCTAATTGGTTCTATCATAAAAACATGGAAAAAGTTTATTGAACTGCAAAAACTTTGTTTTTGCAGGAGATCCAGCACATTTTGCTATAGTTTTTCATTGAAAGTCTCATCCAGTTTCAACCAATTCAACATAGTTTGTGGCAGCCACAAAAACAAAGTTTCTGGAGAATAACAACCACTTTCGAAGTAAGTACTGCATAATTAAACCGGAATAACACTTTCAAACCAGGAACAGAAAAAAATCAAAATTTGTTACATAGTGTGATCCACTGCACCAGTAACGTCTACTGTTACAACCAAACTCAATGCTACAGTTCTTGCCCCAGATAACTATCAGAACATTTTAACACAGATTTGTGCAGTGGGGGCTGTCTTAAGAACTGCATTATCTGAAATTTTGAAGATTGCACCACTATCATTCTAATGTTGTTTAGAGGTGATTCATAACACTGTTTTCAGTTCTATCTGGGGACCCTATTCTCTAAGGAGAATGAACTGAAAAGTAGTCAACAACAGGAGAAGCTGAAAGTAATACAACAGGAAAGTTACTAGGGTATAACTGGACTCAATACGAGTGAAGCGTAGTTGAGATGGCAATCAGACTAATGGGATTAATGCTTTTCCTGGATACCAGAAATGGTGGTACAAAATGTATGTGAGAGTAGGAAGAATACCAAAAAAAAGTTGAAACTGGTTTCTTGAGTACCAGGGAACCCTGGTGAGCAGAAATTGAGCCAAATGAGGGTTTTTTAAAATGTATTCTATATGAAAAATGCATGTGGCCTTTTTGCATATTAAATGGTCTGCAGAGAAAGGAGGCCTGAACAGAACAGAAATAAAACATTTTTTTGCACAGAAATCATTTATGTCGATAAAACAAGTTTCTAACACAGAATACATAATTTTTCTAAGGAGCTTATTTTCTATCCAGAAAAATGCAATTTTATTGCTGCATGGGATAAGTCCTAAACTATGAATATTCTTCAACAACTTAGAACTTTTTATGAGTTTCTCACAGTAAAGAGAAAAAATATTATTATTTGTCAAAATAATTTTGATGAAGATTTACATCCTTTGTGAGTGGCAGCCTATTGCCTTGAACACTGGGACCAGAATCATACTAAAGCAAACTTATCCTGGTGGAAGAAGTTACATTTCTGAAACAACCATTGCTCACCCCTCCTCTAGAGGGAAAGAATCCCCCAAAGGATGAAACGATGTATAATAAGACAATTACCTCACTTTCCTGTAATCATTTAGCTTCTTATTAATTAGTGCTTGGCTTGCAAACCCAGGGTCCTAAAGAAAACAACAAAAATAAAGGGAGGGAGGAGAGATACAGAAAATATTAACTGTCAGCTCAAAGTCACCAAAATTCAACCAATCTCTCCTTATTTTCTCTTGCCTCCAATGACTATCTTTTTCCACCCCTCACCCCCAAAGACTGAAGCGCAATTCAACTGCTCCTTTAACCAGCTGTCTCCTAGATCCTTTTAAGTACATCTAATAAAAATGTTTGGACAGTTCCAACAACCCCTTCATTTGTTTTTTTCTATGTTGCAGACTATAAGGCCAATTTATACATTCCAACTGAAGTCAAGTGGAGAAAAATATGCTGCACAGGATAAAGGGAGAAACATGGTCTCTTACTATTCACAGGGAGGGTGTAAGTATGTCCTGGCATTTTTTTTTGGCAGGGCATGGGGTGCATTCGAACTGCTAACTACAACCCCATGGTCTGAAAATGTTACACAGCTGGCATGGGCACTGACTCTGCTGGTTGGGAGAATCTGGGAGCTGTAATCTAAGAAAGTAGCATTTCAGGTTTTGGACTGCTCAATATATAAACAGTGTTAATTGTAACTGAAGGTCATACATGCCCTAAAGGCAACAGATCCAAACTGATCTTGGAAGCTAAGCAGGGTCAATTCTGGTTAGTACATGAACCGGAGATTGCCAATGAATACGAGGTGCTGCAGGTTGTATTTCAGAAAAAGGAATTGACAAAACTACCCTGAGAATTCCTTGCCTTAAAAAAAAAGATGAACTTTATGGGATTGCCACAAGTCAACATATAATGTGAAGGTATATAACAGTAATTGAATTTGATCAGTTGACCAAAAGAGGGTGCTATAAGCCAACTGGAAAGGATTCTAGTATCTAATGCAATAGCACTCTGCTAAAAGCCAACTATGATCTAAGTAAGGTTGGTCATAAAATCAGAAACTCTTTTTCTCCCTCTAGAATAATTTATTCCCTTGCATCACTTCCAGCTAATGGGGAACATTCCCTCCTCCAAAAAAACACCTAGACTGAACTCCACTTGCCCCTGTACTTCCCAATATTAACAGGCCCGAGTACAGAATAAAAATACTGCTTCATCAGAAAACTAAAGAAAGGTATTACATTTTATTCACTAAACAAATGGGCAATGAGTATCATCCAGTACATTTCAAATTCCAGGAACATTTACCCATCCTGCCAACTCATCTAATCAGCTTCCCCATAACTGCTGATTATTTGAAAAATTCTCCCAACCGGAACCGGAAATATTAAAACAAATTAGAAAACCCTGATACGTGGGCATCTAGGATGGTGAAGGCAAACATTTAGTCCTTTAGCTGTTTTAGACTGCAACTTCCAAAAATCTGCAGGATTATAGGTTTTCCACCTCTATTCTTAACCTCACATTCATGTTGTTGGGTCAACAACAGAAGAACTGCAAGCACAGTCAGAGGTTTCTTTGAAGGAAGCTGCGTTTCAGGCAGAGTGGTGGTTTGTCTCTTGCACGAGAAGTTCCTGTCACTGCTACTCGACAGAAACTTCTGCCTTCTTACATGAAAGCCCTCCAAAGAGCGTGCTTCTTTGGAAAGCGTCCACTGGGAGGAGGCTATATTTCCATTCAGCTGTTGCAGCACCACAAAGTAGCTACAGATCCTTGCGTGCCATGGGAGATCTTTGGCTGCTCATATAGCAAGGCATGCTGCTAAAAGAAGGCTCACTGGGGGTCTGCAATGGACTTCTTCAAGGCCCATTGATAGAAAAAACAGAAGGCTGCTAACACAGCTGAGCTTGAAAACGTTGGGAGCTACATGTCCAAGGATAGTGATTATGTTGTCTGGGAGAATCTGGGTGATATATTGCAAAAGGACAACCACTGCATGCTTTGTAATTGAGGCGCGTTGGCAGAGAACCAGCCACTGCCAATTCTCACCTCGCCCTCGGCTTTGCTACTCTCCCTGATGACTTTAATCCAGGCCAGCATATCATCCCGATCCTCGGCCTGAAAGAGACATTCACAGAAGTCAGCGGTCGTCAGGCGAAAGACGTGCTTCCTCTTGGTGTCACTGTAGGAGATGTCTACCAGGCACGCTCGGATGCTGATTGGCGGCTGCTCCTCCTCACCTGGGGGCGGGGCTATGGCCACGGCCTCCCGCCGGTCCTTGCATAAGTATAGCGAGTGGACACGCAGAACAGCGAAGACCCGCTTCCACTGCCGGATGCCTCCGCCAACTTTCTGCAGAGGGATTTCGGGGAATAGGGAGGACATGAATTGGGTGGGAGAAGTGATAAAGAAAGTAGAAAGACAGAGAGGGGAGGTGAAGACAAAGCACAGAGAGAACCAGTGAGAGAGGCAGCAGGGTTTGCACATTTCGGTACCTGGTGCAAATACTGGCACACAACACATCCACCTCCATGGATAAATATCTTGTAAATTTTATCTTGTAAATCGCCTAGAGCATCTTGGATGGAGGGCGATTAATAAGTAATTAAATGATGATGATGATGATGATGATGATGATGATGATGATGATGATAAATAGACACTAATGTCAAACGACAGTTCAAATCCTAGTAACTATGAGTGCATCTATGGTGCAGAATTGATGTCACTTTACCAACCATGGTTCAATACTATGGAATCATAAGAGTTACAGTTTAAAGTTTACGTGAGGGGAAGTCATAGGGAGGAGGGAGCAAGCTTATTTTCTGCTGCCCTGCAGACTAGGACATGGAACAATGGCTTCAAACTACAGGAAAGGAGATTCCACCTGAACATCAGGAAGAACTTCCTCACTGTGAGGGCTGTTCGGCAGTGGAACTCTCTCCCCCGGACTGTGGTGGAGGCTCCTTCTTTGGAAGCTTTTAAGCAGAGGCTGGATGGCCATCTGTCGGGGGTGCTTTGAATGCGATTTCCTGCTTCTTAGCGGGGGGTTGGACTAGATGGCCCATGAGGTCTCTTCCAACTCTACTATTCTATGATTCTATGATTCTATAAAGTGTCTTCTGCAAAAGAGTCCTGGTGTCTCACATTACGATTCCCATGATTCCATAGCACTGAGCCATGGTGGTTAAAGTGTTGCCAAACTGGATTAAACCTACAGTGTAGATGCACCTTATGTCAACTTGGACAGTTTTGCATTTGGCCCCTCTTCTTCTGTATGATGATAGGCAATAGTTCTCAAGATATTTCAAGGCAATTTTTTAAAGTCTTACCTAGAGATGCTAGAGGTTAAATGTGAAACATTCTACACACCAGTAATGTTATTGAGAATCTTTTAAATATTTAACACTATGTTCAAATTAAAGTTGAAACAGGGTTTCTATAACTGTAGAGTTTCTATAATCATTAGTTACCGTATATACTCAGGTATAAGCTGACCCGAATATAAGTCGAGTGACCTAATTTTACCACAAAAAAACTGGGAAAACTTATTGACTTGAGTATAAGATGAGGGTGGGAGACACAGCAGCTGCTGGTAAACTTCAAAAATAAAAATAAATATCAATAAAGTTACATTAATTGAGGCATCAGTAGGTTAAATGTTTTTGAATATTTACATAAAACTGTAATTTAAGATAATAAGATTTTAATAAGATAAGACTGTCCAACTCTGATCACCTATATACTTGAGCATAAACTGAACTGAATATAAGTTGGCCAGGACCCTCACCCGTCTATAAGCCAAGGGGGGCATTTTCAGTCCTAAAGAAGGGCTGAAAATACCAACTTATACTCAAATATATATGGTACTTCTTTGAGTTAAATATTTTTCTTCTAAGAGTGAGCTTTGCAGAGCTCAGAATGTGCTTAGATATTTGAAACCTTTATGTTTGTACCTTTGCTGGATTTAATCTTTTTTGATGGATAACACTACCTTTTGAAACTTGAAAAAAAATTCAAACTAAGCACAGTTTATGTGTTTGCTTCATTGAGTGGCTCTCTTCTCAATAGTCTGGCTTCCACATAAAAGAAAAATCCAAAATCCATATTAGGGTACTATCTTTGGATTTTGTTTTACAGCCAACAGCTGCTTCTCTGTTACATAAAACGAAAGGACTGCCAAAACGGCAACAGAACTACCTTTTCAAAGATTACAAAGAAAGGGTAACAAAGCTACCATTCTTTATTAAAAGAGAAAACTCTTTCTAAACTTTATTTTTCATTATCTTTAGAGAGCGGTATCTAGAACTGAACAGCCTTCCACATATAGTTACACTCAAGAAGAAAACTTTTTTATTTTTAAGAAATCAAAGCATCATTACCAACATTGAAAATCCATTCTTTGAAATATGTACTGGAAATCTGTCCATTGTGTTAGAGCCACTCACCTGTGCTTTCACACTGAAAAGAAGCATGGAATAAATTTGAATTAAGAGTCAAACAAGATATGACAGAAGCTGGCCATGTACCTGCATTGGGATTTCAGCAAGTGAACAAAAAGAGAGATGTGCAATTGAAATTCCATTAAGAGTGAAGGAAGGATTGCTGAGCCCTTTCCCCATTTACCCATTTCTGTTATAATTACCTCCCCTCAGACATTTCCAGTCCTTACAATGGATATCTTTTAGTCTTATAAATCAACAGGAAAACAACTAGGAGGGAATGCAATGAGGAGTGCTACTTGTTTGGCTATCAGCAATGCAACCCATGTTCACCTTCTCAGTGAAGTAGTTCATGCATTTACCTGGAAGCATAATGTTGTGCTATGATGCTGCTTTCTCAAGAGGCTGTCTCAATGTGTTGAGTACATGTCTCAATGACTGTCATTGTGTTGAAATACCCATTCTCACTGAGGGTGAGGAACATTATGAATATTCTTTTAATTCCTCCCATTAAGATTTTTTGTGTGTGTCAGGAGTGACTTGAGAAACTGCAAGTCGCTTCTGGTGTGAGAGAATTGGCCATCTGCAAGGACATTGCCCAGGGGACGCCTGGATGTTTGATGTTTTACCATCCTTGTGGGAGGCTTCTCTCATGTCCACGCATGGGGAGCTGGAGCTGACAGAGGGAGCTCACCCGTTCTCCCCGGATTTGAACCGCTACCTGTCAGTACTCCTGCTGGCACAAGGGTTTAACCCACTGCGCCACCGGAGGCTCCTCTTATTAAGATGGGACTATTGCCTTGTCCCATTGAATTCAATAAGATGCAAATGGAACTAGCTAAGTCTTGATTGGGTTTTTCATTGGGATATCATCTCCAGTGATTCCCTCAATTGTCCTTGGTTGGTCACTACTAATTCAGATGACACAATCTATTTGTGAAATTCTTTTCACATGCACGAACACAGACAAATACAACAACACCCTACTCCTTCATCTTAGAAATAGCATTGCAACGGGTTACACACATACCTTGCCTTTCTTGGTGAGAATTTGTTTATAGTGGAGCCAGCCTTCTTTCCTCACATCACTGAAAGTGACATCCGACAGGTCAGATGTCGAATGCCGCTTTGATCGGGTATCTTCAGAGGCACCCAAGCTATCCAAGGACTACAAGGGAAGGGGAAAACAAAGAAGGTCTGATAGGTACCATCAGTGAACAAGATAACTGTTGCTCAAGTAAAGAGGAAAAAGAGAAAGAAAGAGAAGTATGCATGAACAGAGAAAAATGGCTGCACCATCTGGATTAGGGAATGAAATTACCTCCAGAGCTTTTTGATACAGCCAGTAGGCTGTAGGGGTGTGTGGAAATGACAGGCAGAGTCTACAGATCCACATGGCTGCTAAGAAAAGGGAAAACCACAGCACAGCAAACTCTTACCCCATCAGTGAAGAAACTCCGTAACATACGGAGGCTTGGCACACGGCTTGGTAACCTCCTGGAAAGAAAGTATTGATACAATTGGCAACAGCAATGAAATTTTAAAAAGAAAAAGAAAAAAAACTAAAAAAATTACTTGCAAATCACCTCAGCTAATTACCTCCCTAAACTCAAGGATAGAACTACTTCCAAAACTACTTCCAAAACAAAATGGAACAATACGTTTGATCAAATAAACTCAATAAAGGTAGGTTTGATCCTCCTCTCCATGCCTTTCAAACAAACTCCCATTCATCATACCAAATCAGTAATCAGTCAATATGATGAAGAGTTATGCCAGGATCCACTTTTGAATCCCAGTATTGGGAGGGAGGCATTATATAAATAACCATTTGCCTTAGGGGTGATAAGGAGCTCAGGAGAAAGAATCTGGTACCAATGGTTACCTCTAGATACAATGTGCATAACTATACACAACACATTTGTATGAAAAGATGGTTGTAGTCAAGCACTAAAACATTTTTCCATGTAGAAGGTCCTGGGTTTAACCCTTGCACTTCCAACTGAAAGATTTTAGGTGGCAGGGTTGAGAAATTTGGGAAAGCAGCTGCCCAGCTGGATCACATTTCTAACTCATAACAAAGCGTTACATGTGTTATCATTCTTTGTCAGGCAAAATCCCATGTATGTTTTTTGCCATGAAAATGTAAGATGCAAAGCAGAGAGCATCCTGAAAGGGCAATCCTATTGCCCTCAGAGTGTACGTAATTTCACCTCAGTAAACTGGCTGTGCAAGATTTTTTATACAGCTCCCCAAACCTGTTTTCCCAGAGATACAATATATGCATATATCATGGAAATCAAAGCCTCTTTGACTGCACTTCCTCAAAAACTGTCTGCTGTCTACAGCTACTCTTCTGGAATTTCCCATCAATTCTGAACAGATTAGAATAATTCACCATTTGAACAAATTGGATGAATCCACAATCTTTTCTCCTTCACCCCTACTGAAAAAGAGCAAATTGTAAGGAGTTTGCAAAAAGGAGGTGGCAAGCAGAGATGTAAGAAAACACACTAACCTCAGAAACTTCCCCTCATCCCGAAATGTGTTCAGACCATCGTCACACGACTTGGAACGTTCTGTGGTTATGGCTAAGAGGTAGGAAGACCGGCGACTGGCTTTGATGTTGCCTGTGACAAGAGATGACAGAGGCATTTTGTTTAAGGACAGCAAAGATGAACAGCAGAGGGTGAAGTGGCCAAATCAGGTGAAAATCCTGTGGCCTCCAGATGCTGATAGACTTCAACTGTCAGTAGCCTTAAAAGAGCATGGTCAATAGCCATGAATGCAGACAGCAGTAATTCAAAAACATCTGAAGGACCATGGGGTCCACAAGTTTGATCTAGTACACTGTTCTGCCTTTCCACACTCTGGTCCCATTCTTCTGCTGTCAAGCAAAGACCTCTGACAGCTGACCAGTTTCATGTACCTATGTGCTTTTACAATGTCTTGAAATCATATGCTGTTGTTGTTATTGTTATCACAGACTCATAGAGTTGAAAAAGATGTTAGTTTTGCCCATCTGTTCAGATAATTTTGAATTCTGATCCTGTCCTATGGGGTATTCCTCCAAAATTAGTGTCATCTTCAATTTAACAAGCATGCTCTCTATTTTGTCATCTAAACCACTGATAAAGATGTTGAGTAGCACCCCACTAGTCACTTCTCTCCAAGATTAATAAGAGTAATTGGTGACCGCCCTTTGTGTTTGTTTCCTCAACTAATTACAAATCCATCTACTGTAACTACAGCATTATCCAGCCCACGTTTTACTGGCTTGTTTGCAAGACAATTAAGATATGCTACATCCACAGCATTCCCTTCATCTCCAAAACATGTAACATTATTGACAAAGAGAGATAAGATTAATCTAGCATGACTTGAGAAACCTGTGTTGACTTTTAGTGATCACGGCATTCCTTTCTTAAGTGTCGACAGACTGTTTATTTATCTGCTCAAGAATCATTTCTGGTACTGATGTCAGACTGAGTGGGTAGAATTTGTTTGGGTCCTCTTTTTCCCATCTTCGAAGTTAGGGAAAACATTTTCCCTCTTCTAGTTTGCTGAGTTTTCTCCTGTTCTCAGAGATAATATTCTGAGACTCTTTCTGCTAGTTCATTTAATTCATTTACAGTAGCCAGGTATTTCTACACTAACACTTTACCTATTCTGTATTGCCTTGCTCTATGACACCATCTGATCCATATTATTAATATTAGTAGTAGTAGTAGTAGTAGTAGTAGTAGCAGCAGTAGTAGTAGTGTTTTCTGTATTTCTTAAATCTGCTTGTGAGTTAGATTCTTTATGACACATTTATAGGATAATGGCAGCAAATAAACTAAATTAAGTGGATGTATGCTACATTTGGCTCTTGAAATTGCTCTGGCTATTTTAAAAAGTCTTGCTTTAAATTAATTTTAAAGACTAATCTTAGTCTAGATTTCAGTCTGTTTTTAAAAGTTTTTCTATAATCCAGTATAAGTAATATCAGAGGCACTTGCAAACTAAGAAAGAAAACAATAATTCTCAGTACCATGCTAGCAATTCTCTCACAGTACACAATCTGAGACTGACTGCCTTACAAGTCTAAGGTTTAAGGCTGTTGGCTTTCAAAGCCTTTCTTCCTCTAGCATTGTGATTCAGCTTCAGTGGAATTTGTTATAAAACATACCACTTTCATTTTTCTTTCTTTCTTCTTTTAACACAGCTAACCAATTTGGGGAGAACAATTCCCAAGCGAATTCTTCTTGCTCTAATTTCTATGCAGGTTCCCAAAGACACCAAAATCTATGGTTTTCAAAGTGGAAAAAATATACTGCAGTCTTTCCAGTTATGAGCACTATTTTATTCTCTGCCATTGTGAGAGAGGAGATAAACATAACCATCCACTGGGTATTAAGCATACTGATGGTGCTCTTGCCTGAAAATTCAACAATACCTCAGACTGACAAATGGTTTTCAATAAATTCCTGTCAAATTTTAAATAAAACCCTTCAGCGTGTTTAAACTGTTGAGTTAAGTCAACTTTCTGAAATATGAAATGCTAAACTGTGTGGAGTGCTCTTAAACTTCTAGCTTTGTAATTTAAGCACTAAACAACCTTATATTACAGGTTTTTTCATGTCAGAAGCGACTTGAAAAACTGCAAGTAACTTCTGGTTTGAGAGAATTGGCCGTTTGCAACGACGTTGCCCAGGGGGACGCCCAATGTTTTACCATCCTGTGGAAGGCTTGTCTCATGTCCCTGCATGGGAAACTGGAGCTGACAGATGGGAGCTCACCCCACTCCCCAGATTCAAACTGCCAATCTTTCAGTTAGCAGTCCTTCTGGTACAAGGGTTTAACCCACTGCGCCACTGGGGGCTCCCCGCTACTTGCCTAGTAACCACAGGGAACGGCGAACTGCTTGCAAGCCAGTGAGAGAATTGGTGGAGGAAGAATTGAGGACCCCATTCCTGCACCATACTCCAGACAGAAATGCAAGTGGGTTGATAGAGGAAAGCTCCCCCTTTGAAATAAGGTCTATACTATTAGTAATGACGCAGACATAAGAATTTGAGTACTCGCTGAAACACCATCTTCCATACAGATATTGCACATTTATATTATAGATATTTAACTCTACTATAACACTGTCAATAGGTTCGGTTCTCTCTTCAAGACTAGAATTCCCAGTAGACTTACTAGCCCTTGTCATCTTTTGGTCACCAGATCTAACCCAAGCAGGCTAATGTTCAGATACTAATGTTCTGGAAATACTTACTGCAATCCTGGGAATAATGGCGGTTGACAGCAAAGGTGAAAGTTGGTGAGGAGGGGCTAGTAGAGAGTATAGGAGCAGAGTTCATGGCACTGGAGACAACGGAGGAGGCAGGGATGTGCTTTGCCTTCAGGTCAATGCTGGGACTTGTTGGCTCGTCTGGAACAACAAAGAATACCAAATAAATAAACAAATAATTCAGTAAGTAGAAGAGAGCTACTTTTGCTTCCAGTAGTAGAATAGAGCACAGTAGATTAGTAGAGTAGAAAATGGCACTATCACCCACCCACTAATAGCAAAGGTGCAAATCCAACCAAACTATTTTTAAACTATAGTCAGAAAATCCCTCCAACACTGTTCTCCCTCTGCTATCAATCTAAATGCAGTAACATATTACAATAATACTCCCATAATCCATGGGAGATACGTTTCCAGTAGTTACATGAAACCATGAATTTGACTGAATGCTATTAAAGTACTTTGCTTCTGGTCCCAGTATACTATAGACCTGCCCTGGAGATCCTAGAGTTTGCTACATAAGTATCTTCTCTAAATATGGGATATACTCTAAAACAATTCTGTGGTGACTTTGAGGGGAAATATACCATAAAATGGCCTGGAGGACCTAGCAAATTCCTAAAGAGACCATTTTCCCCCTGGGTGTGAGTAAGCAAAACAGTGGACCTGAGTTCCACAGCTATAGGGGACTTACTATACAGTTAGCAATTTGCTTCTTTATCATGGCACTCGTTTTCTGTTATTTGAGACTGCTCTGGCTAAAGGTAGAGCTGGCCATGGAGGCACATTCATTTTTGGACAAAGTTTCCTAGATCAAAGAAATCTCCAAGAGCTAGAAGAATCCTATATGTGCCCATTATTTTATTTCCTTCTCAAAAGGAGGTGGATTAAGAACTGCAGAGGATACTTCTCTCAAAAAATAAGAAGTCCCCAAAGAATCCTTTGCATCAGCTTTAAATGCTTCTGTCCAGGAGAGGAGGCTGATAATGAAGGAGAAATTGAGGAATGAAAGCGGGAAATAGGTGAGCAGTTAATACAAGTGTGATCTGAGATGGAGTTGGGAAGAACTGAGAGGGAGGATGACAACTTAAGAGGCTAAGATGGTTACTGATGTGCCACCTACGTGTATTAAGGTTATGGTTTGCACACTTATGAATTCTCAGCACTCTCATTGGTGCTCAATAACATGGACCAAGGCTTCTCACAAAAGTGATACAGCTTGCAAATTTGCGGGAAATCCAGGAATTTTCTAAAAATTACAGACAGAATGCCTACTGTCTGCTTGTAACGATGCAGTTCCCACAAATACAAATAATAAGCATGAGTAGGACTCCAGAACACAATGTGGAGGCTAAACTTAGATATCTACTCTTTGGTCTTCCATCTGCATTTCATAGAACCAAAGAATCACAGAATCATAGAGTTGGAACAGACCTCATGGGCCATCCAGTCCAACCCCCAGTCAAGAAGCAGGAAAGTCACATTCAAAGTATCCCCGACAGTATCCAAAGAAGGAGACTCTACCACAGTCTGGGACAGAGAGTTCCACTGCTGAACAGCTCTAACAGTTAGTTCTTCCTAATGTTCAGGTGGAATCTCCTTTTCTGTAGTTTGAAGCCATTGATTCAGTACTAGTCTCCTGGGCAGCAGAAAACAAGCTTCCTCCTTCCTCCCTATGATTTCCCCTCACATATTTATACATGGCTATCATGTCTCTTCTCAGCTTTCACTTCTGCAGACTAAACATGCCTAGCTCTTTAAGCCGCTCCTCACAGGGCTTGTTCTCCAGACCCTTGATCATTTTAGTCACCCTCCTCTGGACACATTCCAGCTTGTCAACATCTTCCTTCAATTGTGGTGCCCAGAACTGGACACAGTGTTCCAGGTGTGGTCTGACCAAGGCGGGTAGCATGACTTCCCTGAATCTAGACACTATACTCCTATCTATGCAGGCCAAAATCCCATTAGCTTTTTTTAGCCACTGTATGACATTGTTGGCTCATGTTTAACTTGTTGTCCATTTGGGTGCCCAACCTTCAGATATTCATGGGATTCAACTTGTAATAGAAATTGCTTGTAAAGAGACATAACAAAATAGCAGAAACAATGGTAACATGTAGATGATGGAAGAAAGTGTCAAACAGAACCAGTGTCAGCTTCCTTTGGTCCAGGGAGATCTTTAGGAGATTTAGGACCACAGATTTGGATTTGGATTCAACTAGCAACTGAAAGTATAGTCAGATGCAAAAGTGGTGTATGTCCTAGATGGAAATGAAGTATAGCAGAATTGTCAGGCCTTTTTACTTCCTGTACAGAAGATTTCTCCTTCTCCTTATATTTGTCCATAACTCTCTCTTCACCTTGTTTCACATCCAGTCCAACAGACTGAAATGTGAGGTTACAGTCATGTTTCAGAATCATGAAACTGAAAGGAATTGGAACTACTATTTCTTTCTGCACAATATTCGTCAATGCTACTTCCCAAGCAATGGAGATTTCACTCAGAATGAGGAATCAAGAAGAAGTCAAGTGGTATGCATTAAGGATTAGACTACAATTCCTAAAATACCCTAGCCAACCTGGACAGATCCCATGCTGGCTGGATAATGCTGGGAGTTTTAATCCAATAAAGTAATGTTTCAAGTTATGGAGTCCAAGCATCTTAGTCCATTCTTCAAATTGCTTCAAACATTTTCACCAGGTTAAAACTCAGTGGTACACTTGCCCAACGTGCAATGTCTACTTACCAATAAATGGGATGGATGCGAGTGAATCCTCTGGTGTAGCCAAAGGGGCCACACCACGCTTGTTGTCTTTACCGGCTACCTGCGCCGGTGGAGGTGGATCGCAGATGTCTGTTTCCTTCATATCATCTGGAAAAACAAAATTCATCTGCCTTGCAGGAGGAGGCATTTTGCGTCCAGTTGGGGGCTTCTGCCGGAGAACTACTTCCTCCCTTCTCTCCTCAGAGTCAGGCTGCAATTGTTCTGTAGGCTGAGGTGGAGAAGCCCGCTCCAGAGGTTTTGTGTCATTCTCCTGTTTGGCTGGTCTTTGGTCCACTGGGATCTCGGAGCGACTGCTCAAGAGAGGCTCTGGGCAAGGTGTGGGGGCACTGGGGAGCATGGCAGCGGGCAAAGACTTTTCAACATAAGGTGGCGTTGAGTGGTTTCCTTGCCTTTGAGAAATATTAAAAGTTGGAAGGTCACCAAAAGTAGCATCCCGGAATGAAAGGGCATGGAGTAAGCCAGTCCGACGCTGGAATGAAGGGCTATAGCTTCGGTAACCGATGTACCCAGAGTCATCAATGCTCTGGAGGTTGGGCTGGGAAGGGTGCTTTTGCACATGTGCAGGAAGCGGATCCCTAGAAGAGGCAGAAGGGAAATAAGAACCAGGATGATTAGGCAGAGCTCGGTTAATTTGCCCATGCCGGTAAAATCTGTCAGGTGGCCACATACACCTGTCGTATCTAGGAGAAACCAAAGCACTCTGCTCAAGAGCTTCCAAGGATTGCCCATATTTCACCAGATAGTTCTCTGACCTGGCACGGTAGCTCCAGCCGTCATGGGCAGGGGATTGGGTCAAGGTGTCCTGGGAAGCACTGTGAGGCCAACCCCGGGAGGCTGGTGCATCTCCCAGGCGGTCTTGCGAGACACTCCGGTAGCGAGGTGGCATGGCACAGTGTCGCTCCTCTGAAGAGCTGCGGCGTGGCACTTGGCTCGAGATCCAGTTGGACAAGGCCTGCTGGCATTCTAAACGACTGACAGATTTGGGTGCAGCCCCAATACAGTCCCGGGAGGGCCGGCCCTCACGGGAAGTATCCTTCAACCCACCATGAGGGAGGTGGTCAGGAAGATGTTTGGGGGGCCCATAGGAAGCGTGGTTGGGCATAGAGGGAGCGGGTGGGACACAGTACCTTTCAGGTAAGGGGGTGGTTATAGGACCTGGGCAACTGCTATTGGAATAGCGAGAAAAAGAGCCAGAAGGTGGGGAGGGTCTTGAGACAGGAACCCTCTGAGTCAATCCATATTGGACTTCCTCTGTGCGATGAGTGGGGCTGGAATGGTTGCTACTGAAGTTCTGTGTGGACTCAGGCCAAGCACTTGGGGGGCTTCTGTGGATTGCTGTGCTGTTTAAGGAAGATGAAGGACCTGAAGATCCCGAGTGATACAGCTGCCTATTGTCCACCTGTTGTCCCTGGTAGGTCTCAGCTGATGAAACATCCTGAGGAGAAGGTCTTGACTGGAAAGGGTAGGTTTTGCGAGGATAGCATATTGGTGGAGGTTCAGGGATGCTCTGGGCCCCTCCAGAGTATGGTTCATTGCCCTTTAGGTAGGCATCTTGAGAATATGCCTAGAACAAGTGAATAAGAAAAGGAGAAAATCAGTAAGTTGTAGCTGGGAACTATGGATATAGAGGCAACTATATTGATGCAGGCAAGAAGACTGAAAATGATAAACGAATGCTCTTTAAATCTGCCCTTCAAGACAGAGAACTGTTCTGAGTATACGTAGCTATGTTTACTAGACACATGGCAGCTAGACAAAAACTGGCCTCCAAATTTACTGCTTCTTTCTCAGATGCCCATCAGCAAGAGGTTATTGTAAGAAGTTGTAAAAATAAATTGCAAAGAGGGTGCGCTTTGGGGAGAAGAGTCGTGGCTTATCAGATCCCATTTCATTCTCAGTCACTCTGCGAAGCCCTTGTCTCTCAATCTACTACCTAGGCCCCTTCCATGCAGCTGAATATATGGCAGTGTGGGCAGATAACCCAGTTCAAAGCCGATATTGTGGGATTTTCTGTCTTGATATTATGGGTTATATAGCTGCGTAGAAGAGTCTGAAATGTTTTTTTTCCAATCTGGAAGTTTTTTTCTCACACCCCTCAAAAAATCCTTTGTGATATGCTTATTCTGGGGGCTACATGACCAGAATTTCACTTTTGATCATGGTAGCTGCAGCAGCACGATGCAGCTAATACAGGGATTGAGGTGCTGAAAACAACTCTGTGATTCCTAGTACCTGCCCACCCCTACTGCAACAAGGCCTATTGTCATTTGAGATGTGTGAACATTTCTCTGGGTCAACTTCATTACATTTCTCCAAATTCCACCTGAATTTTCTTTGCATCCTCCCTTCATATCAGATTGCAAGATCTTAGGGCCTCTTAGGAGGATAGGATCTTGCATGGAAATCTGATTGCATTTTAATGCACTTTATATAAAATATATACATTTTTCCACTGACTAAAGCAACTGTGTGCATGTTTGGTATTTTCAACTGTGTGCATGTTTAGTGCACTCGCTCTTCCTCTAAAATATAATAAGCTTTGCAAATGCTAGGTGAAGTGTGTTACTTCTTGAAATGAGTCTCAAGAATGAGAAAAAGCATCTCCCATTGAGATTGCCTAATCCAATATAACAGTTTTCCATTCCCCCCTCTTTCACACTCCTTATAACTAGCTGGCAGTCATATTTATGATGAGAAATATTCACTACTTTCTGTACTCTTTGTACCCCTTTTCACCAACAGTATGCAGCCTGTCCCAAACTTAGACTATTGCATGCTTCCGTCTTCGTGCCATTTCTTCCTTGGCAAACATCATTGCTCTTCAGCTCCCTGGCTTTCACTCACTACCTTTAATCCATTCTGTACCAATGCAGAACCCCCAAGTTCCTAGGCACAGCGTGATATTTCTGTCCCAGCCAAAAACGTCTTCCACTTCCCTTATGGCAACTTTGCAAACTCACAAGATGCTGTACAATCATCGCAGTTCAACCAACAGCTGGTATCAAAGGGGTCTGCCAAGTTTTTAGCCCACACAGTATTTATATATCTTGTTCTTATGTGCCTCCAAGTAATTTCCAGTTTATGGTGACCCTAAAGTGAACTTGTCACAAGGCTTTCTCAGCAAGGGGCTTTTCCTTTGCCTCTCTCTGGGGATGAGAGAATGTGATTTGCCTAAGGTCAAATCCATAACTTAGCAGGATTTGAACCCTGATCTCCAGAGTGATAGTCTACTGCTCAAAACACGACACCACGCTAGCTCCCCATTTACACAGGGAATTGCATATACATGTATATGTCTCGGTTTGACACTTCAAAAATAGAGCTAACAAGTTACTTTAGCAAATGCACAGCATCAAGTTCCTAAAAGTATGGAAGAAAGTATGGCTTGGCCAGAAAAAAACAACCTGTCCTATGCCTCCCTCCCATCCTCCCACGGCCTACCCACCTGTAAACTGACTCTCTTGATGGGCAATAGAACAGACAGTGGGGGCATCAGCAAAGCGGAACCATAACCACTGTTTTCCATGCCAGATGTCTGGGTGAGCCAGTGACAACTCATACCAAGTGGGTAATACTTGAGCAGGAAGGTTGTCATAAATGATACCTTACCCAGACTCCCCAAAACCTTAAAGGCAACACTGCCGAAAATGTGCTTGTTAACTTCTACTGACATCAGAAACATGTCAGTGAAAATATTTAAGATATAAGAAAGACAAAGAACAAACACGAGGCATGTTTAATCCCAAATCTGTCTCACTAAGATAAACGAAGATTATTTCTAGGTAAACAAGCATGCACAGGATTTAATCCTTATATTTCAATATTTTCCAAGTACTTCTATTTTCAACCTTGCCAAGATACAAACCTGCCACTGAAGTGAAAAAAAAAACACTGCTCCTAAATCACCTGATTCCCTTTGGTCATGCTTTGAAGGAAAATTAGAATATAAAAATGGATATTTACCAAAGAGTCAGTAGCAGCTGCAATACCGGGAAAAACTAACGTTGTTTGTTTTCTTTAGGATTTTCTGTAAACTCCTACCGCAAGGAGGAAAAAAATGGGGATCGAGAAAATATTTCCCATTTCCCAAGAAATGTATAGTTTTCCATCTCTTCACAGAAGGTATGTGCGCAAAGAAAAGCTTTCTGACTCATGCTCATTTCTGATGTCCTGGAAACCGAAGGTTCAACATATACACAAAAGAAAAGAAAGCTGTCTCCCTCTTTGGCAAGCCTAGTTAGATTTGGACCGGAGTGAAAAAGGAGTCAGATATACGGAACCTCCAGTCCATTTCATATATTCAATTTAGGCATGTATAGCTGCCTGAAACACGACAAAATCTTCGCTAGGTAGTAATAACTCCTGGACACTAAACTGAGAAGCAAAACGTTCTCCACTGCTCCTGGCCCAGCCTCCCGTCACATACTGGAATCCTGCCCCAGTTAGATGAAACCACATTTCTGGCCAGGGACTTGCCAAGATCCAAAAAAGGAGCTGTGTTTGAAACAAGGCCCCAACTTAAAGGAGCAGCAAGCTCTCCCTTGTTAAAACAGTTGACGATGAAAGAAAGAAAGAGACTGTTTATCTATGTCACATAGAACATGTGTGGAACATGGCCACACAGCCCGAAAGACATACAACAACCCTATGTCACATATGTTTGTGACCCTACTAGAAAGCATCTTCTATGATGTTAATAAAATTATCAGCCACCCATCCTGTCACAGTGAAGCCTTGGGCTTTGTAACTAGTAAATTTAAAATATATTTGCAATCCTATGTCAAGATGTTGAAGGGGGTAACATGGTACCCTCTTGCCTATTAGATATAAATTGGGCACTTTTGCTTACCCACCACCCCAGCTCAAGCATCACAAATATATGGAATGTCTTCTGTTCAAAAATAACAGAATCCTCGTAATATAAAATGATTACCTTTGCCTCCTCTGTCGCTTTGTTTACGGTCCACTATTTTTGTTGCAAACTCTCTTTCTTCCCTCTTCGAAAAGACAGATTCTCTCTTTCCCCGAAAAACTCCTATGTCCAAGCTAATATTCCTCTCTTTCTCAATCTTTCCTTTTAAGTTTGGTTCTTTTTTAAAAAAAATAGACTACACTGGGACGTCCCGATGTGGGAGGGATGAAGGGAGCTGAGAATTCCTTTCTGTGCATCCTGTCAAGAGTCACTCTGTAACCCAGGACACTCTCATTGGCTAGCCAAGCCGGCTTTCGCACCACAGGAATGCCGACACACCCCTGTGAGGCACCAGGGCAGGGGAAAAGAACCCACACAAAGGTTCCTTTGCTGCACAAGATGTGAAAAAGCAAAGCAAATTTGAGGACCAGCTCCTTGCACCTAGGCAGAGGGTTACTGTGTCTGCAGATAAGATGCCTCCTGTCAAACTTCAGTTGCAAAATAGGAGCTTTGGGTGCATGTGTGCATAGCAACACCCTAACTTTCATAGGATTCTCTTAAGTAAAGATAAAAGGTTTCTTCTGACATTAAGTCTAGTCGTGTCCGACTCAGGGCGTTGGTGCTCATCTCCATTTCTAAACCAAAGAGCTGGCGTTGTCCGTAGACACCTCCAAGATCATGTGGCCGGCATGACTGAATGGAGCGCAGTTACCTTCCCGCCAGAGCAGTACCTATTGATCTACTCACATTTACATGTTTTCAAACTGCTAGGTTGGCATAAGCTGGGGCTAACAGTGGGAGCTCACCCCACTCCCTGGATTTGAACTGCCAACTTTTCGGTCAGCAAGTTCAGCAGCTCAGCCATTTAACCCACTGGGGGGGGATCTAGGATTCTCTTAGGCAAGGAATATTCAGAGGTGGTTTTGCCAATATCTTTCTCTCTAATATAGCCCACAGCACTTGGTATTAGTTGGCAGTCTCCCATCCAGGTACTAATCAGAGCGAACCAAATGGAACCTGATCCTTTAGGGCATTTTGGTCAAGTGTTTGGTGCAATTCCTAAAATGCCCTGGGAAAACTCTTAGGTTGCTGAGAGTATATAACACCTGTAGTTCTTGCCCTTGTGTTGCATCTCTGTTGTTATCTCAGAACAATTTGAAGTGCTACATTCAGTCTCTATAGCCCTAAAGGGTTTGAGCCTCAAATATTTCGGACCACCCTACCCTAATCTGGTCCCAGAGAGGATTGTCCACCTATCCCAGTGGTTCTCAACCTTTGAGTACCCAAATCTTTTGGCCTTCAACTCCCAGAAATCCAAACAGCTGGTAAACTGGCTGGGATTTCTGGGAGTTGTAGGCCAAAACACCTGGGGACCCACAAGTTGAGAACTACTAGTCTATCCCATCACTAACACTAAATATGCCAGACTACATCTGTTATCCCCTGCCTACACGGAACACTAGGGATTATATATGGCTTGCAAGCTTTATCAGTGTTCTCTAACATGCTGCTTGTCAGAACCTGGAAAAATCACTTTTTTTAGTGTACCTTCCACCAGGTAGCATGATCTCATCCTTCCTCTCTCTCATACACACACACACACACACATATGTAATGCCTACTGAGAGACGAACACTATATGCTTGCTAAACATATTCAGAAAGCTCTTGAGAAGAGTTGCCATTTCCAGATCTAAGGAGCAAGTTGTTTTCACCTTGAATCAAGTAGTGGGGTTTTCAGTTACATATTTAGGAGAGAAAAGAGAGAAAGCATGGTGCAAAAGTTGGATGTTGGACCATGACTCTGGAGACCAGAATTCAAATCTCCGTTCAGTCATGGAAATCAACTAGGTGACATTAGGCAGGTCAAGCTCTCTCAGATTCAGCTGGAGGCAAACCCACCACCCAACCAATTTTTTCCTAGAAAATCCCATGATAGGTTCATTTTAGAGTTGCCATAAGTTGAAAACAACTTGAAGACATGCAACAACAATTTATGAGGGAAGAAATATAAAAGTCTCTTGTAGTGAGACTTTATATTATATTTTAATCTATTCTATATTTTCTTATTTTGGCCTTTTAGAATGTATCAAAATGTTGCAATTTTAATGAGCAGCACAGGCAAAAGAATCCCACAATCAAATCCTAAACAGAATATTTGGGACAATATTTAATACAATTTGTTGTATTGTGTGTGTCTATATATATGAAGTTAAACTATAATTGCATCTGCAATATTCAATTATAGTTGGCTCCACAGAACCCAGGAAGATACATAAAATGATTATTTCAAAGTTTAATCAAGATGTGGGGAAAATGTGGATTATACTTCCACTTACAAAGGAAAGAGAGACGTTTCCATGTCTGCAATGACCACGGCCAGCTTCATCCAAGCTCTTAATGTGTTTTTCCAAAGGAAAGCCTTACCTAATAATTGCACAGCTTTTATTTTGGAATCTAACCATCTGCTAAGAGATGTAACATTAACAAGGACAGAGCAACGGAATATGGTCTAGCAACCTATTCGTAGTATATATACACATTTGAATGGCGCAAATCTACTTGTAGACTTTGTATATAGAGATGTATCTTATGGTGTTCAAACATCTGTATATAAAAATCTGTATCCAAGCTTATCTCTACAAACATATAAAGAAGAATCAGCTTCAGAAAGGAACTTAAGATCAGAGTATTAGTGTAGCATTAATACTTCCTCTCCCAGCTGTATCTCTTCTATAATCCTTCCATAGAATCGCTTTCTCAATGTATTTATAAACACACAGAGTAAAGGGAGATGCAGCAATATGGCTATTAAGAACTGGAGTAGTGGCAGGCATGGGAAAGACATTCAAATGCTACTATTTCTCTAAACTGCCTCCTTCCAAAGGCTTTTTCCTTTTGAAAAAGCAGCCACTGGGTTTTTGCTTTATATGCATGTGAGTGTCAGTCACTAAAGTGTAGCCAAGTGTAAGAGACAGTGGGTTGGAACCTCGGCCTTCATAATAAAATACTGAGACATTTCAGTAAGTTTGAACTGCTGTGCAGTCAGCAAAGTAAACCCACCAGGAAAGCAGCCCTTGGCACTGCAAAGCACTCACCAGTTGCAGAATATCCTCATCTTTGGGCATAATGGAGAGTTCCAATGCATCTTCACTGTAAAGAAGGAAAACAATTTTGAAAAAGATTCGGTATGAAAAGAAACCTTCTATCTGCCACCACAGTAATTATTTGGGGAATCTGTAGTCCTCCAATGTCCCTCCTATTCTACAATTTCCCACACATTTTAGGCGTTGGAGTTGGAGTCCATCAACATACGGAAAGCCATTGGTTTTCAGGCCCTGCTATAGCCAACACACATATACTTGAAGGGTACTATCGAGACAAGCCTTGGCACAGCAACTTAACCAGAAGGGATTCCAAACACAACCTACCACATTTTAAAATGAGCAAAGAAACGCACACTGTTGTCTAAAGATCTTCTCCCCTCCACTCAAAGTTCAGACTTTAAAATGGCCCAAGTGCATCACTGTTCCCAAAACATTCCAGCTCTTGTATGCCTTTCTCAAAATCAGTACAAGGGCATCAGGGCCAAGGAAGAAATAATTTACAACAGAGTACATAAAGGAGCCATATCACTTTCTTTAACAACATAGTGACATTTTGTTTCATGAAAAATACCCCCAGAAGGCTACAAGTACAGAAGTGGGATAGATAAACATGGCATCATAAACTCTTTCTCACCCTTGAGCAAGAGCTCAATACATGCCTACTGAGTGTCATCCTATACAAGCCCATCTGTTCTGTTTTAAGATATATGAGGGAAGGGCTTTCTTTCAGACTGACCACCACCAAAACTGTATCAAGTGAAGATATACTGGAGAGCCTTCTCAGTGGTTGCTCCCAGGTTTTGAAATTTGTTTCCACAAGATACTTGGTTGGTCCCCTCTCTGCTCTCTTTTCACTGGCAGGTAAAAATCGTATTTAAACAGGCCTTTAGACTCCATCTACATTGCCATAAAAAATCCAGATTATTTGACTTGAATTGGATTATTTGGCAGTGTAGACTCATATAATCCAGTTCAAAGCAGATCATCTGGATTGTCTGCTTTGATAATCTGGATTATATGACAGTATAGAAGGGCATTAGTTTTTAACTAACTGATGAAGCATTAATGGGTGTGCTGGTTCATAACATGTTAAGAGTTTTTATGTGTTTTTAACTATTCTAAATTCATGTTTTTAAATGGATGAATATTTAATGATTTTTTAAAAATATATGTATTCCAGATTGTTTTAGATATACTGTGACCTGCAAAATTCAATGTTTGGGGGGGGGGGGGGGGTAGTGGGATATCAGCACTGGAGAGCTTTAGTGCCCTTCCTTTGCTGCCTAAAGCCATCTGCTACCTTATATATAAAAGATGGCCAATAATAACTAATAATTAGTTATAAATAGATAGGTAAAGGTAAAGGGTTTTCCCTGATATTAAGTCTAGTCATGTCCGACTCTGGGGGTTGGTGATCATCTCCATTTAAATAAATAACTTTCTAATATTAATAACTTTATTTTTATATCCCGCCACCATCTGTCCAAAGGGACTCAGGGCGGCTTACAAGCAGGACCAAGCCCAATAATAACAAAGTTAACCAAGTAAAAAACAACATTTACAACATAATAAACATATGCCAATCTAATTAAACAGTCAAAACTGTATATAAACATCATTAAAATAAATCAAAGACAATCTCAAACCAGAACCAGGACTATAGTGGGCATATCAAAATTAGAGAGTACGGGGGGCTGGGAATGGACTTGTGCAAAAACAGATTATAAATCCAGGGCTGGGGGTTAACTGCTGAGTTCAATCTGACTGTCAGTTAAGTCTGGCCAATCATAGACAAGGGCCTAACCATTTGCAAATGCACATTGGAATGTCCATGTTTTAAGGTCTCTGTGGACCTTCAGTTGCAGCAAAAGATACTTCACCATCACTACTGCTCAAGAAATATTCCAACTGATTATATTTATTGGATAACTGTTTTATTGCTGTGTTTTGATATTTGATTGTTTTATCGGGCAAGGCCCCATGTAAGCCGCCCCGAGTCCCTTCGGGGAGATGGGGCGGGGTATAAAAATAAAGTTATTATTATTATTATTATTAACTGTGATCTGGTAAGATTTTGTACATAGAATGAGAAAGCAACACCAGCTTTTACTTTGCTTCAGCCTGCAAAATATCGTGAGCCAGTCCTGCCACTCAGCAGCAGCTTCTGCAAGTCACAAGAAGCCTTTCTTAGGTCTTTTAAGAAGGATCCTTTTCGCTGGAAATTCCAGGGGTTGGGTCTTTTCCCTGACGAATGGGATGACGTCAAATCACACGTTTCCTTTTCTCAGCGTTACCAGGGAGATGCCTCGGTTAGACATGAGTCAGTAACAGCCGCTTGGCTCTCATAACTTCTAGACTGAGGTTGAAATTGTAACCAGCAAACTCCTTGGCACACAGCTCCCATTACAAACTATCCATTCAACGAATAGTTCAAAATAGTTAACAGCTATTTAATCAATCCAGCCCACTGTCCTTGCTATAGTTATCTAGTTTCTCTCTTCCTAGAATTTTCCACTTGCTCCTCCTCCTTTTTCTTCATATTTTACTTCAGTTGGAAAAAAACCAACCACTTCTTTTCTTCAAAGTGGATTTTTTTTTCTCTCCAATGGCTGTGGATTTTATATCAACCAGGCTTTCGGGATCTTTCCAGCTCCAATTTCTCTCACAAGCTACCTGCCAAATGGGAATAAGGCCACAAACTAGAAAGGAGGGAGGAGGTACCTCCATACCAAACTTTTCCATAAATTCTGCAACAACAGTGATGAGCAATACTTTAGTTGTGTTGTGCCGCTTGTCTGAAGAGTTGTCATGTTTGTGTTTACGGCTGGTTAAGTTACCCTTTCCCACATGCCATTGATGCACCTGGGCTGGGTGTATGAATTTATATATATGTGATATATATATATATATATATATATATATATATATATATATATATATCTATCTCCCCTAGCTGGATTGATTTCACTTGGCACGTAACCCACTGACTATATTTAGGTCCCTTTCTCAGGTCAGGTTTGGCTCCCCACGTCCCATACGCAATCTGAAGGCTAATTAGACACAGAGAGTTCAGAGTCATACAACCAAATAGGACAAAACAGTATTTTCTGTCATGCCATTCTTTTCCTTGGGTCAAGAATAACAAAAGTTTGAAAATGCTGCTAATTTGGGAAACAGGTGCATAAGCACATGTGGTCTCCTCCAACTCTATATTTGTATTATTCTACGCTTCTTGCATGAATTGATTTGTGAGCTTGATGATATGTTTGAGCACCTGTGTGCAAACATGGATTTTCAGTAGTAGTTCTGCGATTTCAGACACCTGACAAGTATGTATAGTGATAAAGTTGAAGTGATTGTAAAAGATGGAAAAGAACTACTCACCAGTTCTGTATGAGGCCGATAACTTGTGAGTAGGTTTTCCCAATGATGCTTTCACCATTCACTTTGACAAGACGGTCTCCTATTAAAAAAAACCAGGAAGTAGTGACAACTTCAACTAAAAAGTTAGCAAATGATTTTGTATTTGTATGTATTTTGTTTCTTCTCCTAGTATTGAAAATGGAGGGGAATGAGGTAAGGGCATACAGTTGTTCCTCCATATTTGCATCCATGGATTCCACCAACCACAGCTTGAAAATATTTGGGAGGAAATTCCAAAAAGGAATCCTTGATTGTACTGTACGCCAAGCCTTATGCTGATGCATAAACACCTGTTGTAGCTTCCCGGCATTTGATAGATCTTCATGCTCTTTCCAGCTCTTGTTGGAGTTGTCACTGTATTATATAAGAGGCACCATTTTACTATGCTATTGTATATAATGAGACTCAAGTATTCGCAGATCTTGCTATCCACTGAAGGTCTTGGAAACAAACCATAGTGGATACCAAAGACTTCTGGGGCTGCTACTATGGGCCCATGTGTGAGGAGCACAACTGGGTGGAATCATGCAGGTATGCACACTAAACTGCATGGCAGAGCTTGCATGTATTCGCAGGTGTGCACAATACTAAACATTGCATTTACTGGAACAAGAAATGGATCAGACGTGGAGGGGAATTCCAATCAGAATTTGGATGTTCTTATAGTGTTAAAATAATACCCTAAATTGGGGAAGCGGTGTCCCTTTTCTCACCTGTTCGGAGACCTGCCAAGTGTGCTGGCCCATCTACCTTCACACTTTTCACAAAAATAGTGTCCATGGGTTCCAGACGGTTCCGCGAGGTTCCTATGGAGATGGAGAGAAAGAAAGATGTTGGAAATAGCAACCTCCCAAGCCTCTCACTATTTATTTGTTAATGTATATATTTGCTAACCTGTATTCTATGTGTATGTTGATTTGCCAGTTTGACTGGACCTCTTTGGTGTAGGAGAGACTATAGACATGTGATTGTACTGAGCATGTTCAGACTCAAGACTCCATTTTGTATTCAGTATGTGTTTGGTCTTCAATGGAATAAGTTCACCCTTTTTTGCATCACACCTCAGTGGAGGTGGATGCATGTTGCTGTTTGGACTTCAGTAGAGAAGTATGCTTATAGACTTCAGTGAGTACAAGTATACTTAAAGACTATGGACTATTGATTAAGAATAATACCCTGTGTACTCAAAACAGAGGAGATACATCCTATCTGTAACTGAACTTCAATAAGAAATGTGCCTGTGTGGTGAATTAATACAAGATGTTTATGAGTAAACAAGATATGTTATTTTTCAAAGAAGACTTTGGTTTTTTTTTATCTCTGTGTGCATATTTTAAACTAAAAGTTTACAAAGGGAGTGTATATGTTTTGGACAAATGCAACTACAATTTCAACTTCAAAGAAACAACCATTTTCTCATAACTAAATATATTTTATAGTGGCATGTCTTTGTCCTTGGCAGTTCAAATACATGGTTCTTCAGTTTAACATCTGAGTTACCTGTGTGCCATTACATGAATGCTTGTGAATATCACTTGTTCAAAGAGTTGACTTCTAACAAGTGCATGTTTTTCTTAATTTTATAATTTTTATTAAATTTTGAAAATAACAATAGAATCCACCTTAGTGGGTTAGGAAAGTATGGAGGGGAAGAAAGGATGGGGGGTAGGGAGGGGGGTGGTAGAAAGTGAGGGGGAAAGGGATAATAAGGGTAGGGGGATCAGGGTCCTTGTCGGTTCTTGACTTCCATTCTTCTCTATAAAGTTGTCATAACTATTTGTATTGTTTATGTTGTTGGTATCATTCTTTGTGTGTGTGTGTGTGTTGACAGTTGACACTCCTCCTTCATGTTAAGGGCTTCATAACAATATTCTAACTTTTTCTTTCTTCATCCAGTCCTTTACTGGTGTCCAAGCTATCCTCTTTTTTTGGCTTATTTTGTGTTGTTGATAGCAAGAACGTTAGGTAGTCCATATTCATTATATCCCATATTCTTTTTATCCATTCTTCCACTTTTGGTATTAATTTCTGTTTCCATAATCTTGCAAGAACTAATCTGGCAGCTGTTGTTAAGTGTGTAAAGATTTTGTCTTCATTCTTTCCCCATTGATTATTCATCATGCCCAATAGAAAGAATTCTGGGAGTAGTGGTATTTTTATCTTTAAGATTTTTTGACATTGATCGTGAATTTCCCTCCAGTACGGTTTTACCTTCTCACAAGACCACCACATGTGTAGGTACGATCCTTCACCTCTTCCACATTTCCAGCATTTAATCTTCTTGCCTTTGGTAAATTTTGATATCCTTTTTGGGGTCAGGTGCCACCGATAGAACATTTTACACCAATTTTCTTTCAATTCATATGCATATGTATAATTTAATTTTTCCCCCATAAAAGTTCCCATTCCTCTAATAATATAGTTCTTCCTAGATCTCTTGCTCAATTTGTCATGCACATTTGCCAAAAGGATATGTGCAGTCATTTTCCAATAAAGGGCGGAGTCTTTATATTTTTTACACATAATTCCATGATTATTCAAGATCCAGATTTAGGGGGTTGATAAGGAGATGAGAAGACAAACTGGCCATATGTCTGGTGTCAACCTTGCCTGGAAAACAGCCATGGTTTGACACAATCCAAAGAGTGCATGGCCATGCCATTAATGGCTACTTGCAATTCCTAGAACTCCTCAAACCACAAGCCCCCATGCCTGGCCCTGAAGGGCAGCAGAATGCAGCACCCAAGAAAGCCAAAAGTTTTCTATCAAAGATAAAAAGCAGTGATGCGTTCCGACGGCATCAAATTTGCTCAGCTCAAAATCCTGCCTCAAGGCACTGGAGTCGCAGACCTGTCCTTCAGACAGAAAAGAAGCAGGGAGTAGCAGAATGAACCACACTTTTGATAGTTTCACATTCTCTTTATCTTCAAAGGAACCACAGGACTTCCCTTTAAACTCCCTCTACCCAGTAGTCCTATCAACACTATCAAGACACCAGCACAGATAGAATTACAAACTAGAACAGACTGGAGTGTGGAGTAGAGCCATCTCTACCTTAAGGCACAGTAGCATACGCAGATTTGAGGTGGCATGAAAGAACAGCAAATTGTTAGTTGCTTAATATCTTATTATGTTTTTTTTTTCACCTCAAGATATGGGAAGAAGTTCTTTTTCTGCCTTAGGGAATGGCTTTATAGGCTGAACACCTTCACATGAATGGGAGGGTGGAGGGAAGGAACCTGTTATTGCTCTGCTTCAGTAGCCCTAGTATTGGTAAAAGGGACATATGGTTGTAATCATGCAAGCAGAGTGGCAAGCTATAAGATGGGCATTTGGGCATTTTATAAAACATGGAGAGACACACTGCAGATCTCGATTCTGACTGAAGATTTCATGCAAGATGACATTTCCTTGTTTGCAGGTCAACAGTATCATTCTGTAATTTCATGCATTTTTTGCCAAAGGCCATGTCTGGATTTCCTCATACAGGCACAACAGGTGGAAGGATTAGGCCTGAAACAAGTTTCAGTGGAAGGAAAGGAGGCATCAGGCAAGATGTCTCCTTTTTTTATTTGAATATATTGATAACTTGTGGGATGGAAACTTAAACAGCCAGTCAATTATACTGAGGGTTGATCATGGTGACAGAACAGGGCAATGAGAGTAGGGGAAAGGAGACAGGAATGAGAAAGGAATCATACTAGACAGACCTTCCTCACTTCAAACTCACAATGTAATGGAGGAGAAAATTTCCCAGGGAATCTGAGAAGCAGGTACCACAATGTGTCACTATAAGGTAACAGATTTGTCAACAGTAAGATACATAGGCAGGCCTATTATCTCCTCTCAGTGTAACTATATCAGAGAAGAGACAGCTACTTCCTACATAGGAAATGCCTTTCCATGGACTAAAGTTATGAGGAAAATTGCACAGGCTTCAAAGAACTCTGGAATAACCTTCTCCAAAAATATTTCACTGGACAAAATCCTCAGGATGAGAATTTTGCATACGTATCTGAGACATATTCCCTGACACAATACCTAAAACAAAGGGGGGAAATCATGTCGCCCTCCCAATGTTGTTGTACTGCAATTCTTTAGTTTAGATATTCTGACATGGACTGCTGGGACTTGAAGTGCAATTACATCGGGAAGGCTGTGTGATTCCAATCCCTGACCTAAAGGGAAGTTTCCTGGTTCGCATGAACATGGAAACACATAGAGAGACACAGTATGCATAAGGCAAGGATGAGTTCACTGGGCTGCTATGAGTTTTGCGGGCTGTATGGTCATGTTCCAGAAGCATTCTCTCCTGACGTTTCATCTACATCTATGACAGGCATCCTCAGAGGTTGTGAGGTCCGGATTTCCTCATACAGACACAACAGGTTGAAGGTTTAGGCCTGAAAAATGTTTCAGTGGAAGGAAAGAAGGCATCAAGAGAGACTTCACAACCTCTGAGGATGCCTGACATAGATGTGGGCAAAACGTCAGGAGAGAATGCTTCTGGAACATGGCCATACAGCCCAGAAAACTCACAGAACCCCAGTGATTCCAGCCACAAAAGCCTTTGACAACATGATGAGTTCACTGTTTTCAAGTACCATTCAAAGTAATGTCCATAGACCAGAATCGGCGTATGAGTAATTTGTTTTGGAAATTTCATTGATATTCAGGGATGTGCCTATCCTTTTGAAATATCTATCTGTTTCTTGGAAAATAACAAATGGCCAATGGAAGTATATTTTGCACCTTTTGATAAGTAAAAGATAAATACTTTGTTACTGAAAAGATAATTTCTCCCCATCTGTGATCCAATGAAAAGAAGATCTAACAATGCTTAAAATATTTGAAAGAATGGTTCATAGACAAAATTTACAAACGGATTTATATCTGGAAATTTGGTCAGCTTTTATAGAAACATATGAAAATGGCGTTATTCTGCCTTCTTTTGTATTTTTATGTTCCTGCTTTTGTTATACTGGAATATTGTTCTGTGTAACAGATCCCTTTTGAATGAAAATTTAAAATATTTTTAAGCAAAAAGAAATTTAAAAAGATACACACATACACATGTCCACAAACACACAAATCCTAATCCTGATACAGGACACAAGCAAGGCTACATACCCGTTCTGTTTCCATTTTCTTCCTCCTGTAAAAGAAAAGAGAGAACGATGATGTATATTTTTGAACAGGGCATAGTGTACAGCCAACTCAAAGAGTAAGCAAGGGATGAGATAGGCAGCTCAATTCTTTTGCCATTCTTTTTCTCTCCTTACAAATGCCCTACTAGATCAATATGTTTCCCTACAGAGAAAGTATACAGGGACTCGTATAGTTTAACTCTGCATAAAGTGGACGGGTGGAGAGTAATGATGAACAGGCCATTCCACAGATATATCACTTGCCTAATTTCCAACAGACCTCACAACCTCTGAGGATGCCTGACACAGATGTGGGTGAAACATCAGGAGAGAACATGGCCATTCAGCCCGGAACACTCACAGCAACCCAGTGATTCTGGCCATGAAAGCCTTCAACGACACATAGAATATATATAATTTCTTCCTAAGCCCAAAAATATATGTCTTGACATTCTGGAAGAATAACACTTTTGTGCAATATTCTCCTGGTATTCAATATCCCTCATAGCTTTATCTTGTGCAATTAGGAAATATTAAAACCATTTCTGGATGTTGCCATCTGAAACTGTCTATGCAAAATTTAACAAATTCTTCGGCAATTTCTTTATACATCACTGCTAAATGGTTACAGTTCTCTGTTGGACTGAAGATTGCAGATTCCTTGCCAAAAATTCTGCCCTCTCCGACACAAAAATATTATTATTTAGCATATAACAGGGTTTTTTTACACTTTAAATGTGCCCAACAGCATCCAATTTATTTTTTTCTGTTGTAATTGGTACATTATGGCCACAGACCGATTCTTTTAATGTTGATTTTTTGCATCTGCCTCTTTCTCTCACCCTCATGCTTGTTTCTTCATTCTTTTCATTTGTTTGTTTTAGAGGGAAACTGCACTGTTTGATCTCCCATTTACTTTTCCAAAATCTCTCTCTAAAGAAAAGCCTGTGACAGTGTCTGTTTTTCCAACAAATTCTGAGCATACCAAACAGTTTTAATCCCCAGACATGAACATAATATTCTTCTACTAAGTGCAATCTAGTAGAAAATGGTTTTACAATCAGCAAATGTCTCACTTCTAACATGCTGACATCAGCCAAACTGGTGCCTCTAGATACTGGATTGCAGTTCCCATCATCACTGAGCCAAAAGAACAAAGCCATGCTGGCTAGAAGTGATAGGAGTTGCAGACCAACACATCTCGAGGGCACCAAGTTTAAGGAACATTGGTCTATATTTTTGTGTCTACTATAAATATGACTCAGTATCTATGCAACTCAATATTTTTAGAAACTTCTCTCAGTGCCTAATAACTACAGTTAGCTCCCCACATTCACAGAGGTTAGGAGTGCAGATGTTGGAAGTGAAGAAGCATCAACACTTGTATATAGAGCGGACAGAAGAAATGCCATGGTGCATGCCTGCTGTCTTGATTTTGCCTCTGTTTTCTATATCTATGTAACTCAAGGTCTTTTGCTTTCTTGCTGTTGAATTAAAGCAGGTTGATCACCACTTGTAACTGCTCAATCCTAAAGAGTTGTAGTTTTGTAAAGTCTTTAGCCTTTGCTGCCAAAGAGGATTGGCGCCTCACCAAACTACAAACTCCAAGATTCCATAGAATGGAGCCATGACAGTTAAAAGATGTGTCAAACTGCATTAATTCTACAATGTAGATGCATCCTACATCTCCTCTGCTATCATACCTACTTTTTGTCACAAGATTTAAACATTAAGCAACACAAGACAATAATAAAATTCATTACACAATTAAATATGAGCATTTTCTAGTCATTTTGGTTAGCCTTGTGTGCTTTAAAATGAGCAGTCGAGAGCTGGACTGCACCTTAAACTTAACACTTTTCCAATTCCAATTCCAAACCACAACTAGTCCAACAAAATCCCCAGATTAATAGGCTTTTGCCTCATTACTTTGTTCCATTCTATACATGCCCCATATACTAATATTTCCTGTAGTCTTCCATACCACATGCCAACTTTACTTTTAAGATAATATCAGTTAAGCTAAGCACAAAATTATATATAATTCAAAGCAGCCTTAAAATAGTATAGCTAAATGCTGGGAAAACAAGCCATGATCTAAAAACTCAACCACCACAATCCGGTCAGGAAATAAATCTGCTTTCCTGAACCATCTCCAGTTCCTATAATCTCTACTCCTTATCAAGAAACATCAACATCAACACAATTTGCAAATCTGCAACTTATGGCTGCACATCATCTCTCCATTGGCATAGTTGAACTTTTTAAGAAGTACAGGCCATTTCTTGGCTTAGGGACCAGACTATTATGGCTATCCAAGGTACCAGGTAAGAACTTAATTTTCAAGATAATTAATTTCCTTTCTGCACTGCAAAATGGAAGTTCATTATCCTCAAATGCCTGCAAGATAGTTTTGAAAACTATTCTGTCTCTACCTTCCCATAAGTAGACCTTCATGAAGACGGCATGGGAACAAGGTGCCATCTTCTATCCTTCTACAGCTATTGTCCTTCTTCTCTTCTTGGAAGATCATGGAATAAAGATAGTGGAGGGAAGGTCCTCAGTTCCACTACTAGAGCTACCCACATCCTGACTGAGAGTCTTCAGAGAACTGGCAATTTTCCTAGCCAGACACCACCCCGATGTGTGCAAATGTGCTTTCAAGTCACCTGTTGATTTATTAGCAATTTCATTAATGTCACATTATCTTCTTAGGAAATAAATATTCAGAGGTGTTGCATTATTGTCTTTGTCTAAAATATAGCCCACAGCACCTAGAAGCTCTTGGTCATCCAAATGCTAACCAGGCTTGATTCTGCTTAGTTTCTAAGTTCAGACAGGATCTGATGCCTACAAAGTATTTAGACTTGATGACGCTTTCCCAGATGGACATTGTGTAGAGGTCATATGACAAAGAAGTAGCAATTAAACCAAACACTATAGTACATTTGGACTCCCATGCAGTCTTTCCACTTTTAAAAACGCAAACGCCCTACACTTCTACATTCCAAAACAAAATTGAACTCAACTTCCACTTCGCTGTCTCAGGCAAAATAAAAACCCAATCAGGCTGTAGCCAAGACCTCAGATTCACACCACACTCCAAAGAAAAAAGGGATGGCCTGGAAAAATATGAACTCAACCCCTTTCCCACTCCCTGGCCTGTTGGCAAGGCTGGAAAGAGAGAAAGAAAAAAAAAACCTAGGTAAATAGCCTGCTGGCAGGCGAAACAGTTGCCCTACTTTCTTCAGTTTGATTCTGTGATCAGTATCCAGAAAATGTTGACTACAGAATAGCACTGCAAGATCTAGAGACCCCTGGAGAGATGTTCTCTCAGGTTAAAAAAACAAGGGGGTTTTAATGCATGTTTTTTTCCACTTTTGTGGGGATCCTGGGCTATCGCCAGCAACTATGGAGTGTTCATTATACATCTAGTTTCCTATTCAAGAGCCCATCTATACATTATTGAATTGCATCCTTTCTCATTTTATTTAGCTTAATTTAATTTTAGGCTGTAGACGTATCACTTTCTTGTACCTAGGTGCCCCCCCCCTCCATCTCTAGAGCTTCTGCACGAAAAAAACAAAACTCAAAAGAGAACAAGAAAAAGACCCAGTCCCCTGTGTCACCATGTCTCCTTGTCTGTCACACAGGATCGGAGTAAAACCATCCTCCTTCCAGTCCCTGCTCACTGTTCTCCCCCTTTGAACATTAGATCTTGTCAACTCATATCACGCCACTGTGAAGGCAAAATCTCAAGGACAGATCCTCCAGCCAAAATGCACTCACACACAAACCCCCATGCACGTGCAGGCAGCACTTGCCCTGGATAATAATTAAGGTGCTAAATATAGACATGTTTGGGGCTTCTGAATGTTTCCAGGAAGACAGGGGGATGACGGGTGAACAGAGGCATGTCTTCTAGGCTTTTTGTAGGAATGTGCAGAGAACCATTTGCCTCTTTAACTGGATTTCCCAATAGACTCAGCGGAGGTGGGAAAAGTGCAGCATGCATGTGCCCCTGGGGCCATTTTGTCACACACACACACACATACCCCAAGGGGATCCAATATTCACCACCAAATGTTCTTTGGGGGATGTGGAAAACATTTTCACTGCATCTCGGGCCCTTCTATGTTCATAAGAGTGCTTTGATTAGAATGAAGAAATCCAGAACCGGTATCCAAACACTTCTTTTGTGCCCCGAATGTCCCAAAGGGTCACTGCTTGGGGGCAAAACATAACTTATTTTTCTTTGTGGTGGAAGTGCATCACCAACCCCAACTCTACTATGGGACTAATGCTTTAGACTCCCAGTTGCCCACCAAATATATGTTAATTTGAGACATGGCTGACTTTCATGGGCAGTTTATTTAGCATGCAAATCTTTCTTTCAATTGTATGCCGGATAAAGCACATATGATGAGTGTGACTGGCATGGACTGACAGATGGAATAAATGCTGTGTGTGTGTTATTATAAATATCTATTTGGCACTGTTAGTATTGATCAGGACGTTTTCTCTGGATTTCTTTCTACTTGGCTCAGTTTTGTCAAGTTCTCATGTTCACTCCTTCCAGAAAATATTCCAAAATTCAAAATGTTGGTGCACATGTGAAATTTCCAAGCCTTGCCCAAGTGAAGACAGGAAGCATGGAGAGGCAGTAAAGATGGCAGCAGTCTCAGGCCCAAGGATATGATCTCTTACACACTACCCCATGTCATTGAAAAATTTGGAGGGTGAGTCTCCCAAAGCCTTCCAGAGTCAGTTGAAATGTACATAATATTCTTTTCCCCAAGGTCCTTTCAATATTAATGATTGCTCTGTGTGAGTCTCCACCATTGTCACAACTGAACCCTGTGGACCACCCTCCTCATCTCACTTCAGCAAATTAGAGTTTGGGGAAAGAAGAATGGGTTGGATCTTAGGCCCCTTCTACACTGCCCTTATTTCCCAGGATCTGATCCCAGGTTATCTGCTTTGAACTGGATTATATGGGCCTCCACTGTTAGAAAATATGAGATAAGCAGATAATCTGGGATTCGATCCTAGGATATAAGGACAGTGTAGAAGGGGGCCTAAGACACCACCTTGTTTGGTGCTCAAATCATAATCAGCAAAGTACAAACTGTTAAATTTATATCCCTTTTCAGAAATCCATATTGTGAGAATTCTGGCAATATCCATCATTTTTGGAAGGGGCCAGAGATCCCTCTAATTCAAAATGTTGTCTCCAGCATCAACCCATACCAGTAAGAAACATTTCAGGTAATCATAAATAGGGAGATCCTTTACAATTTTATATTGTAAATCGCCTAGAGCATCGTGGATGGAGGGCGATTAATAAGTAATTAAATGATGATGATGATGAGATGAAAGAAAGCAATGTTATGCCATTTGTCCCTTTCAGTGTGGAACAAGGTTTATTTTCATCTATCCCTACTTCATTTTTTTTTTTGGAAGCTAAAAAAAATCCACTAAGCACGCTCTAAAAATCATGAATGGCTGGTGGGGACATTTGCATGTCAAAGTGACATCCTAGACAAAGAGCTGGAACATGCACGCACGTCTCAGAGCAAAGACTTCCATCTTTTAACCTTCAACCCAAAGGGTGTGAATGGGGGATGTTTGGAATTCAGCCGCTCTGTGAGGTTCCTGAGTTACTAGGAAATTGCAGGATTTTGCCAGCAGAGGGTGTGTTTGCCTTTATCACAATGACCTCTCCCAAAGCTAAGCGCTTCCTGAGGACCAAAGCTTCCAGGTCAAGCTCAGATGGCCTTGGATGCGACCTTCTCATATTGTCTTCCCTCCCGCCTTGCTTCTAGCCTTTGTCCAAGATCCTGAGTTCCTGTTCCCGGATCCCCTGGAGTGGATACGCAGCACAGCTGTCCCTTGGTCTCCACCCAGCACTGGCTCTGATTCACTGTTGTGCTGGTTACTGTGGCTGGATTGTCTTCCTAGTTCTTGACCCTGGCTCTCATCTGTTTCCTGTTTGCCCTCCTTCTGGATCTCTCTGAAACTGTATAGGCTGCAACTTTGTAGCGAGGCCATGATTTCCCTGAAGCTCATAGAGCAGCCTACATTTAAAGGAGGCCATATACCAGTTCCCTGAACCTGGATTGTCTAATTTGCGTCTGAATCTTTAGCTACCTAGAGAAAATCCCATCCACCCTGCCTTGCAGGCTTTTTAATAGTTTGCTACCCATACATATCGTACAAAGAAGAACATAAAAGGTATTTCATGTCCTCTGGGTTTGGGGATGAGAACTTTGACTTCTCACAAATGATCGTCATCGAAACCTTCATGACCACCAATCTGTTTCAAATTTGCAAAGCAAGGCGCAGACTCAGCATCTCTTAAGATGTGAGGGTTAGATATAACTAATCTGTATTAATTAGGCAGCGAGGTATGTCTCTGTAATTAACTACAACTAATCTGCATTAATGTAAGAAATGCCTTGCTGGGATAGATTATGGCTCAACTCATTCAGCAGACAGGAATGAATAGACTGCTGCCTAACCTCTACACACTCCCTACTCCCAACATAAGAGAATTCACTGGAGAAAGGACAGTCACAATTTCTCAACAGTCCCTTATCCCGAGAGTATGTTTGACTATGTGGAATTAATGGCTTCCAATATGGATGGTTTTAAAAGAACTGATAAAGTCAAGGAGAATGGGACCATCAATAGCTATTATTCAGTACTAATTTCGGCATTTAGTTTCAGTATCAATATGTTCAGCCCTGTGTAGCACTTGGATGAGACTGCTAATGAATACCAAGTGCTGTAGGCTTATATCTCAGAAGAAGGAACTGGCAAAAAGCACATCTGTGTATTTTTTGTTTAAGAAAACCCTATGAAATTGATGGGGTCACCATTAGTCAAAACGTAACTTGAAGGAACATACACACATGTGTAGAGCACAGAAAGAAAAAGAGCCTTTGCTGTACTGGCACCATCTCTGTTTCTCTTCTTTTCTAATGAAGTTGAAAATTGAATGTGGTCAGCTCAAGTTTAGAAAGTAATGAACATTCATATTCAGGAAGGCATTTGAATCTCTAATGTTGCCCTATATGTTCTGCATTGCTGATGCTACTCTGTGTTCTATAATGGGCACTGCTGCACTGGAAAGGAGCTAAAGAAATACAGCCAGTGCTCCACATTTGCTACAGTCATGAGCACACAACTCTTGCAAAAGTGAAATTAAAAAAAAATTAACCTCTCTACAACTCTCTAGGAATCTCCACCAGATGTTGACCACAGAATGGCATTGGAGAACCTATACATTCCAAGAAGGGTTCTCTTGGAATTTAGTTCTTTTAGCATGACTCTACACTCAACCTTTAGCAGAGGTTGGCCACAGAGTCATACTGGAGGGCCTAGAATTCCTAGAGAAAACATTTTCAAATAATCAAATCCGCAAAAGTAAAACACAGAAATGAAGAGGGCCAAATGTATTCAGCTTCTCTTCTTAATTTAAAGCTCTTTCAGGTTGACTATTAGGATATCCTTCTTTAAAAAAAAATAACAGATGACAAAATCAAACCATAACTTGAAAAGGTGGAGGCACATAGAACTTGGGGGCTAATCCCTTGAGTCAATGTTTTCTCCCACCCACCTATTCACCTAGTGGGTTGTATCTCCTCACCTTTGGCAGCAACCTTTCCTCTTTGCATTCCTCCTCCACATTTATGAGATAACCTGCAGTACCTGTCTCCACGTGGGGCACAAGGAGACAATCGAGTCATCAGCAGAGAGTTGCCAAGGAATGCTTGGCACCAAACCTATGGCTCCCTCCTTCTCCCCAGTGAATCATCTCCATCGAAACCCAGCCCCCGGATCAGCAGCCCCACCCTGCTGGAGCTTCCTTCCCTTTGCCTGGAGATGAGGATGTCCTAATTAAATTGCTGAAATTCCACAGGTGGTTTCGAAGTTCCTTTGCTTCACTTTTTGTACTATCTGGGCTATGGAGCTCACAATGGCACATTGAAAGAAAAGAATGGGGGTACTAGATCTGGATTCTCACATGGGATTTGGATCTGCTAATATTGTTCCAAGAGTTTGGAAAGGTTACGTTTTTAGACTTGAGTTATCCTACTTAGCATGAAGTTCTAGTTCAAAAAACTGTTCAAGTTCTGTTTCTTTGCACAGTACAACCACTGTATCCAAAGGACTGGTACTCATTGGTTTCATCGACTGGATCTGACAAAATATGGCCCCCTTGAAATAGGTCCCCCAGGCCTATTGTATGCTTCTTCTGAACATTATTGTGCTGCGGATAAAACAAACCCTACTGAACAAGTACTTTCGAAAGGGGATTTTTTTTTAATTTTTTTTTTGGAGCACAGGTAAGTGAAACCAGGGATATTAAAGGCGTTTGTACTGTCCTTGCTTTCAAATCTCATTTGACTTCAGTCATACTCAGTGACAAAATTATGTTCTGATAAATCCAGAACGGAAAAAAAAGAAAATGGAAATGTACCAAAATGACATCAACCGGTGTTTCTGAAGAGAGATATTTGCATGTACGGTAACTTACTTTCAAGAGACAGCATTGTGTAGTGGTTTCAGCACTGAACTATGACTCTGGGGCTGTTTCTCAACCTGAGGGTCAAGACCCCTGACGGGGTCGTGATTGGGGTGTCAGAGGTGTCATCAAAGACCATCAGAAAACATATGTCTGATGGTCTTAGGAACCCCTTTAACAGAGAAGGCTGAAGATCTCTCCACCTGTCCTTCTCTTCAAGGTCTACTTTCCCCAAATTCCACCAGTGTTCAAATTTGTGCATGTTGAGTATTCATGCAAAGTTTGGTCAAGATCTATCATTGTTTGAGTCCACAGTGCTCTCTGGATATAGGTAAACTACAACTCCAAAACTCAAGGTCAATGCCCACCAAACATTTCCAGTATTTTCTGTTGGTCATGCAAGTTCTGTGTGCCAAGTTTGGTTCAATTCCATCATTGGTGGAGTTCAGAATACTCTTTGATTGTAGGTTAACTATAAATCCCAGCAGCTACAACTCCCAAATGACAAAATCAAGCCCCCCAACCCCACCAGTATTCAAATTTGAGTGTTCCAAATTTGGTCCAGTGAATGAAAATGCATCCTGCATATCAGATATTTACATTAGGATTGCCATATGTTGAAACAATGTGAAGCGCACAGCAACAATGACAAAGTTTTCTTTCACAAAAAGGTCTACTTTGCTAGACCATTTTAACATCAAAATACTCTTGAAAATGTCCTTTTCACAACAGATTTTATCTTGCCTCTCAACAGAACGGTCCTCAAGGCACTGACATTAAATTGTAATGCCAATATGCATGTATACAAAAATTCCCAAAACCACAGTGCCTAGCAAATCTTTAATTCAACCACATTTTATCTTAGCAAAGAACTGATGCTAATCAGGAGTCAATGAGTGTTCCTCTCAGACTGCCAGTGGCACCTATGTCTTCCAGTCTGGCAAGTGCCTGTTGTGGGTTTCAGAGATACTTGGAAGCAGCACAAAGTTAAGCCACCAACAGAACTCAGCACATTTCCAGAGACAGCCAACCCTGAAATGATGATGGGGTTTCCAAGGAGCAAGCTTCTTCGTGCTTTTGAGCACCTCAAAAATGTTGTGGGACACTCAATCATGAGCCCCTGCCTCTTCCTCAGATCAGGATGGATGAAACTAAATTTGGGCTAAAGGGCAGTAAAATGTTAAGGGGCCAATTCATGCACACTCTTTGTGGTTTCAATCATCTACAGCCCACAGACCAAGGGCCAAAAGTGAACCAAAGTCATGTTATTACAGAACATACTTTGCTTTCTCTGCAGAGCTTGGAAAGGTTCCTTTAAAAAAAAAAAAAGACTACAATTTTCAGAAATCACCATATTCCTGAAGGATCCTCAAAAACAGTGTCCAACCTATAGGAGACATTTAGTCCTTCTGGCAATGCTACCGTACCAACTCTATCTCAGTTGCTAACTGTAGCTATGGTTCTATAGTAGAGCATATGCAAGGAAAACTTTATAATCTGTTCACCTTAGGGTCAAAAAAAAGTTGGACATTATTTGAGGGCCTGCAACTATCACGCTTAACAAAAAAAGTGTTATTTGGCCCCTTGCCTTTCGAGGTACAGCTCCATAGCCCATAGCAAATACTCCTTTCTGAAGCTTCAGTGTACTGTTAATACCAAGCCAGGTGAGCCAATAGCTTGAATCAAAATAAAGCAGGATTCCTAAATCCCTATTCTCAGCTATCCCACCCATACTGCTTTAACTCATAGTTCCCAGCTGCTGACCTTTACATGCCCTCCTGCTTGGAGAGAAGAAATAGCCCAGACTCCTTCAATAACTTCTTTTATTCTTCCCTGAGGATCTGCTCCAGACTACCGACACAGACTTGACTGTTGTCTGGAGTTTGGGAAGAATGACCAATATCTTATAAGGAGCATAGGAATCATAAACCCACCTTATGCCAATGTATGTCCATTTATTTATTGGCTCTTGTGAAGGTTGGTACTCTCTTCCACCCTTCACAATGACCCCAGAATTCATAGTTCTATTGCAACAGCCTGGTGGAAAGTATGGAGATCAGAAAAGCATCTTGCTATGTCCCCAATAATGATTAAATCATTAGCTAAAACCTTTGGAGGACCTACAGCTATCTCAACAGATATCATCATTTTGTATCCAGCTATCACAGTGGTTCTCAACCTGTGGGTCCCTAACAGCTGGTAAACCGGCTGGGATTTCTGGGAGTTGTAGGCCAAAACAACTGAGGTTGAGAACCACTGAGCTATGGGACATATCCAGATGCTTCTGTGATCCCGCCCCAACCTCTCCATCTGTGCTCCAATAACTGTTCTGGTGGGCTATCGACACAAAACTGAATTCAAAGGCAGGTCAGAGCAGGGAGATATGGAAACTTTACAATGGGGTGTCCTCTGATTATACTTCCTGTCTTATAGCCTTGACCAAGACCTTCTCTAAAACATCAATAATAAAAACATTTCTTGACAATGTGAGAGTTCTGGGATTCTTTCCACAGAGAGCAATCTTGGGTTACAGTATGTTGGGACGTGGGGAAGAATAAGTCTAAGAGCCAACTTTTCAATAACTGTGTAAAATGGGGATGGGATGGAAAGAGAGAGGGAGGAAGACAGCCTTTTGTCCAAAACATGAAATACAACAGTCATCTCTTTGTAGAGATGAAGCTGACGCTGCAGAAAAGGACAGATGGGGGAGAACGGTTTAATGCATATCCCACAATCCCATCTCCTCCCAGTCCTCCAATGCCTTTTAACTTATCTGGCAGAGGATCCACTTTCCCTTTCTGAAATGACAAAAGGGGAGGGGAACGGTGGGGGGGGGGAGGTCTCTGGTCTGCGGGAGCCGGAAAGCTGGCTCTCTCTCGCAGAGACAGCACTTCCACGCCAGACATTTCATCTGAATGGAATGGGACATCAGCAAATAGCTCCCAGGAATTTGGAACTGTGCTAAGGGTATGAGGTAGATCTATGGAGGGACAGGAGTGGGGGCAGGGCCCTGAGATCCTAAAATGAAGGCTGTCTTGCATCGTCCTTAGTACGGTAAAGTAGGGATGTGGATATGTGACCTTCGAGATGTTGTTGGATTATGGCTCACATTAATCATCGTTGGCTAGGGGATAAGGTTGCCACATGTAAGACTAGAAAGGGTCCATGTACCTTTAATGGTTGTGTAGAAGAGGGGTTTCCAGTCATTGCTGGAAACCTCTGTTTTACAAAATTATTAAAGGTACAGTAACACTACTCAATTTTAAACCTGCCCATCATAGCTAGAGAAACTGAGTCCAATAGGAACGACAGCAGGAGTGGGAATCTCATTGTCCTCCATATTGTTGAATGCAACTGCGAGCATTTACTATCAGCTTTTGTAGTCAAGGTGTCTTAAAGTTGCATTCCAACAACATCTATTAGGTGACACTATCTACAGATTTTATTGAAAGGGCCACTAATTCTCTCGACTTAGAGAAAAGTCAAATTTTAAAGCCTACAGGGAGTTGATCCAGTGGGGCCAAATAATGCAATGGTGTCATGTGTGAATACATTTGCATTACCAGTTTTTTGAGATGGGCTCAGAAGTTCCAGCCAACAGCAGAGCCCAGAAATGTTACCTTTCTGGACCACAACTCCACACATTTCCAGCAGAAACAATAACCATGCTGGCTAGGAAGTCCTAAGAGTTATAGACCGAAAAAGGAACTTCCCCAAGCTGGTCAGTGATACACATTGTGTCTTAGGTACGGGTGGCACTGTAGCTATACTTTAGGACCTTTAGGCCTTGAGAAACAATAATTAAAACTAATTGCATATTTATATTGTTTAGCAAAAGGTATGAAATGGTTGGGATGAGTGAAGAATTTCACCTCTGGTAATTGAGAAATAATTACCTGAGACTTGGAGAAAGAAAGATAGTCCAACTGACTTAAATAGCCTGCTTAGACTATATTATTAGGCTGGGCACCACATATTTTAATAGCAAAATTACTTATAAATTATGGGTTTAGTGAGCAAAATTGCATAGAAAAATATCTGCAAATATTTTTATTCAGACTTCTTATATGCAAACGAATGCAAAAACTGGAGCAATTGAGCTTAGTGTTTAAAAATGAAATGAGCTGAAGTCCTGAGGGAAGTGGAAGCCAAAATCCTTTACTTCCACAATGGCTTCCTTTAATTAATTAATTCACTACCTAACTATTGCCTCTCAAGACCCAACGTACCAACGTACAATGGATAAAACCTTTTAAGACATACACAGATTAAAATTTTGAAAACAAACTAAAAATACTCCTTAAAACAAATGAAAACCTAACAGGTAAATCAACCAGACGGTTTCAAGCACCAAAGAACATGCAGACCAACACCCTTGCAGTTTAATCAGTGGAGTAATTCACATTCTGAGTTGTGGGTGTGCTCAAAACTGAATATTCTCTATGGGTGCGGGGAGGTAGAAATCTTCTTAGTTAGAAATAAAAGCATGTCTATTAAAAGTCTTGGACACCAGCCCTTCTGCCTGCATTTAAGGGCCAAATGATATGCAATAAAAGAGATCCACACATCTTGCTCTACTCGGCATAGCACACAGCTTTGCTATTAAGTCTGCATTTACTCAGAGTTTAAAATCAGCCTGTGTCTCGAAAGAACTTACAGTATATACTTGACCTCATGTATAAGTTGAGGGAAACATTTTGAGGCCAAAATTATGGGTTTTGAAAAAACCTGTGGGTAAGTCAAGGTTAAACTTAAGAGAATGTAAAAAAAGGATGTAAAGGACAAAGCAAAGGACAATGATGCCAAAGAATTTACAAAATTCCATCTGAATGGATGAGGAAGGGACTACAGTATAAATGCGGACTATGCAATGTATTGGGGAAGAAACCAGTAAAGGGAGTCATTCAAGCCAAGAGGGCTTACCACTGGACAAAAGTGACAGTGCCATCTCAGGGGGCAGTCACCCCTGGGCACCCCATTTTCCTACTCAGACACTACCCACCAGAAGTGTTATAGCAACAGAGAGAGTACAGGAGGATCAGTGCTTCTTTTAGATTCTCCCAGGATGGAATAAGTTCTCACCTTTTGTCACTCTACACAGAGAAGGGAATGGTTCCTTTTTTGATAAGAATTAAAATGCAGTACTTCCACCAACTCATGTGTAAGTCAGCCCAGGATTTTGGGGTCCATTTTGGGACCAAAATTTCTGGACTTATACGAAATTGCAAATAGTACCTGCAAGGCACATGTCCTTGCAAATTAACCAGTAGAATTTATGAATCTGTATGTACATTTAATACATCCAGTGTCAGATTTCTGCCAATCAGAAGATGGAAAGGCAAGCAACCCAAAGTTAGGCTATATTATTACAGATCAAGCTCCACCTGATTTCAGACAGCCTAGCCATGCTGTAAGAGTCAGAATGGTAATTAGACAATGACTTTGGACACCAGAGTTTAAATGCCTGTTTGACCATGGAAACCCACTGGATGACCATAGTAAAATCACAGGCTGACATGAAAATTTTCTGAAACAAATCTTGCCAAGAAAACCCAGCAATAGGTTAAGCTTAAGGTTTCTATAAGTTGAAAATGGTTTGAAGGCACACAACAATCCCTATATAGTTCGCGGACAGCCTTGTGTGTGGACAATGTACTGCTGGGTGTATCAAAAAAGCCCCTCCATTATTTATAATTATTTAAAAATATTTTAAAATTTAATAATATGAAAGCCTTCGACAACACAAAATCATTTCTCTCTCTCTCTCTCAGTTACCTTCTCTGTTCTCAGGATACATCACTAACTTCAGGGTGGAGAACAATGGTTTTCCTCAGTACCAGGTCCAAAATGCCTAACAAAGTGTAAATTGTTTTTGTTTTTTGTTTTTTTGCACCAATCCAATTTCTGTCTTTTTAAAGTTGAAGCAATCTAGAATGGTAGAAAAGAATCTAAACCATAACTCTTTCTTTCAGAGACTGCATTAGATTAGATGCAATGGACCAACCTAGGCAAGATACAACAGAATTCCAAATCCAATGGAAACTGCTTCTATATTGTACAGGGGCAACAGAAAAAATCCACAGTTCTGCAAGTTATATTGCCTTATAGATCACTAACAATACATCAGATTTAGAAAAGCTACAGAAGCCAATAAAACATTTCCTCTGAAAAAGGAGGCAGGAGGATACCCTAAAGGCTGGCAGGTAATAAATTTTTTAAAAGCTGTTAAATTCTTTAGCAACTAGATTTGCCGTGGGAAGCTTGCAGCAAACCTGTGGAATTTGCCATATATATCAAAGAATTCAGCAGGTTCATGTGGGTCAAAGAGAGTGACAGCAGAAAAATACTAAAAACAAAGGACAAAACAGTCAGGCCATTAAAAACTATCCACATTAACTCTGCTAAAGACCTGTAATAGAGACATGGGCCTAGTAGAGCAAAGATCCCATGTGCAATCCCTGGCATCTTCAAGTATGGCTGGGAAAGACTAGATTTCTGGAGAATATCTGGCCATAGGTGTTGACAATACTTGGCTAGATAGATCAATGTTCTGATTTGGTATTTGTCAGCTTCCTACATTTATTACGTAATATTTATGGATATATTCTGCCTTTATCTATGATGGAAATCAAGGCATCACTTAAGCCAAAGGTGTAAAACTTGTGACCCTCTATATGCTTGGACCTCCAACTCCCAGAAGCCCTAACAAGCTTGTCCAATGGCCAGGAATTCTCGGAGTTGAAGTTCAAAACACCTGGAGGGCCACAAGTTTGACACCATTGACTTGGGTGAATTTTCAAATAGCTCCTCATCCACGTACTCATCAGAATGAAACCAGCTTGGGTTCTCCAAAGGTACCATAAATGCCTCCAAGGCAATGCCTTGGAATATTATAGAATACACAGACTCACTCCGCAAATCTAAAAAGACATTACCTTCACGTTGGAATGAACCGCTGACTCTGGGGGGTAGACAATGAAGTGCCGGAGGGTGAAGCCGTAACCCCCCTGTGAGTTCTTGTGCAGCACCACTGTTTTAGGCCCCACCCAGGGAAAGGACTCCGCAGGTGGGGCATTGGCGTTTGTGGCCGTACCATCTCTCTGGCCCAGCTTTGGCTGTTGAGACACAAAAAAGAGAGAAGGAAAATATTAATTTAAGATGGAATTTGGAGCAGAATGAAAATCCCCTTTCCCCATCACTCTCACACACATACTACAGGACACTGCACTTTGGAAATACGAAGTGGTTACTATTAGTTGAACAAACCTATCTGAGACTGGGAGTGGATGAGAGAAAGGGTGGCTCAATGCTATAGAATCCTGAGAGTTGTTGCATGAGAACATGCTAAAAAATAGTAAAACCTTGCTTTAAGTCACTTGTTTTCTCCAAATATTCCAACATGGCAGAATTCATAGTTACTATTTCATATTAATCCCCAACATCACCATGTTAATTTAAGTTCTAATCCCTGTAGGATGGAAAGAAATTTCAAGAAATCTCTGCTTGAAGGTTGTTTTGTAAACCACAGAAGTCTCCCTTCCCCACTATTCCAGGAACAAAACCCCAGCAGACTGTGGCGAGAGGATGCTATGGAATGGGAGGAATGAAGGCATAGATATGATGCCTTAGGGGGTATGAAAAGATACGTTTTTTGAAAGCAGTGAGAAGGAAACAGTGTTCCAAATGGAAATTTTTTTCCAGTATCTCCATCACAACATAACTTCTTAAAAACAAAGAGCTCTATTACCACTTAATCCAGGCAGGTTTCAACAGTAGGAAGAAGCAAAGAAGACTTCCATCCAGTCTTTCCAAGTAAACTATGTTTCCAGATCTTACGGTAAAAGTCTTCCTACCAGGAGATACGAGATGTTGATATGGCAAGTCCACGTAAGAGTTCCCCCTATAACCACATTCCACTGGTAAACCATAGGCATGCAATGTTCAAGTCCAACGTGTAATCTAAAGGCTCACCATCTCGCTCCCGCCCGACTCCCATGGGATGCCAGAGGTTTGCAACATGACACTCTATACTTTAGAAGCGAATTATGCACCTCTTCGTCTCGCCAGCTCGAAACCAGATGGCTTTCAATTGCTTTGAGCCTTGCAATGAACTACAGTGCGGCAAGGAAGACCTCAAAGTATGATGTATTTGAGGCTAGCAGATTGTTTGTGCGAAAACAATCAAAGCCGGGCACCAAGAAAAACTGCATTCTGTGATCAGCATAATATTTATGTGCTCACAATACTTACACACTACCTTACAGCAAATTCTCAAAGCAGTTGGCTTGGAGCAGAACAAGATGGCTTATATGCATGTCTACGTTTATGGATTTTTCACATGTATAATTCCCAGACTAAGACAAAATGACAAACTCAAGGTGCATCTACACTGTAGAATTAATGCAGTTAGTTTGGCACCACTTTAATGTCCATGGCCTGATGCTATAGAATCGTGGGATTTGTAGTTTTACAACGTTTTTAACCTCCTTTGTCAGAGTGCTATTGCTTCACCAAACTACCAATTCCGGGATTCCATAGCATTGAGCCATGATCATTAAAGAGGTGTCAAACTGCCTTAGTTGTACAGTACAGATGCATCCCCTGTCATCTGGTAGTTTGAGTTTGTCTTTCTTAGGCAATGGAGCTAACAACAACCCTTCCTTGAAACACACATACCTTCGACCCAATCTAGAAGCAATACAATTATGTGTATTCACAATAATTAGCTTATCTAGCATAGCATCCTATTTGGTAGGGACAATGAAGTCTCAAAATTCCTCTTCAGCACATGATTTGCAATTTGGAAATTCATCTAAAGGCATCCTCATATATTAAAGTCTCACTTCGTAGTCTTAATGACTAGAAAACTACCTCTTTCTTCTTTTATAGAAAAACCTGAAATGTTCAGGATACTAAGCGCCAAAATGTAATACCTGGGTTTTAAAATAAAATGTATATCCCATCTTCCTTCCAATCTAGCTTCAGGTGTGATCATAGAATCATGCAATATTTACAGCTCAGCTTTGAAGAATGACAAAAAATCTGAAGAGGTTAAGAGACTAGTTATCTGATTCTTATCTCCTCAAGGATTGTAATATTTTGTGAATATATGTTCTAGCTGCTATTATTATTAAAACCATATACAGTAGAGTCTCGCTTATCCAACGTAAACAGGCCAGCAGAATGTTGGATAAGCGAATATGTTGGATAATAAGGAGGGATTAAGGAAAAGCCTATTAAACATTAAATTAGGTTATGATTTTACAAATTAAGCAGCAAAACATCATGTTATACAACAAATTTGACAGAAAAAGTAGTTCAATACACAGTAATACTATGTAGTAATTACTGTATTTACGAATTTAGCACCAAAATATCACGATGTATTGAAAACATTGACTACAAAAGTGCGTTGGATAATCCAGAAGGTTGGATAAGCGAGTGTTGGATAAGTGAGACTCTACTGTAATAAATTGCTATCAGTTAAGAACACAAAACACAGAACCCAGTTAAAAGAAAATATACAAGGAATACAAATTAAAACAACCAGTACATATACGATTTAAAACTCCGTAATTTCCAAAATACAGACTGGAAACAAAAAGATTATTTTTGAAGACATAATGGTCCAACCTTTTCATGAATGTTTTCTACAACTCCGACGATTTCTGTTGAATGCTCCTGAAGAAGGCCTTTCCCCATTTAGGCTAAAATATGTTGGACCTTTAAAAATAGCATAATTTAGCATCTCCTTGTTTCTTGCTTATATATGTAATTTTCGGGATACTCTCTACCAACTATAGATTGAAAAGATATCAGCAGAAGAATGCTAAGCTTCAGTGGGGAAAATTAATCATTTTAACCCAGAACGAGAAGAGGAAACTGTGAGGACACAGGATGCAGACGTAAGAGAGACTTCATGCAGGAACAGAGTCATGGCTTGTTGGGAAATAAGAGTCAAGGAAACAAGGGGGAAAGCTGACCATAAGAGGTTGTGATGGCAGTAGGGAAATAGGTGCTGAATACTGATATATTGAATTAACTCAACCATGTTTTTGGCTGGCTAGTCATAGGGTATGAGAAGAAAGATCAGGAACCCTACACAATTTTTCAAAAGGAACTCAAACCCTTTAATCACTTAAGCAGGTTATCCATCAACCTATCAATGACAGTAGTTCCCAAATTTATCTCTTCCTTCACGTTTCTATCCAGGAGAGGTAGGAGGAACTGTCATAAATAATGTTTTGAATGTGGGAGCAGGTAAAACTATGAACTAAAGGAATGTTTCAAAGAACTGCCAACGGGCAAAGCAACAAACAAGCAGGCTTGTTATGCAATACCACTTAGCAATTACATAGCCACAGGGATTTCTTACTGCATCTCTGTCGAGCAAAAATAAAAATAATACTCCCAGAAATCTCTGCTCCTCCAGGTTTTGAATTTTACTTACAGAATGTTTTACTAGGCAAAATGATAGCCCTTTCTGTCCTATGCAGTGGGCCTTCTGGATCCACATAACAGAGGTGTATGATTCCCCACAACCACGGACTGTTGTCCATGAATCATGGGTGTTCACCACCACTTAATAATATGACTATCTATGGGATTTTTTTATCCATGTACTGAACTCTCACAGATGTAGTGATCACACTGTACTTCATCTGCCTTATCTTTTACAATCCTAAAATGTTCACATTGTCTCATGGTAATTACAATCCGGTATAGCAATGGTTCTCAACCTGGGGTTCCCAAATGTTTTTGGCCTACAACTCCCAGAAATCCCAGATAGTTTACCAGCTGTTATGATTTCTGGGAATTGAAGGCCAAAAACATCTGGGGACCCCAGGCTGAGAACCACTGTAGTATAGACTACTGTAACTGGATGTGGGTCTCTAAAAGATCTTCTCCATCATGATTATTTGAATGTTTTCCTCACTCCCCATGTCAATGAATGCAAGCATCGACCAAATAAAAGCAGGACTGAGTCTGCACCCTACACCTCCTGCTTTGTATGCGAGTGCCCTTTGTGAGTTGCAAGGGTTACTTCACTAGCATGATGTGCTCTATCCATTACACACACATACACTCACCCTATGACTCACATCCCCTCAAACCCTTGACTATCCATTCCCTTCAAGAGCATGGAATACCTCTGGCTTCCACATCCAGGATGTGATGGCTGTTTTACACAAGTAAGTCATAATTTAATATCACCATTGGATACAGGGAACGCTACCCTAGAACATATAGAATGGACCAGGGCTTGGAAGGCATTCCCTTCGGGAACTGCTAATTTCAGCTGGCCAAACTGGCTGCAGAATTAGCCAGTATGGCAGGTACTTTTTCAAGTGTTAACATGGAATTCCCACCTTGACGGCTTTCAGATTTAGCAAAATTGTAGCCATATCCATATAGTCATCTGAACTTAATGACTATAGAGGGCATGACAGACTCTCCATGCATTGATTTATGTTCCAATAATTCAAGTACTGAATATGAATGGATCTGGTTTGATGGTCTCAGTAAACAAAGCAATAAAGAGCTAGAGACAAGAGGCCATAAAGGAACGTGATGGAGAGATCCAATGGGCCAGCCAAATTATGCCCCAACACAGCAGCTATGGGAGCCATTCCAACAATTATGAGGGCCAGTCCTATAATTTTAGCACTGACCTTGACCTCTGCAGGTGGATTCACAATAGGAACGCCTGCTAAATTTGTTCGGTTTGTGCTTTAATGTGAACTGCCCCAGTTGACATTTCCCAAAGTAGCATGTGATGCAATTATCCTTCAATTTTCACACAATGTCCAGTGTTGAGATCCCATCCTTTGATCAAAACAAGCACTCAAATGTGTAAATGAAAAGAAGTGCACAATATATATTAGAAGAATATCTTGCAATAAATTGTATTTGGAGAAGCTGTACAAAAACATGCACAAACTTCATATATATAGTCATGCATGTATTTATTTTCTTTTTAAATGTGAACTGATATTGGACACAGAACAGAAAAAAAACAACTTCTGCTTGACAAAACATGAAAATTAGAGAAAGCAAAACAGATTCATCTAATCCTATTTGCTAACAAAATAAAATGAAAACCAAAAAAACCTTTTCCCCACCCCACCCCAAGCTGCTTGAAATGGCTAAACTGGAACAAAAAGCATTAAATTCTATGTCGTAGCCCTTAGAATACACATTTTTCTGTTCTTTGTCACTGAGCCTTAATGGCTGATTTTTCTAGTAGCCATCTCCTCTAAAAAGGACAAACTATGAGACATTGAAGTGTCAAAATGCTACATATAATATAGTATAGATCTCTGAAGATGGTGAAAATGTGTTTTGTGTGACAACAAACTCCCCAGTAATGACAATCATTATCTGAGCTTGCGTGCACTAGGGAGATGCTCCCCACGGAGACTCAGCACGTACAAGACGGACTCCTTTGGCTGCTCATTCACCCACACAATATTCATTTCACCATCCCCACTGGTCTCCCAAGTGTCTCACAGGGATGAGTATCTTCACTTGTTCTCACACAATGGCAAACTCAACGTTCTTTTCTTTGACTCTCAGATTATATGAGTTCCCCAAGGGTATCCATGCTTGTGTTGACATATTGTGTGTCTGTAGAACTGCACGAACAACTGCTATGACTGCTGTTCTCTTCTTGCATTGACATTTCCAAAGTGTAAGGATTGGCCTTGTTCTTTCCATCTTTCCAGTCCTTCTGTGCCTCTTTTGCGGAGGCCAACCATCAAGCTCCAACCTAGAAATAAGAGATTGACTCCTGCCCACACAATGTTTAATTCAGTGTACCTTCTGAACTCTCAAACAACAGAAATATGTGAAGAAGAGAGGGCTATGGCTTACTTGCTCAGGAAGAGAGGGGTCTCTGCCAGTTGTCAGACTCCACCTTGCCTTCTTATGGACCTCTCCTTTTTATAATGGACAGGGACAAAATGCAGCACTACGCCCATCCAAAACCAGACAATTGTAAAACCTATTTTGAAAAATTGCCTAAATCATGATTCTGCCCTTTCAAAACTCTACGACACCCCCCACACACATACACACACATGCACACAAATGTTTTAAAAGTCCATCAACCACCACATATCTATTTGCTATATTTCCATATGACAATCTGGGCATGTAACTCCTGGTTTCCTTCCTGAATCCAGAGAATGAGTCATATATGGTGATTAATTGGCAGGGCAATGACTGTAATAGTGCAGAAACAAGATTGAGATGGCTAAACTATGTTAGGTCATAGGAAAGTGAAGAAGCCAATGTCCCAAATCTGGTCTAGAGTGGGTCTTGAACAGAGGATCTGCAGAATGGCAGGCATTGCTTTATCCTATGCTCTAAAATAAATAAATACAGATCTAACAACCAGAGAAACCTCTTTACATCGGTCAAAATGGCTGGGTCCTCTGATATTCCTTGACACCTACTAAGGGCTACACAAGTTAGGCTTCCTCCTCAGAGATTAAAAGTTTTCTTCTTTCCTTTGCCTTTCTTTTTCCTTCTACCTTTCTTTCCACCATCAAAATTGCTCAAGTCTGAGAGTTTGATGCAGAGAGAAGAGGAAGATGGCTAGCCAATATTCCAGTCCAGGGTACAGCGAAATAATGTGGCAAGATTCGGCACTGACCTGATGTGAAGACTTCAGTTTCCTTGGAAGTAGATGAAGAGCACCCCACAAAAGACCTCTGATATCAAACAAATGGCTATAAGAACACAACAGAATCAGACTTCTCTGCTTAAGGACTGGAAGTTTCCATCCCCACACCAAACTGAAACCACACAATGCAGCCTTAGAGTTGCTGACATCTGTCTGTTGAGCAGGTGCACAATACCAAATATCTTTAAAGCAGGGTCCTCACTACCACCCTCTGGGATCTCAAGCACAGACTGCTTTTAATGCCCTGGGAGAATTAAACTGGCGTATCTCTAAAATGAATATTCTAAACTAGTCTGGAAAGGCAGATCAGGTGGAGAATGCAGATTCCTAATCCCCTCCAGCCCCTCTGTCTCTAGAGAGTCTCCACGGGGGACTCACCAGAGTTAATGAAGATACAAGCTGTTTTTATCCAGGGACACAAAGCCCATCAGCTCCCAACTCCTTCAGGGCCCTTCATAGTCCAACCGCGCGCAAGCCTTATCTTTCGGTCACAAAGGCACCCTACGTTCAGAGCAGGATGCTAATGAGGCTACCTCGCATTCACGAGATTAATCTCTCCCAGTATCGTACCAATGCCAGCCGCCCCAGGCCCCTCTGTAAGCTGGGATCAACATTTTCGCCTAACTAAAAACTATGAATATTGATGTCTTTCCTTTCCTCCTTTTTCTCTGGGTAATGATGATGATGGTGTGTATGCATTGGTTTAGCATAATAATAGCCTTCATTATGCCTCACTTACAGAAAGCAGTGTAAGGCTGGAACAAGACCTATATGGATACACAGAATGTTTCCTTCTGTCTGATCAGAGTTTGCTGTTGTTGATGTTGTGTGTCTTGAAGTCATTCCTGACTTATGGCAACTCTAAGGCAAATCTATCACAGGATTTTCTTGGCAAGATTTGTTTGGAAGAGGTTTGCTATAGTCTTCATCTAAGGTGTAGAAAATGTCACCCAAGCTGGGATTTGAACCCTGGTTTCCCAGATTCCTGGTTCACTATGGAAAGCAATGACTGTTAGAGTAGGTAATACAATAGAGTCTCACTTATCCAAGACTCGCTTATCCAAGATTCTGGATTATCCAATGCATTTTTGTAGTCAATGTTTTCAATATAACATGATATTTTGGTGGTAAATTCGTAAATACAGCAATTACAACATAACATTAGTGCATATTGAATTGCTTTTTTGTCAAATTTGTTGTATAACATGATGTTTTAGTGCTTAATTTGTAAAATCATAACCTAATTTGATGTGTAATAGGCTTTTCCTTAATCCTTCCTTATAATTCAAGATATTCGCTTATCCACGCTTCTGCCGGCCCGTTTAGCTTGGAAGAGTGAGACTCTACTGTACTGAGCAGGATTTTTTTTTAAATGCTCTACAATAGTCTGAGTGTTGGATACTAAAATATTTTTTAAAATATCCATCCAGTCCATGATTGCCAATATTGATAGACACTGGTCACCAGAGTCCCAGACTAAAATCCTTCAAGTGATTGCCCCCTCTTTTTTTTTTTAGCTCAAAACACTGGGGGCTGCACCGGGGACTTTGTGCATATAAGGTATGTGTTCTACCATTAAGCTACGCAGGGCCAAATCCATGTTTCAGGTTAAGGCAAATCCAATACATTGCTGGACTGCCTACTGGGTCGCTGGGCTGTAGCAGGCTTATTTGGCAACAGTGGAAGGAAACCACAGTGCTCTAAGCAGCATGAGGTGAGGGCTGCCTCTAATTTCTCACAATACCAAGCGTTATAAAATCATGGAAACATAGTAAGAGATAGTAAATAAGAACCTGATACAGAAACCAGGTGCTGCTCAAGCACCCTGGGCCAAGTGGAAAACAGGGCCCAGATCTGGAATCAGTAGTTGAGAAATAAGGCCAATACAGACACTGGAGTTATGATTTTCCCCAATATTATATGGAAGGGATATAGAGTTCCTCTTGCTTTTTCCTCTTTCTTTTCAATAAATTGAATACTGTACTACACAACTTTGGCCATGGCACAACTATCAAGCTGTTATCAACTGCAATCGATACTGCAAGGAGGGGAAATGGACAACCCAGTGACACTGCATTACACAATACAATCTGCAAAACATTATGATAAAATAGTGGGGAAGAAAAAGAGGACACTGCATTTTTAAACCTTGGAATTATGACCTAAAGACATGGAGCTGTACCATAAAATATACTTAATCGAACGTTTTTTGATTGACTGTCCAGCATATATTGAACTCCGATACAGATATTTACATCATTACTACCCAATTTCAGGTCCCCCAACAGAAATGATCTTCTGACATTCCTCTTGCAAGGACAAGAAAGATCCACCATAATCAGAGAAAGCCTTTTTATCCTGAAAGCTATCAAGAAAAGAGCACATTTCCTGAAAGAAGAATCAGGAAAGTAAGATTCTAACTGTAAACAGAAGATCAGCAGCAGCTTTCTCCTCCTTTTTGCCTCATGTTTATTTGTATTGTATTTTGAAATGGTCATATGACTGGTCAAATAAATAAATTATTATTATTATTATTATTATTATTATTATTATTACTTAATTGACAGCTCTGTCTAAGGGTACTAAATTCTTGCAAATGGAGCTTACAATCAGCATCCTATTACTACTTCTACTGCTCATACTGATGTTCTTGTCAAGAATTAGTATTAATTCCTGACTTTTTCTCAGTCTACAACCCAAGGTAGCTTGCAATGGTTCAAGAAAACAAACAGAAAATAAACAAATTAAACAAATAAACAAAATATACTACAAAAATTTAAAATATCATTTAACTATCCAAAAAAATAAGGCCAATTTTAAAACATAGCTATTTTTGCAGATTTTTTTCTACAATTGTATTCCATGAATTACATTTTGGATCAAGATTAAATGCAATACAACTGTACTGCTGCTGGTTATTCAAAGCTTTCCCGACAGCTATATCTTTCTCAGCTCCATGATTTCCTTGTACAGGTTGAATATCCTTTATCGGAAGTGTTTTGATTTCATTTTTTTTCTTTCAAATTTTGGATATTTGCAGATACATCACGAGGTATCTTGGAGAAACCCAAGTCTAAACACAAAATTCATTTGTTTCATATACACACATAGTCTGACAGTAATTTTATATATAATATTTTTCTTAATTTTGCCCTTGAAGCAAAGTTTGTATGCATCAAACCATCAGAAAGCAAAAGTGTCATTTCACCACCCATGTGGACAATCTTAGGTTTGGAGCATTTGGGATTTCCAGATAAGAAATGCTCAAACTGTATCTTCTTTCCCCAGGTCTTTCTTACTCTGTTCACTTCTCTACCTGTTGCCTTCCTTTGATAACATGGTTTCACTGGATAACATGGTATTTTGGATTTGAATGTTCTCCTCCATGTACATGTGATCATGTAATGGAAGAGAGAGTAATAATAACAACAACATTATTATTATTGTATTTCACCACCAGTTCCCCGAAGGGACTTGGGGCAGCTCACACAATGTCACAAAGTGCCAACAGAACATAAAATAAAACACAATTCAAAAATACAGTTGAATAAAACATATAGGCAGAACAACAACTTAAAACTCAATTAAAACAACACTCATCAACCAATGGCGGTAAACGTGGCCAGGCTATATGCATCACCATTCACTCTCCCTCTACTGTGATATCTCTTACCAGCAACACTTGCTGACACAGAGCTTATGATGAGAAGAGCCAGTTTACATATAAAAGGTTCTTCTTTACAGATAAACCCAGCCAGAATGGCCACTGGTCACTGTGGGACTTGTAGTCCAAAGGAATGACTTCAAAGCTCTCCCCTCTTTATTTGCCACTACTGAATTATGACTCAATGGGTGAAAATGCCCAAAGGTGTATTTATTTTCTTCCTGAGCTCTGTTTCTGGTTCAATTTTTAATCCCGGTGGCCTCTCCTTCACCCTCAGTCCTGTCAACAACACACAGTGCTCTTCATCTTATAAAGCACAATGTGAAAATTTCCTCCAAAACAGGTCTCACACAGGTGTGGTTCTATCTTTTAACATTCAGTTGCTGACACATTTAGATACATGAGTACACAGGCAATTGACTGTTTGGGGCCAAGAATGGGAGTGGCCTCTGCCAGCACTGAAATACCATGCCTCGATGCTATATTCACATAAAACATCTTGGATAGAATGTCAGCCTTCATCCTGCAAGATTTTTCACATCTTTGATGAAAAAGTCAGTGAAGCTCTGAAAGCTTGCATGATATACTTTATGCTTGGGAGTTGGCCACAGAAAGGCATCACACATTGTGGATTTTGTGTTATTTGACTGTTTTCAGGATTATAATTTGCCAGACAATATGTGAATGTTAAGACTTACAGTACTTTCATTTTTGGCTTTGACTTGAAGACCAAGCTCAATGGCATATATGAATGTCCACAATGAAGGGAACTCCCAATGTTTCATTTGGAATTAGGTCTGAGGTTAAGAACTAGACCAGAACTACCGTTTTTGAGGAGGACATACCATCCTCTATAATGAGCCATGCTGGATGAGTTGGATAAGATTTATGAGCTAAAACTTTAGAGGGCAGCAAGTTACCGACCCCTACCGTGTTTCCCCGAAAATAAGACAGTGTCTTATATTAATTTTTGCTCCCAAAGATGCGCTAGGTCTTATTTTCAGGGGATGTCTTATTTTTTCATGAAGAAAAATTCACATTCATTGTTGAACAAAAGAAATGAACATTATATACTGTACAGTAGTTGTCATCACAAACCAGCATAACCAAACTGTGAATCCTATCAAGAATTTCTTGTTATTACCATTATTTCCATGGTACTCCATGTAAATGTTAGGAAGAACTGCTTGACTGTATGAGCTGCTTGACAGTGGAGCAGACTGCCTTGGAGGGTGATAACATTTCTTTCTTTGGAGGTCTTTAAACACAGGTTGGATGGTTATCTTTTGGAAGTGTGTATTCCAGCATGGCAGGATAGCCCTTACGGTCCCTTCCAACTCTATCATTCTGTGTTTCCAAGATTCTACTAAGGAAACCAGATCATGTTAAGCTACTTGAGAAACAACTGTTTCCTCAGAGCTCTGGATAAAGAAAAATACCCATGCACCATGTTCTGACTGTGTTTTGGAATATATCGGCATAACTATTACTTTGTTTCATCCCAAAAGAGCATCAGGGGATAGAGAGAATGCAGAAGGAATACAGATGGATATGGAGAGAGAGAATTTAGTGTGTGCATACCATAGGTAGAGAAAACAAGAGTCAAAGGGAAACAAGAAACAAGGGAAGTTGATGCAGTCGCCAGCTCACAAAGAGATATCGTTCCAAAGTCACAACCTTTTAAGCACAGGGAGAAGAAAAGAGGGCAACAATACCACTGCACAGGCAATGTTTTCCCCCTCCAACCCAATCTTCCTTCTCACAACAGCCAACAGGCAGGGAGCCGCTGAGCGAAGGGTTATGGGAGGTCAGCTGCGATATGGTAAACCAGAGTGGTGGGGTGTAGTTTTGCTGCTGCACCGCAGGCCAAAGAATCTGTGCAGCGAATAATTGATCAATGAGAGAACAGCAGGGAGGTGGGGGGAAAGAGAGAAAGAGAAGGAGGGAAGAAATAAACAAAGGGAAAAGGAATGGAGGAGTGAACGAGCTGGAAGAGATGATTTTATTCGCACAAATAAAGAGAATCAAACAACACGTCATCAGAAACAATCCTTTAGGGTTCAAGATGGTATGTAAACCACTTTCTACGCATACACAATGATTTGGGCAAATGCACAGCATCCTCTAATGAACTATAGAAATATGTGGGGAGGATTTGTGACCAGGCCACATCTGTGACTGAAGACCCCCCACCCACCCCCACACAATAGACTGCCTAAAGGGGAAGAGGAAATGCTTTTCAGTAATAGAAGAAAACCAAGGCAAATCTGCCAGAGAATACAGATATAGGCACACACATATACACACACATAGCCCACCCCAGACAATGGAACACCATGTCAGACAACTCAAGATCTCCCCACTCTCTGCTTTTCCATAATCCTCCCCTGTGTCTTCACTCCACCCCGGGGGAAGCCTCCCACCCAAACACAACCAGCTGCTCTGGTTGCAATAACCTCGGTGAAAACATGAACAGTTCCCTTCCTGAAAACTACAGATGGTGCCTTCACAACTAACTTGCATTCCCTAGAGGGGACGCAAGGTACACACACGTTCCTATTATTTAATAATTTATACCCTGCCTATTTACATAATTATGCCATGAGGCTAGAAAAAAACATAACTAGCATTTTCAAATTACTGCTAAATAAATAAGTAGATACATACAACCACACCAGCACCCCTCTTTGCTTCCTTTTCAAGTTTCCTTTCTGTCACACAGCCTTAACCAAGTCTTTTAAAACCGCATTTCCATTCTATAGAATCCACCTTTTCCTTTGTCTCTACTTAGAAATAAATATTCCTTATTAAACCACAACTCTCAAAACCCCAATGAATATGCTGACTGGGGAATTCTGGGAATTGTAGTCTGCAAAAGTTAATTTTTTCCATTTATTGCTTCTTTTTCCCCAATGTCCTTCCTTTCTTTAGTTTCCTTTCTCCTCTTCCATAGTCATCTAACCACCTTTTTGAGCCCCTGGGCATCTCTGCCCACTGTTTACATTGCACTGTTCTCCTTTGTGAACACTCTCTCTGATATGTTTTATCCCTAGCTCCTGTACACTTCGTACCCAGTTTCCCTGTCTCCCTGCTTCTGCAAACCACCTTCTTTGCCAAAATAATACAATCCACTTGTCCATCCCCTCCCCAACTGAATATTAGCACTGTAAAATGGTCTAGTGGATAATATGCTGGACTCACAAATGGGACAGATAAGGGCATCTTCATAAGAAACATTTTATAGCAGCATCAACATTTTTGTCCGTCTGTGTTGCAATGCCATCAGGCCAACAATTATTGTGCCACTAAGAATATTCTATTAAAGGCAAACTAACATATACCTGATGATATCAAAAGGAGAGGAAGCACTTGTTATCTGTCAGGGTTTAGTTCGTCCATGGATTCCAAGATTTGTAGATGCTAAATCCCCATTATATACAATGGTGCTAGGCAAGGTTTGTGTTTTGAAATTTGGGGAAATACCTTCAAGTGGTGGATGGTTGAATTCATGGGTGCACCATCTCTGGAGTGCCAGCTATATAGGAATACCTTACAGTACATATAAATATATTGGCAGCAGGGACTGGATAAGATACTTTCAGTTTTCAGTAGGAGCTCTGTGCCAAGCAATAAAAACAAATCCACCCTGAATTTAGGAGGTGGCACTTAAAAACCAGTGTTACTGCAGGACAGAAAGGGGAAGGGGGGAACCATTTTTAGACCAAGTGAAAATTCTAGCCATTACATATTTCACATTTGAATTACAGGCACTGAAAAATGTACATATAAATATTACATATATTTAAGTATCACTTGTGAAAACAGCCCCAGAGTGGGAAATGCAAGCCAGCCACCTGGAGCTTTCACCCAGTCAAAAAAAGTAACGGCGGCAGTCAGCGCCTCACAGCCCATGGAAACTGTAAAAGGCCTGATGTTTATCATTCCTGGGGCCCAATTAAGAATGGAGAAAATGGCAGGTTTGGGGACCCTGGGTAATTACAACATGCTATATTTTACCACAACAGTCAATTCAGTCTGCAAGGAAGCAGCCCCCAAGGCGGTTGCCATTTGTGCCACATCAGCTGGTCTGCTCAGCCTAAAGGACGCCAAAAACTGTCCCAGTAAAACTACACTGGAATAGGAGAAATGGGTGTAAAATCTTGGCTGATCTTAGAAGCTAAGTAGGGTCAGCCTTATTGGCACCTGGGTAGGAAGTTGCCAATGAATACTACATATTGTAGACTGTATTTCGAAGGAACGAACTGGCTAAACCACCTTACCTAAGACCTAAGACATTCATAAGTTGATGGGTAATTTGAAGGCATGTCACAAATACAGACATCTGTGCAACGGGATAGGTGCATGGGGCATAATGCTATCCCCCCCCCCCCCCCCCCGCCCAGGCTTTGTTGCCAATCCCACCGGCACAAAGTGAGAGGCAGGGAAACAAAGTTGGCATCTGAAAAAAGAAAAGTGCAGTTCTGAGAACATGTAAAGCTGTCCAGGGAGGTATTAAAATGTGACTGCCCTAAGAAGAGGAGATAAGACATGGATTCTTATAGCAAGCCGAGATAGGTAAATTAAGATGAAAGGATGATGAAGCAATAGGGAATGTAAACATGGAGCCCGGATTAACCAAGGTGTCTAGTCTGCAGAAAGGCTGAGAGATATGCCAAACACAGCTTCTTTTACATCTTCATAAAGAGGTACCTTTCTAGTGCTTCTAAGGACCAAATTACATGCTGAGCTTTCAAAAAAACTGTATTCAAAGTTTCTAAACATCATCAAAGTAATGGGACAGATAGCAAATTCAATGGCAAATAGCAATACCTAGCAATACTTTGTACCCAAAACCCTTTCCTCAAGAAAATATTCTGGATACATTTGGGAACAGAAATAAGCTTGGCTATCAAAAAAGCAGCTTTAGAGAAATTTTTTAAGTATGGAAGCAACAGGAGACAAGGATTTTCCCTTCCCCATTCCCCCCACACACATTTAGTCTAGTTTATTTCTGGTTTAAAGCCTGACCTGAATAAAAATAAGGTGGGGAGAGCAAAAGATAGTGCATAAATGTAAACAATTGAAAGGAATTTAACAAGCTGCTCATTTCTATCAATCACAACTGCTAGCGATCACCTACCCCAGCCCTCTACATATGTTTGATGGTGACCTACATCCTGAAATGAGCAACAACATACGTTTTGCCCTCCACTTTAAACTGCCCCCACATTAAAGTGCCCTGAGTTTTATCAATATGGTGAAAGAGAAATCTGAATAATGTAGAAACAATTCACCCAAGGAGGTAAGCAATATCAAGTTAAAGGAAGAGAGAACAAAACTAACAGTGACATTTGAAAACCACACCTCATTTGCTCATAAACCTGATTTGAGCAGTATACTTAAATAGGCTTTGCTTCTTGTAACATAACACAGAACCTTCCTATCCCTAGATCCAGAATGAGGTTTCAGGTATATCCACATGGGCACTATAAAGTGGGGTGGACAAGAACCAGCCTCATGTCATCCACATGACTCTTGGCATCGACATGATACTTGGGCCTTTTTTTTTTTTAGTTTTTGATACCTTTATTAAATAAAGTTGTATAAAAACAACTATTTATTCATTTTCTTCGCTGCGCAGTCTGGCATTTGGATTGGTGACTTTGATAGCAAGCTGAGCTGCTCTCTCATGCTTGGGCCTTTTTTGACTCCAACACAGGACAAGATCAATTAATGAATTTTTGCTCCATGTTAGCCAAAGTCGGGTAATGCTTTGGAGTTTCCCCAAAGCAATCCTGCATTTCAAGAACATGTAAACAATTGGAGCAGTTCTGAATCAGCCACCCTGCTTTTCCAGGCTCCACACCTCAGTGACATGGGGAAGGTACTATCTCCTCACTCCTTTCCCTACTCCCCTGTCCAAGACACATGAATGCCCTAGCAAACATCAGCAATGGCACCCAAAGATGGCCAGGAGAACTTTGGAAGTCTGTGGCCACTGCAGCAATGGTGACAGGGCCATTAAGGTAAGGGTGACCATCAGAGCTGGTCCAAGGTAATTTTCAAGTGTAGTCGAACAGAATTTTGGCGCCCCCCCCCAAACCAATCACTGAAAAATAAAAGTGTTGGATAAGTGAAAATGTTGGATAATAAGGAGGGATTAAGGAAAAGCCTATTAAACATCAAATTACATTATGATTTTACAAATTAAGCACCAAAACATCATGTTTTACAACAAATCAATAGAAAAAGCAGTCCCGACTGCGCCCCCATATGTTTTGCGCCCCAAGCGACTGCTTAATTCGCCTCATTGTTGGACCGGCTCTGGTGACCATCCAGTGGGGACAAACCAAGTTCAGACCTGCTAGATGGTCAGAATTTCAGCCCACCACCACAGCTGCAGTGACAGCTGCCTTGTGTGGAGCACTGTAATCTACACTATCTTCCAGGTTTCCTGCTCTTGTAAATGTGCCCTTCTTCTTGCTAATCAACATTTGGATGTTCTTTTCCTTGTAACTACAATTGATTGTAAATCTTCCTCTACTGTTCCAATTCTTACCACTAAATACTTAGAATGTTAGGAGCACAGAATGTCAACCAATGGGGAGGTAAGCTTGCGGCTGTATTACAGGTACCACACATAAAATGCTAGACAATAACAGCAAGAGGTAAACTATTACTGCCCACCTCTGACACTGAACCGAAAGCCGCCACATCAAAACATCTAGTATAAAAAAGACTACATTCTGTTTAACCCAGATTTACCTCACTGTGTTATACATTATTGTTCTTTTCTTCCAGTGTCCTCAGGGGTAAGAGAGAGTAATTGTTTTCAGACTCCTTTGTGGCTTTTAAAGAATATAAAGCTGCTCTTAAGTTCTCCTTCAATTTCTGTTCTCCTGGCTCAACATAATACATAAATTGTTTATTTACCCTTTTCATATCCATCTTGGTGTTTTAAACCTTTTGCTATCTTTCTGCCAGTCCAATGTGAGTTCCATCTCTCCGGTTAAAATGCAGTTTTTTGAATTGCTAAAGTACCTCCAGTATACTGATGTTGTTCCTTTGTAGATCTGGAGTAAAAGTTTCTGCAGCAGGCTGGAGTCTATTTCCCTGTTACAGATTCTCATCCTGTTTAGATAACTTATGAGCTACTTTACTGTTATGTGTCTTCAAACTGAATCCAAGTCATGGTGACTCTAGCCGTAAAAATTTGTTTGTGTGATATATTCAGGGATTTATTCAATGGTTTGCCATTGTCCTCCTCTGAGGCAGAAAGACTATGACTTACACAAGATCGCACAGCAGGTTTGCGTGTTTGAATTGCGATTCAAATCCTGGTCTTTGAGAGTCCTATTCCACCACTCATACCACCACATCACACTGGCTCCTTGCTCAACAAGCCCTTCTATTTTGCTTTTTCATCCTGTATAGAAATGCTCTTTAATCTTCTGAGAAAGAAGATCATGGCCTACTCATGAAGTAATACATGGCATGTTGCTAAAAGTAAGTGTACACTCAAAGGCATTATTCTGGAATACAGGCATGCAAAGGGATCTTGTAGCATCTTATAGGCTAACTGAGGGCCCTTCCAGACAGGCCCTATATCCCAGGATCTGATCCCAGGTTTTCTGCTTTAAACTGGATTATATGAATCTGCACTACCAGATAACCTGGGATAAACAGAAAACCTGGGTTCAGTTCCTGGGATATAGGGCCTGTCTGGAAGGGCATACTGAGAAAGAAATTGGACACAGATTTTTAGAGACTAAATGTTAGGAAGTAGGCTCAGTCTACAAATACGTATGTTAGCAACTTTATTCTCTGTTTCTAAGGTGTTACAAGATCCCTTTCCATACTATTTTGAATCAATTTAGGTTAGATTTATGTTAAGGGTAAGGTGGGATACCTCCACTCTGATCTGCAAGGGTTCTGATCTCACCTCAGAGATTACTGCGGAGAAGAATCCTCTCTGTTATACCCAAGCAGTAATTAGATATAAACAGAGCTTGGAAATACAGTATAAAAAGCAACATCTAATTCTTGGCATTCCCCTTAATGCTCTAGCCAGTATGGCTATGCCTACCAGAAACCCCTAGACAGTATGGCTACAACTCCTAATAATTTCAAGACAGTTTAGCCAGCTATACATCTTGGTAATTCTAACAGCTGAAGTCCAAAAAGTCATGCTTATATCCCTTCAGATAACAATGGAGATTACCTAGGTTAGTCAATACTAAGTTGATGCTTGCAAGAAACTCAAGATTCCACTGGATTTTTTGTAGCGAAGCTAAGAGTACTTCACTTGCACTGTCTTTTTCCTATGTTGACTCGAGTCACCAAATAAATACTGGACTTGTATTTGGATATGTTCTTAATTAAAATTAAGCTACCCAGCACTCATATAAATTGCCAAATAGAACAATAAGGAAATCAAGGCAAGGATGTGCAAATGTGTATGATTTACATTGTGTTACATAATGAATCATGGATGTTTTGTGCATGAATCATGGATGTTTTGTGTTTTCTGCATGTTTTGTGTCATCAAAAAAGATGTGACATACCAACTGTTCATGAGTTTTTGATTATATCAGGTTCTAGTTATATTTTTCTGTACACCCCGATATCTGCCATGAAAGGCAATAACAAAAATATCCTTGTTTGCTTTTCCTGAACTACCCCACTACAAGTGGAACTTGGATAATCTAATCCCCTCTATACAACCTATCACTTTCACCATGCACACAGAAAACTAGCAAATCAGGCAGAAAAGGATTCTAACCTTCCTTTCTCCTAGATATGGAACTATTTTATCTCAGAGCATTTTATGCACATTTACATGTGTGTTGTGGGCCCTTTGACTATGTAAACTCAAAATTTCTACCTTGAAATTATACAATCTACAAACCAGGCGAGTCCCTTGGGGTGAGAAGGGCAGCATATAAATGTTGGAAATAAATACATTTGCTATTTCAAGTGAGAACTAGACCCCGGGGCCAAGGGGATACTGTGCAATCTGAGAGTCACTTGATCCTCCATGTTATCTAAGACAAAACTGGAAGGCTTAACTTCAATGTAGGACATATCAATTAAGAAGAGAAGCAAGAAATCCAAGAGATGTTCCCAACATTCCCTGCAATGTGATCAGGCATACTAAAGCACTGCTTTTACTTTCCATGCAACTTTTTGGTAAACATTGCGCAGAACCTACCATCCTCTAAAGCTCTGCAGTCCATCCTGGTCACACCTAAATCTTGACAATTCATGAAACCCATACCTTAAGCAAATAAATAGCTAAAATATGTATGTCATTCCATTGGTATAGGAGACAGCACACATGTCGCACAAATTATGCCTGTCTACAGAGCATTTATATACATAACCTGCATCTCATTGAAATATGAGAATGACAAAAGGGATTCGAGCACTGGACAATGTTGCAAAGGAAAGTGATGCTGGGTTGCTGTGAGTTTTCCGGGCTGTATGGCCATGTTCCATAAGCATTTTCTCCTGACGTTTCGCCTGCATCTATGGCAGAAATTCTGAGAGGTACATACCTTTGAGGATGCCTGCCATAGATGCAGGCGAAACGTCAAGAGAAAATGCTTATGGAACATGACCATACAGCCCGGAAAACTCACAGCAACCCAGTGATTCTGGCCATGAAAGCCTTCGACAACACATTGAAAGTGATGCTGTATCTCAAGAATCTCAAAATTTCAGGACGGACACCGCTAAATGCATTCTTCTTCTCCAGTCTCATCCACAGAAGGCCCCCAAACCCTGCATTATTTGTTCTTAGAAGTTTGTTCATTAGCGCTTTGGAATTTGCTCTCTTTGCCAAGTCCTAAATTAATGCCAATTGACTGACTGAAAAGAGGCACATAGGAAGAAGACAGGCATTGGAGAGATAGAAAAAGAAGATTCTCTTGCAAAGCGGTCAGGGAGGATGGTGAACAAGAACATGATTCTCAAAGGCATGAAAATGGCCAATTTTGCTATTTAAAATAAAAACCTACTAAATCAGGTTAATCAGTTCAAAAATCCAAGGGAGACAGACTCAAGTGGCCTGGATTGCATTTGTATACTCTCACCTCCTGCGAATGACACCCAATTTTTAACAGATATGTCCTAAATTGGCTTTCTGAGAAGGCAGCCTGCGCTGACTCCCCCCCCCCCCCCCTTGCTCTTAAGCTGGCAGATCCCTGGGCTCAAAAACATAGACAAATATAAAATAAAATATATCTAACCCTCCCTGAGCCTGCTTTCCAATGTTCTCTTTCTGTTCCTGGCCCCGAGGTCATTCTCCATGTGGGTTTTGTCTGCTCTGCAGTTTGCTTCCCATTGTCAACCGACCCGGCGGCCCTCGGAAAGAGACGGCGGATGCGCTGCAAGCCAAGCACGCAGATTAAAACTTTTTTGCACGGGCAGCCTCTTGTTCATTCATTCATACTGAATGGCAGACGCTCCAGACAACAGGAAACAAAAGATTTGCAGAGGAAGTACAGATGCAGAACAAAATGTATAGGATTTCTGAGCCCACACAGCTCTCCTCCTTTCACACCAGTCCAAAAACTAAATGCCATTTCGTAATTAGGCTTTTAACTGCACATCTGTATCATCCAGAGTAACAGTAATAATCTGTTATTGATTTGTGTGCGTACATCATAGTGTATTGCCTGGTCCAGGAGTTAATGGAAGAGAGATGGATAGATCTCTGCCCCAGTTTTAAATCTGACCAGAGGAACCAACAAAGGGTAGGGGAGCAAAGGAAAAATAACACACACACACAAAGCTTTTTATATTCATTCTATGTAGGCATATGTTGAAGAAAGCTCACAAAAATTTCTTGACAGGTTGCAATCGATAAGCATTCAGATATTTCCCAGAGTATTGGGGGAAGAGAGTCATTCAATAAGAGGCCCTCTGAAGTATGCACCACAATAAACATGCTTTTCATCAGAGCTTAAGGTGTCTTTGTCTTTAAGCTCCCACAATGATTTAGCCATTATGGATAATGTCCAGTCTAACTAGGGGATTATGGGAACAATAAGCCAAAAACGTGATGTTTCCAAGCTCTGTTTCTAAAAACCAAATTAGTCTTGCATATAAGCACAGTTGCAAGGAGTTCTATGCAAGCAAGAGAGTGAATGGGTGGAACTGAAACAGAAAACTCAGTCCAGAAGAGAGATGGCCCTTCTTCCATGACTAACACAGAGATCCAGTAGTCTTTCTCATCCTCCTCAGCCAGGCTCCAGCACATGAAGATTAGATTTGTCACAGCTCTTCACATTATGTATCCCAGCACAAATAAGTCCTTGACTTTCATTGAGGCCCTGCCCTCCTAACTTCCCCTAATACATTATCCTGCCTGCCACTCCAAAAGAACCTGCCTGCCTACTTATACACATGTAGTGGGAGTGAGGGGAAACATACACACCTGAACACAGACATACCCACAAGCTTAAATGCTTAAATGATCACCTGGAGGAATTGTCTCAAGCACTTCAGAAATAAAAATGAAAAGCGACTGCTTTGTTGTTGCTGCTGACACACTGAGTACTACGTCTGAGTAATGACAATAGACTCCACACTACTTGAAAGTCTATCCGGCTCACTGTATACGTGGCGCCAGTCGCCACTCCCCAGTCACAGTGGTTATTCCCCCCACAAAGAACCTATGGTAATTTATGTTAACCACTCTGTAGCAATGTAAAATGTGGCTACTTGTGGGTAAGGGGAGTGGTGATCAACACTGGCCATAAATGGAGTATTGCCACTCATGAATCCCAAACAAGCTAATTAAGTGTGCTATAAAAAGGAAAGAGAACAGCCCCCTTGTTAAAAAGAAAGATGTGTACCCCTAACTCCTGAAGTATTCATTCAAATGTAAATTCAATCAGGGGCTCTTGCAAGGATGACCCATTTACCCAGAGACAACCTTCTGTCTAAAAAGCCATGTCAATGAGAATTCTTAGATATCTATCTATGGCACATGATCCTTCCTGTAGGAGAAAAATGGAAATATACTTTTTAAGAAGTTGCTAGACTCTGTGGGGGGGAAAAACTATGGACCTTAGTGTTCCCAGGTTTAGTCCTTGACACTGCTCATAAAAAGGGGTCAGACCCCTGGAAAGTGGGAACTATTCCTCCCTTAACAGATGACTGGGAAGAGGAAAGAGCTAGAGAAAGACTAAGTGAGCAACATAGAGGGAGAGAAGTGCTCTAACAAATACAGCCCTACAAATGGCAAAATACAATACTTGACAGGTGATCTATGATGGACTGTAGCACCTGAAAATAAAAGGATTCTGGAGCTTTGGTTCAGCAAGCCATATAATCTGGAATAACAGGGATTGTAATCCAACACATGTCGGGTTTGGTGAAAGTTGGTTGGCGGTCTCAAACTAAATTCTCTTTGCCATAGACGGCTCTTGTATCAATCTTCCAAACAAAACCACTTGTAAGATGTTTAATATATTATTGCCATCTTACTCTTGTCTCTACTTCCAAGTTCTTCCTCTGTAATTTGAGTCCATCAATTGTCAGGTCATTACCGTAGGGATCTGACCCCTAATTCTTGATAAAGGACTGTGTACATAGATGGTGCTATGTAACAATCAATTCACTGCTCTTAAAACACAGAAGTCATTGTAGTAGTCAATTGACAGATTTTAAAACAATTGATAAATAGGAGTAATACTATTTTATTTGAAATTCCAGTCACTATGGTATGTTCAGGGTTTTTTTTTTTTTTTTTTTTGTAACATCCAAAAACTGAATTGCCACATACATTTTCAAACTGCTGCTAAGATCTCAGTGAACTGCCTGTTCACTTTGCTGGCTTGGTACCCTAAAGGCACCCATTCTTCCAAGTAATCCACCTTGATCATTCCACCTACTGCCATATTTAAACAGCAAAGACATACAGAAAGGCATTCTTAGGGCCCTTCTAGACAGGCCCTATATCCCAGGATCTGATTCCAGGTTTTCTGCTTTAAACTGGATTATATGAGTCCGCACTGCCAGATAACAGAAAACCTAGAATCAGATCCTGGGATATAGGGTCTGTCTGGAAGGGCCCTTATAATGCCTTTCCCTGCATCAAAACACAACTAATTTCACCTGCAAAAACTTGAAGACTGAGCACCCACTCTCCTTCTAGATTAATATTTGGTGGCCAGAGTTTTAAAAGTCTTAATAAGGAATGCTATTTTATTTAGCCTGCTTTGAGAACTACAACTTTGGAAAAGTTATTCATCTAGTTCAGTGGTTCTCAACCTGTGGGTCCCCAGATGTTTTGGCCTTCAACTTCCAGAAATCCTTACAGCTGGTAAGCTGGTTGGGATTTTTGGGAGTTGTAGGCCAAAACACCTGGGGACCCACAGTTGGGAACCACTGATCTAATTGAATCTCTTGAACAGAAAGGGGCTGCCAAACATACTTGTAATAGTGCTGAGTTGGGTTTTGAAGAGCCCTGGGATAAGATGTCCGCAACTCTGGCCCTGTTACATTGTCATCCATTAACATGCCCTGACTTCTGAGCCTGATGCCCACCATTTGCCTATAGAAGCAGAGAACAAAGTGTGTAGGGATTCCTCCTCATCAGCAGGTCAACAAGCAGTATAAAAGACTGGCAGCGAGCTCAGCAAGCAAAGAGGTTGGCATTGTGCCTCCTCCTGCTGATTCCCAAAACTTGACCGCAATAGCTCTATCCCCAATGGCTACAATCCCCGAGTTATTTGGTTAACAAGAAGTATAAAAGTATTAACTAAACACACACAAACACATTATGATAAAAACACTAAGTTAAATTGCTCAACTTAATGACATATTGTCAATCCTAGCACTTACTGGTGAAGGAGAAAATCATGTGTTTTCTAAAGTACAGAGGATAGAGCAATTGCAGCTGAAAAGATATGGTCTGTACACTATAGTACACCATAATTACATGCAGAAAAAGCACTTAATTTTCTCTTGCAGCCCCCTAAAATAGAGCAACCTTCATGGCTCTGATCATAGGCTGGAAAAATGCCTCCTGGAATGTCAGAAGTCTGAAGGGTGGCGGAACAGAACGCCAGTGGTAGGGAGTGGGGCTTCTGCACGCTGCAGTTTCTTGCCTGTTCCAAGACAAACAAAAGCAGCAGAAAACTATCTAAAACATTTTAAACACCCTGATGAATAACCTATGTAAAATGGGAGGGGTTGTGCAGTTTTTTCCCCTAAATGCAGACATGCAAAATATATCTCCTCCTCTCCTCTCAACCTGGACACCATGATAGATATGCTCACCTAATATAGTTAAGTAAAGCTGTTAAACAATACTGAATTCCCAGAGTTCTGACATGCCTAACTAGTCCTGGACATCCCCAACTGTCTGATTGAATGAGGGCACAATGCTTGCCTTGTTCTTTCTGTAGGTATTGAAACCACTGTGTTTCACCCATCAGAACTATCTCAGTTGAGATCCCCAACTGGAAGTCACTTTCTCTTCCTTCTCTTCTATCACCCACCCAGAAAGAAAAGTAAATATCTGGAAGGTGTGGAATTAGATGGGAATTTGACTTCCTGACAAAGTTAACTATCATCTGAGAAGTTTTTAGTTTTCATAATAGCTAAGATATGCTTGATGCTTTGTAAAGCAATTTATCTGCTAAAATTATTGCGATTTTCACAGATATATTCTCCCTAAATTTATACAAACCTGTTCTTTTTTTAAAAGTAAATGACAATGAGTTCTAGGTCAATGGTGTGTTTATGTAGAGTATATTTGTACGTTGGAGACAAGTGTCCTGAATCTTTGGCCAACGTCCCTTTCATGGACCTATTAATTGTGATTGTTTTCACCATTAGTTAATAGATCTAGGTAGCTCTATCAACTCTATACAATTTAGTCAAGGTAGCAAAATCCATTTTTCTTCAATCACTGAAAAGGTTTCCTGGAGATCGACATTTTATGTTACTTTCTTTGAAATGCAAAGTACTCTTAAGCGTGCAATGTAAGTTCAAGTCCCCGCTCAGCTGTGAAGCACAAGTGACCTTGGCTCTCCCTCTGCTAAACTACCTCACAGGAATGCTGTGAGGGTAAAATATGACAAACCTCCTTATAAGCTGCTGTTTACTTCTTTAGAAGGACAGGATAGACATGCTACACATTAAAAATTAATATGTACATCTCTCTATATTATATATTTATAATATATATGCACACACATAACTGACAAGCACATATCAATATGAAATATTTAGGACAGATTGTGGAAAGATTTGAAACCACATTCCTCAGGTTCAGGTCCAACTTTCAAACCATTCAGTATTGGGCCTATATGGCAACTTGAGGCTCTTGTACTTCACAAGTATGCAATCTCTATCTAATGGAGAAACAAACAAGGAGGGTAAGCTGTCATTAGTGTGCTGCTATGTGAAGTATTCCCATGTTGCACACCCTGGAAACTATGTCTGTAAGCGAGTAAGCCCAAGAACATGCAGGTGAACTTGTGATTAATTCCTTAAATATGTTGGTATCTAGATTCCAACATGTAGTAATCCATTCTTGTCTGGATGGCTGTTCATAGACAGACTATTTACAGCATACCAGCCAAAGTTCCTATAACCTTGCTCTCCTTTTGAATGTTCCTCTGACTAATTCAGGACAATTGCAAGGAGACTGAAAGCGAATATTCTTAATTACCAAGAGGACATATTAGACCACAACTGTTTCTGGAAGCTGCATGCATTGGCCTAAAGGCTAACTCTTCCACTCCAAATTTCAGAAGTATAGGTGCTGCCTGTGATTTCTTATTAGTAAGAGGGAAAGTCCCCATATAGGCTCAAGAAACTCTTTTGAATTACTTTTCATCATGCTCTGGGAGATAAGGAATGCATACTGAATGGAATTATCAGTGACTTCTACGGGATAAAGCATTCTAAACAATAACAATTGTTGTCAATAACTGTCTATTTCTACAGGGTAAAGCATCTAATATTTCTCACAATGACTTCAGCATAAGTAATTCATCACTTATTCATCACAAGTATTACTAGTAGCTTATGGGGGGAGTATAGAAGGAATGATCTGTCCAAAGTATTTCCCTGCAGCATCTTGATAAGTAGCACATGCACGCATATATGCATATATATATACACACACATACAAATACACACACAAGTCTATAAAAGCATGTAACACATAGAGAACAATATGCCCCTCTCACCGTAAAATTTCTGTCCATCCTGTGTCGTGCACGGCACTTCTGCCGGGCCATCACAGCCCCAGCACGGCGCCACCGTCTTTCCCACCACTCCACATTGTCATTTCTCAAACTCGTCAACCAGATACAACGAGGTTCAGGCAAGCTGCAGTCCACCCCAACCGCTCGCTCAAAGCACCAGCCTTTCCCTGTCCGTGCCACACTCCACACAGCTTTGCCCACCACTGAGATACCATGGTGCGGCGGGGCTGGAGGGCGTGGGGATCCCCGTGGCCCGCCACCACGGGGAGCCCGATCCCCCCGGCTTGTACCTTCTTCCACCATTCCACTCTCCAGAGAGAAAATTCCTGGCACAGAGACAGCAAAGATGAAAGATCGGAACAAACTTTGATTGCTGCAAGAGAAAGGCTTTCAAGCTGAATCTCAGTTCCTGGTGCCAGGTTGGTTCGGTTCCATCCAGGCTCTTTGAACAGAAAAACACAGTTTCTTCCTTAACTGCACTTCAAACTTCAGCAGGAAGTCTACTTGCTTGTATTTTGTTCTTCCCACTATTGAAAAAGTTGCTCTCGTTCAAGTTTCTCGGTCTCACATATCATTGGGCAAAAGGTTGGTTTCCAAGTCCAGGCACGTCAGGTATCTTTATACACACACACACACTCAAGAAAAACACAACCACTGGCCTTACAAGACCATGTCCCTCTTCCTACGGCAAGTGGAAACAAAAAGGCGGAAGCCCAAGACAGCAGGAAGAAAACTAATTACTTGGGGAGAAGTGGAAGAGCAGGAGGAAGAGGACACAGGAGCGGCGGCAGCAAATTCTGCCCTATGGGAACGAGATGGTTGCAAATCAGAAAGACTGGGTTGCGACTTGACAGCTAGGCAGACAGAAAGAGAATAGAGCCTCACTCGCTCTGCACAGACAGCCCTGCAGCTGCTGTGAGCTATCAGGCCATCGCTGCCCCACCCCACCCCTCCGTGACCCAGCCCACTCCAGCTGACACCCATCTCAGTATTCATGCTGGGTCTAGTAGGGGGAAAGAGGGGGAAGATGTAGCTACATTTTGTTGGTGCCGTGGTCTTTTAAATCCAATGCGTTCATTCTAAATAGCAGCATAAACACACACGTTTCCCTTGCTTCATTCATGAGCTCATTTGACAGAGCTGGAGGGCTTACCAACTTGCCAGAGACAAAAAGCTAAGTGTCCACTTTCTCTTTCTATGTTTTTCTTGCACTTTCTACCCTCTGAGTAATGGCCTTATTATTCAATAGATAACTACAGACTACACTGTGTCCGTATCGAAATGTGTATCAAGGTTCTGCGTGTAACCTTTTTGGAGACAATAATGTATTGCATCTTTAACTTTATAACAACGCCAACCGTAAAGGCATCTGACTGTCCTATCCCCTAAAAAAACAGACTTTGACCTACAACATGGCGCCACACAACTCTTGCTAATAGAATACAACAAAAGTGTGTTTCAAACTTAAAGGATAGAACAACATTGTATATTAGATTTATTTACACAGTGTCATCAGCATGCATAACTGCATTGTCCCTAAATTCACCCCAAAATTTGGCCCCGGGTATGATAAAATAACTATTCCCTAATATCCCACTCAGCAAAAGCTCATGTTACCATCATTAATAACTTATTACTTAATAGTTACATTCATATCCTGTCTTTCTCTAATGAGCTCCAAATGGTATTTATGGCTCTATTCATACCTGTTTTATTCTTTCAAACATCTGTATAAAATAATGATTGACCTAAGACCGCTTATGAGTTTTAACAACTATGGGGAGACTTGAAACTGGATTTTCCAAGTCTCAGTTGACACTGGTTACTACCCCATACATGTTCTGCCATCTACAGAACTATTGTATAGTAGAGTTGGGCCCGAATACCATTTCATCTGTTTCTTTCATGTTTTTGTACAGTTCCATCCATTCGGATGGCATAGAATGGTACAACCCCCTCCAGAACGAAAGGAGCAGTTAAATGGAAAAAAGGGAGGAACGGTAGCCGTTTGATTAGCTGATTTTTGGCACTTGGCTATAGGCCATGGCTGGCAGGGCCTACAGCCAAGCGCCAGGCGCTTGACGCTCGTACGCCCGGCTCGCAGCCGAGTTTGCGAGCCGAGTCTACAAGCACTGAGCTATTGATTATAGGCCCGGCCCATTGAGCGCTCAATGCTCGTAGGCCCGGCAGGCAGGACCTACAGCCAAGTGCTCGATGCTCATAGGCCTGGCAGAGAAGACCTAAAGTCGAGTGCCAGGCTCGCTCGGATGTAGGCCCTGGCTGGCAGGGCCTACAGGCCCTAGCAGACACTGGCACTTTGCTGGCCAGGGCCCGAAAATCTTTGTTTTTTTCAGACCTTGGGCGGAAAAGCACATTTGTATAGATGCCCATTTCCGGAAGCAACAGACAGAAACAGTAATGGGGCCATACGAATGGGACAGATAGAATCGGGTAGCAATTCCATACAAATGCATGAGACCAGTAAATAGCAATAGCACACTACTGAACAAAAGTTTAAAAATCTGAATAAGGGGGGCGCAACTTGAGAAACTGCAAGCCACCTCTGGTGTGAGAGAATTGGCCGTCTGCAAGGACGCTGCCCAGGAGATGCCCAGATGTTTGATGTTTTACCATTCTGTAGGAGGCTTCTCTCATGCCCCACATGGGGAGCTGGAGCTGACAGAGGGAGCTCACCTTCTCTCCCTGGATTTGAACCATCGACCTGTCGGTCAGCACAATAAACCCAATGCACTACCAGGGGAATAAGGGTGAAAACAAGATACATTCAGACCAGAACACTTTGGGTATCATGTTATTGAATAAAACAACCGGAATATCTATCCCTTACATAAAGAAAAGATATAGTGCTTCTACTAATAAACTGACTCAAAAGACTTTCCATCAGCTATTTTGAAATGGTAACTTCTGATCCTCATCACCCTTGGAAACTCATGTCTTTACAACTAATTCCCCCACAGTGCTTTTATAGTTAATTTTTTAAAGTAATGGAAAACTATTTTTTAAAGTAATTATAGTCTAAAAATTAGTAATTACCATAATAGGCACAGCTTCTTTACCTTTACTCAATAATAAGTAAAACATTCCCTTTTACAGTTACTTAAAAATATGTGTTTAGGTGATTAAGATGCTTTGTCATAATGTAACTTAGTTATGCATTAATTATCCCAAAAGATGAACTAATTACTAATAAAACATCATCTTTAACTACGTCTACTCCTCTAAGCATGATTTACTCTTACTCCTAAATGTCATTTTCAAGAGAGACTCATGTATGTGTCTCCTTCCAATACAAAAATTGTGTTTGGGCAGAATTGTATAAATAAAGACTAGTCCCCCACATAAGAGCATCCAGACTCTTTCTCAGAAATTAGAAATTCATGCCTTGCCTAGCAATGTTGCTCCTATGTTCAGCGCAAAATTCTTTAAGCTCAGAACCAAACAATTATCACTTTGCATAGAGAAAGACTGGACCTCACTTGTCTACACTGACAATGGGATATGGTTCTTCTCCATAACTCAGAGGTGTCAAGATTGGTTTATGAGTTATAGAACAAGTTATATGAAACACATAGGTTGTTCCTCCAAGTCGGAAGAGCGGACACAGAATTCAGAAGGACTAGTTGGGGGGCTTCCACTGCGCCCCATAGGTATCTTCAGATATCTTTAGAATCTGCCACCCAAGAAAGCAGCCTCACTCTTTTTTATAGTCCTGTGGAACCTCTACTTAAGAGTGTCCCAACTTAAGAGTGCTTTTGAGTTAAGAACCATTGCTTGGCCTGGGTTTTGCTTTGATATACAAACAGTGTTTGAGTAAAGAGCTAGCGCCAAAGGGAGCACTAGCACCAGAGTATGTTTAAAAACATGTAACAATAAAATTGGGGAGGTTTCAAGGGGCCAGAACAGTTTAATAGCATTTCAATGGGAAAATTTGATTTGAGATATGAGCATTTTGAGTTAAGAGCTCTGTCATAGAATGAATTAAACTCTTAAATGGAGGTATCACTGTATATGGAAAAGACAATGGCATTTGGATTCATAATTTAAAGATAATATGTAACACTAACAATACACTACCTCTGGACTAGATCTTGAAAATAATTACAAGTTATTTACAAAGAATCCACTTTCTCAATAATCATGTTTATGACTTAAAAAAAGTAACTGTATTTCTTTTGTTGGGTTAGTATTTTAAATTTTCTTTTCCAGTTATAGTGATGTCTGACCTTATTACTTACTATATTTACTTGTGTATAAGCCTGGAAAATTGAACTAAAAATTGACCCAAAAATCTGGGTTGATTTATTCACAAGTCAAAATACTATACATTAACTCTTACTATATTTTTAAAAAGGAACCATCTCCTTCTCTGACTAGAAATACGAAAGGCAAGAGGTTAGTACATCTGGGGAGAGCTTTTTAAAAACACCAGCTGACCCCCTCTAATAACTCTACCACGGCATGACATTTGGCCTTTTTGAATGCCTAAAAGAGAAAATGGAAGTGGTGATTTCTCTTTTCTGTGCAATGACTTCTTCACAGGTCATTATCAATATCCATAATTTTGTCCCAGAACCTGCCTTCAACCTATACCTGTAATCACAAGTATATATGGTAAGTGTGTTTTATGTGCAGCTAAGCAACAAGTTAGGATGCTGTAAATTTTCCAGGCTGTATGGCCATGTTTCAGAAGCATTCTCTCCTGATGTTTCACCCACATCTATGACAGACAGGCATCCTCAGAGCTTGTGAGGTCTGTTGGAAACTAGGCAAGTGGGGTTTATATATCTGTGGAATAATGTCCAGGGTGGGAGAAAGACCTGTCTGGGGAATTCCAGACAGGAAATAATCAGGGCCAGCTTACCCCCCCCCCCCCACCAGCAAAGGATTCCTCCAGGCAGGAAGTACCCAAGATTTGAAGCTGCAAGGCTATTCAATGCTAATCAAGGCAGCCAATTGCAACATTCACACTTGCCTCAAACAGATATGAGTTCTTTTGCCCATCCTGGGCATTCCACAGATATATAAACCCGACTTGCCTAGTTTCCAACAGACTTTACAACCTCTGAGGATGCCTGCCATAAATGTGGGCAAAACATCAGAAGAGAATGCAGCCCGGAACACTCACAGCAATCCAGTGATTCCAGCCATGAAAGTCTTTGACAACACAAGTAACATATTGATGTGGTTTTTTTTTTCAAAGTGTCTAAAAAGTTTTTGAAGCATTTAGAAAAGCAGTTATAGTAACTCTAGCTGCAACTATTAAAAGGTTGGGATGGTTTAAACTGTAAGTAATTACTTTTAAAAGCAAGTTTCCAAGGGCTGATCCTTGGGAGAGAAGCATATACATTTTTAGAGCAAGAACAGCTGTATAAATCATGAATTGTGGATGAAGTGAAGTCTTTAGCGGGAGATTACCCTGGCAGATCTATAGTTTGGATCCACAAGGACACCTCCCAAAAGCCACTCCTTTAAAGCTGATCTACCACAAAAAGTAATCAACTCAGAGTCAACTTCCTGCAAAGTTATAGACACATTAAGTGGAAAACAGAGATAAGAATGGATCATACACAGCCATGCATAGTCTAGAAAGGTGATATCAGTGGAGATAAGAAGGATGTCTAGGATAGGCGAATGCATCTTCCCTTGCCATATGAACATATTCAATATTATTATTAATGAGAAACGAGACACACGCATAAAATGGCTCCACTGCACCGGCACAATCTATTCAGAGTGAGAAAGCAATAAATGGATTGTGCAAACAGGACTTATTCTTATATGCAAAATAGGTATCCAATCCATACATTAATTGACTATGCATCACCAGCAATGGGAGGGGTTTGGAGTCTGGATTTTTCAGGCAGCCAGTAACACTGACACAAGCATTTTCCCTGCAAAGTGTCAACCCCTCCTAATATAAAGGCTCTCCATATCTCAAGCCTCATTAGTTTCAGGAGAACCATCCCAAGGCCTTTCTATTTTAGCCGCTGTTAAGACAGGAAAAAGCCACGGGTTTAACTCCTGGAGCCATTTCCTTCACAGGATATTTTAAACTAGCAATACAGTACCTTCCAACCAACTACTGAGTCAACTCACTTCACAGCGTTAGGCATTTGAATTTGTATGATCTATCCCAGCATACAAAAAAATGTAGATGGAAAAAAACAGAATAAAATTAATTTACCTGTAATTTGGTTGCCATAAATTGACAGGTGACTTGACGGCACACACACACATAATTAATACGCATTTAGAAACCTATAATACATAAAATATAACATATAAAATATTTTTAAAGAAACAATAGTAATTGTCTCCTACTCCCAAGAACAGACGTAATTTGAATAAGGAATTCAGGTTGGCTGGATAAGGAAAGCAAGATGGGGGGAGGGGGACAAAAGAAGAGAGTATTTTGATCTTCTCATTCAGCGTTTTAAGAGGATCAGCAGAAAAGGGGATTTCCTGTGTCCCTTTGTGCCCCTCCCAAGACGCATATGGCAATACCAAAGCGAGACAGGTGCAAAAGAGCTGGGGGAGATATGGACAGATAGGCAGCATAAAGAGCATGGCAGTCTTTCCCAATTTTTGTCTTGTCCCATAATCTTATAATCCTAGTGTATCAATATAGCAAGAAAAAGTAAGCGGCTACTTGGAATACCATTAAGTAGGAGATGGGAATAAGATATTTGATCACTATGTTCACGTCTGTCTTGTAGTATCAGAAGCACCCTTAAGTATGCAAATCTGAAACTAACAAAGAAATCCTAGTGCTGCAGGCGGGTCTAAATCTACGGAGGCAATATTGCTTAATGAGCTGGAACTAGCCGGCTGGGTGTTTGGGGCAAAGAGGGGGCAGGAAAAGACTGTGCTAAATGGATGGTCCATATCTGACATCAACACAGTGTGTGTGGTTTCCTTCCATTCAAGCGAGGGGAGGCTTAGAGAAAGCCTAGAAAGGAAAGGGATAAGATAATCTCTTACTCACAGCTAAGGCTTTGGGCTCCACAAAATTAAGCCCAGAGTCTGTTTCTTCTGCAAGGACTGTTTCAATGAACTAGCACTAAAGGAAATGTTCGGTCTCCAAACACATGCACAATAATGAAGTGTAAACACCGACAGCCAAAACGGACGTAAAAATTTTTAGTGAAAAAAGTCTGATCTGGTAGCATCCTTTCTGGATAAGAATAAAGCTCCATTTGAAGCATTTTTTAAAACAGGTTAGAACCAAAATTCAGTTGTGCACAATCCTGAAAGGCTGATGCTCCTTGATAGCACCAAGAAAGTACCACCATCCCGATCTCCACACCTGCTTTAAAGTTTCTTTACAAACTACACGGGGCTGCCTTTGAAGACGGCCCGGAAACTCCAATTAATACAACAGGTGGCAGCCAGGTTGTCAACGGGAGCGAATTATAGGGAGCAGACAACCCCCCTATTAAAACAGCTCCACTGGCTGCCGATAAGTTTCCAGTCCCAATTCAAGGTGCTGGTTATCACCTATAAAGCCCTAAACAGTTTGGATCCAGCCTATCTTTGCGATCACATTTCCTACTACAAAGCTGCACAAACTTTAAGATCTGCTGGGGAGGCCCTTCTCTCACTCCCGCCGCTGTCTCAAACACGGTTGTTGGGGAAGAGGGAGAGGGCCTTTTAGGTAGTGGCCCCCTAGCTCTGGAACTAGCTCCCGAGAGAAATCAGATTAGCCCCCACCTTGGCCACATTCTGAAAACATCTGAAAACCTGGTTATTTCAATGTGCCTTTGACTAATTCGGCCCAGTTTGATGAAATCCTTTTACCTCCACCTATACTCAGCCACTGCACTTTATTACTGGCCCATGTTATTAGTGACTTTGCACATTTATAATTTACTAGCTGTGCCCAGCCACGCGTTGCTGTGGCTTAGTCTGGTGGTGTTGGTCAGTCTACATTAGGTTGTATTTATGCTGTGACCTCCACCTTCTTTATACTCACATTAGTAGTAGTATTTGAAGTCTGTTACCTTCTTCAATTTTTGTGTTGATTGATAATTGCTTGAGATCCCTGTTGTCTTTGGTTTGTTGTTAGTTGTAATGTCTGATTCTGCTGAGTGCGGTTTATATTTTTATTGTGGTACAATAGTCCTTCTTTTGTTTTGCCTGTGTAGGTGTTTATTATTATTGTTGTTGTTGTGATTATGAAGGTTAGATAAGTTAGATGCTACTGTATTGTTTTTTGGAGGCCCAGTGTAGCACTGACTGGCCTCTCAGCCTCAGTGCCTGGCTGTTTCTTGCCTGTGATGGTGTTGATTCTTATTGTTGTTGTTGTTGTCATTGTTATTTTTGTAATTGTTTTTTGGAGGCCAAGTGTGAATGTAGGGATTGGGGAGATGGATGAGTTGTGTTGTCAAATTTTGTATTTGTTATCGTCACAATGCGTTGTTGTGAGTTTTGTGGGTCCGGATTGTGGTTTTGTGGTATGGTTGTGTTGTTACAACTGAGAGGCAAGGCTTTTGTGTTGTGTTGCCAAGTTTTGTATTTCTGGGGCATTTAGTCGTGTGCTAAGTTTTGTATTTCTGGGGCGTTTAGTTGTATTGTTATAGTCATGATGCGTTGTTGTAAGTTTTGTGGGTCCAGTGTGGTTTTATGGTGTGGTTGTGTTGTTACAACTGGGAGGCAAGGCTTTTGCGTTGTGTTGCCAAGTTTTGTATTTCTGGGGCGTTTAGTTGTGTTGTTATCGCATGATGCGTTGTTGTGAGTTTTGTGGGTCTGGATTGTGGTTTTGTGGTGTGGTTGTGTTGTTGTAACCTGGAGGCAAGCCTTTTGCATTGTGTTGCCAAATTTCGTATTTCTGGGATGTTTAGTTTTGTTGTTATAGTCACTGCGCAAACAACTTTATCATTTTATATATATAGATTGTCTTGCCTCCAATTTCTGAACATGCCCACTGCAATCTGATATTGTTTATTGGCTGTTGTTGAGTTTATGCTTTTATGATATTTTATATGTTTTAATGGAGTTTATGCTTTTATGATATTTTATATGTTTTAATGGAGCCCCGATGGCGAAGTGTGTTAAAGCACTGAGCTGCTGAACTTGCAGACCGAAAGGTCCCAGGTTCAAACCCCGGGAGCAGCGGGAGCGGCCGCTGTTAGCTTCAGCTTCTGCCAACCTAGCAGTTCGAACACAAGCCAATGTGAGTAGATCAATAGGTACCGCTCCAGCGGGAAGCTAATGGCGCTCCATGCAGTCATGCTGGCCACATGACCTTGGAGGTGTCTACGGACAACGCCAGCTCTTCGGCTTAGAAATGGACATGAGCACCAACCCACAGAGTCAGACATGCCTGGTCTTAACGTCAGGGGAAACCTTCACCTTTACCTATATGTTTTAATGTATTAATTCATTGTAATCGAAATGTATTTTATGTTGTTGTATTTTATTTTTATATCACTGTGCTTGGTTCTCATGTAAGCCACCCAATATAAGAATAAATATAAGAATAAAGTTATTATTATTATTAATAGCAACAACAATAAAATACAAAGTGGGCCCACCATATTCATGGGAGGGGGATCATTTCGAAAATTTGCCACAGATATGAGAACTCATGGGCAATTGCACCCTATGTTATTAAATTGTGGCAATGTGAACCCTCCTGCTTCAGCATGTTGCTGTTCATACACTTCCATTTAGTAATGTGGCGCATGACAATCCATGATCACTAGAAATCACAGGTCCAGATCCCACTCTATGAATTTTAATATAAAAGAAGAGGCAAATAAGCAAATCTGACAAAACATTGGGAGAGAAACAACTGACAGATGAACTAGCATTTGATTCAATGGCCTCACTGATAAATTGCAAAGTTACCAAGATGAGTCGAAGTGCCCACCATAAGCAATCTTTTTCTGTTACATCTGTCTTCATCCTAAGTAACCAGGGTCACATGTTTAATGACAACAGACAGTGAAAAGCCCTTCAAATCAGCTCTAAGGCAGTAAAACTACACATGGAGCCGATCTAGGCTAACACAGAGCAAGGTTGTGTAAAAGTGTCCTTGCCCAATGTTAACGTAATCAGACAGAGTTAGGGAAAATGGAAGAAAACAGGGGGGGGGGGCATCTCACCCCGTTCCCTCCCATCTTTCCCCATCTTGAGGGATGGCCATCCACCCCACCTCCCTACCCACCTTTCCCCTGCTTTCTCCCATTTTAAAGCTGTTTGGAGTAAAGTAATACCCAACTTCTGAAGTTGGGTGTACACCTCCGTTTCCATGCGTTGCAGAAACAAAGCCTGAGAGAGTCACACTGGAAGTGCCCTTACATCATGTGATGGCCTCCATGGGCTCCCGTGGTGCTTCCACAGCACATGGAAACAGAGCTCTACACCTGTCTGATGAGGTCCTAAATCACAAGTTCCTCCAAATTCTGCTCTAGCCTAAAAACTTGTTAAAAAGATCTTTCCCTATATTAGTTCTCCCATAAAGTACAAAAGGGAAGAGATTGTCCAAACCCAACTGCTTTGATATTTACATTGGAAACAAGAGTGTTCCAGTAAATGCTTTGTTCTGTTCCCTACACAGACAGGCAGCTTGCCCCATGTCCTCCAACCACAGGGTGCTGTTAAAAGGAGGAACACAGATGCATTCCAGCCATTCTAAGGACCTGGGAGAAGCATGCCAAAAAAAAGAAGAATATATGAATACACATGGAGAAATACCAGGAATGGTTGGGATAACAACTTCTGTCCTTGGAGAGTGAGGGGGTATTATCATGCATCTCACATTCTATCCCCATCCCCTGCTGTGTTCTTTTTGCTTTCCAATTCTTTAATTTTACTCCATACACACGCACACATGCTTCAAATACCAGTAAAGCATTCCTCACAAAAATATCTAACTATGAAACAGGATCTCCACCACCTATTCACCTGGTCCGAACAAAAGATGTGTATATTTTAGATGTGTAACTATGTTACACTGAAATCCATCGCTAATACAAATTCTGTGCAAACTTGCCCACATGTGTTTATTGTATATGACAGAGAATAGTACATTCAGAGGTCAGGCAGGGTTATTTCTCAGAAGACATGCCTAGGATTGTGCTTTAACCAAGTGTATATTTAAATGAGATATACACTTAGAGGTTTAATGTGTGAAAAGGCCTTGAAAGAGGGAGTTCAACACTGTGTCACTGAATGATTTTGAAGGTCCCTGAGCGAGATGTCCTCTGTGGTTCTTTCTTGAATAAGACTAGCCTTTCTCACTATTGCCTCCACTGTCTATCATATTGACTTCTCCCTCTCAGTCTAATCTCTATGACTGCTCACAGATTGGAAACATAGAATCATAGAGTTGGAAGAGACCTCATAGGTCATCCAATCCAACCCCCTGCCAAGAAGCAGAAAAGACCCTCAAGATGTTTCTGGAGCAAAATTCCTATCAGACTTACACCAGCATAGCCACTTACGAGAGATGATGCAAGTTGCAATCTAATAGTATCTGGATGATCATCACTCATTCCCCATATTTGAATCAGAAGAACAGGACAAGGCAAGTAGAAACTGCTTCCCCTACTCCCCATTGTTCTTGTTTCTTGTCATTTAGAAGACAATCCAACAAAAGTCTCTGTGAACATAACAGACCACGATTATGCTTCCTTCAAACTAAAGGGTACATATGATTGCTATGTAAGAGAGACAAGATGAAGAGGCAGACTTATCATTTGAGGAGCTAAGACAAATATTGTCAGTGGAGCGCTTACTGGGGTGTGGGCCATAGACCATGTGCCAGTTTAAACACACCTGGATACACACCTGGGGCCACACAGACACTTGGCAGATGTAGTTAAGATTCTCACCACCACCGCAGTTGCTGCCAACATTTGTCACCAACAGCATGCTCCTGCAACACACACTCTTGCAAAGCAGGGCATCTCCTTCTCTTCCAGAAGGGAAGCAAAGGAGGTTCCCAAAAATGTATGGCAGTTGTGTCAGTTCAATGATGGTGGCACAAAGAGGCAACAACGGGTGCAAAAATGGCCTTCAGGGTGATACATGTAGTCCAAGTGTTGCCAAATATAATAATGACTAAAAGCCAAAGGTGTGGATTTGGCTTTTATTTTCAAGTATCTCATCAAGCATGAATACATTGAGCAAGCCACCTTTCTATAAGGACCTCATCATACTGAAGACAATAAGCCATGCAGCAGTGGAGGGATTCAGCAAAGAAGTATGGCAAATCTGGCAGGCGGGAGGGGAAAACTGTTGCTCCATGCCCTACATTGCACACTGAACCCCTCACCTTATACCATGGGTGAAAGCGTTGCGGCTTGGCTTCCTCCCATTCTTCTGAATGACAACATGGGAAGCCTCCTATGATCTCTGGGAAGCATCCTAGCACACTACCAGGAAGTTTCCACTATAGAGCCCCACAGGAAGTACCCTTACATCATGTGATGGCATCCATTGAGGAAGCATCCTGGAAGCATCCTAGGACACTTCCCTTTCTCCATATAATACCCTGTTTCCCCGAAAATAAGACATCCCCAAAAAATAAGGCCTAGCAGAGGTTTTGCTGAATTGCTAAATATAAGGCCTCCCCCGAAAGTAAGACCTAGCAAAGTTTTTACTTGGAAGCATGCTCGGCGCCCGCCAAACAAAACACCAAAGCATGCAGGATTGGTAAATGTACATACGAGTTGTACATGGAAATAATGGTAATAACAAGAAATTCTTGACAGGAGTCACAGTTTGTCTGGTTTGGTTATGTTGGTTTGTGATGAAAACTACTGTACAGTATATAATAAATGTTCATTTTTTTGTTCAACAATAAATGTGAATTCTTCTTCATGGAGAAATAAGACATCCCCTGAAAATAAGACCTAGTGCATCTTTGGGAACAAAAAATAATATAAGACACTGTCTTATTTTCGGGGAAACACGGTAAACAGACAACCCATCACCACCACACTATGGGAGTGACCTTTGCAAGCTTCTGTATTTATTTATTGTTAATGAATACATTGAACATTTCAAAAGCTCTTTTATACATTTCAAAGCCGTTTTATAAAAACTAAATGGCCAACATGTCTACCTCCAATGTGTTTACTGCTTTTCAAAGTACATGAAGAAGAGGGAGATAAGGCTTTCACATAGAAAACTATTCAAAACCAATGTCTCTTACGTGCAGTCTATTCTGTCACCTCATTTTGTTACACAGATACACTTGGATTGCTAGTTATATTTCTCTTTCCATTGTTTACCTTATGTCACCTCTGGAGAAGAATACAGTGTTCCCTCACTTATCGTGGGGGTTACATTCCAGGACCACTACAATAAGTGAAAATCCGCGAAGAAGGGACATTATATTTATATTAATATTTATACATTATTTTAGGAGTTATACACTATTTTAAGTCTTTATCAACCAATCGTGTGTTGATAAATTGCCGCCTTCTCCTCCCATTGCTGCTTGGGCTCCTTTTCTCTCCCTTTAGCTTCTCCTTCCTCCCTTCCTTAGGCTGTAAATTGTAATTTTTTATGATTTATAATATTTTTTAGAGTTTATTGAAAAACCGCAAAACAGCAAATCCCCAAAAAGTGAACCGCGAAGTAATGAGGGAACACTGTACCTGCTTATTTTCCCTAAGGGTTTGGAAAGAAACAAGAAAAATCCTCTACTAGATAGCAATGAGACATGGTTATTGCTATGTGCCTGCAAGTTGTCTCTGACTTACGGTAACCCTATCCTACAGTTTTCTTGGCAAGGTTTACCCAGAGGAGTTTCCTCTAAGGCTGAGAAACCGTCATTGTCACAAGCTCACTCAGTAGATTTCCATGGCTGAGCAGGGATTCAAACACTGGTCTCCCAGAGTCCTAGTCCAACACACAATCCACCATCTCCTATAGATGCCACACTTGCTCATAGATATGAGATATATGTAGCTTTCCCAGCTTTAACCATCTCCAGAAAGCTGCTTGTCTCGCCCCTTCTGCTGTCTTCCAAAATTTGCCTACTCTCTGCTGAACTGAGGGTTTGTAGTTCAAAGCCGCCAGTCTGAGTGAGCTCCCGGATGTCAGCCCTAGCTTCTGCCTACCTAGCAGTTCAAAAGCATGTAATGCAAGTAGATCAATAGGTATTGCCTCTGCAAGGAGGTAAAAGGGTACCCCATGCAGGTATGCAAACATGCCGGCAACAATAGGAAAAAGTCTATGGACAACAGGCTCCTCAGCATGGAAAAACAGCCAGAGTTGAACATCAACTCCAGACGCCAGAGATGGAAAGGGGAAGCTCTGCCTGTGTATTGTATGTCTTTGTTATTGTGTAAAAAGGCAATGAATGTTTGCCATATATATGTATGTAAACCATTATCTGCTCTGAGTCCCTCGGGGGAGATAAAGCAGAATAATAATAATAATAATAATAATAAATCTTTATGTATATCCCGCTTTTCTCCCTCATGGGACCAAAAGCTGCTTACAGCATATTAAAATCATGTAAATAACAATAAAGTGTATTATTATTATTATTATTATTATTATTATTATTATTTATACCCAAAAGAAAAAAATACACATCTCAGTTTTCTATGGGCAGAACAAAAAAAAATTGTGACAGGGGCAATGAGTATGGGAATGATTTAGCATACATACCCATGTACAGGCAGTCCCCAAGTTATGGACATAATAGGTTCTTTAGGTTTGTTCTTAAGCTGAATTTGTAAGTTGGAACAGCTACATTTTTAAAGTTTAACTCCAGCTTGCTGTCAGAAAATATCAGTATTGTGTGGTTTCATTTTTAAATCCATTCTATATTTGGGGATTTTTTTTAATTGCGGAACCCCTATGATGCTTTCATGGAACCCTAGGGTTCTATGGAACACAGTTTGGGAACCGCTGCTCTATATAAATAAGAACAAAATAGTAACCTGTTCACACAGGGAAAAATATCATTACAAGGGGAGGACTAGGTGAAAATCCTCATAGACCTGGAACACAATTTGCTTTGCATAGTTATTTTTTTCCTTTTTGGTAGGTTCAGTCATGCTATTTCAGACACACCAGTGACACCTTCACCGCTCTCCAGCACATCCTAAAGTAACCTGCAATGATGGCTCCACAGAGCCAAGCAGAGGCCTGTCAGAGTGGTTTCCCTTACAAAGCCACACATAACTACCCAGCTGTCATGAACATACCTCAGGAGCATTTCTCCTCTCCCTGCGACCCCCTCCCCAAGTTTCCACTTCACTGAGACCACTGGAACCATAAAATCCTCAAAATGCATGATTCCCACATGTGCGAGGCCCTTCCCTGCCTCAAAACCACAGCCTTGTGCCCTTCTCCAGTTTACCCCCATTCGCTTCTCCTTGCAAGTCTCAACAAGCCCAAAGTTATGGAGCTACGGGGAAACAAGGCAAGACTTTTTGCCTCTATGCAGCTGTTAGTACCGACACAGGGCTCAGCAGGGAGGGGATGAAGGCGAAAAGTCTTTGTTTCCCAAGTATCCGACTGGACTATTTAAAGAGGGGATGCAGCAACCTCACCCAGCTACCCTTGAAAAGCAAGGGATCTTGTTCTTGCATATTTGCTGGTAGCAGTGGTTAGCCATTGAAAATTTGAGCTTTTCTCATGAAGCATCATGCAGAAACATTCACACAATTCATTTAATATGACGACAAAGGTGAAAACTCTGAACAGAAAATCGCCATGTGGAAGTTTAGCTCATAAGCAGAAACCAAAAGAAACTTGTATTAGGGGGAAAACATGCCAATCATTACATCCTGATAACAATTAAAAGAAAGTGCTTTTGGTTACAAAAAAAGAAATAAACATACTAGCCTTGAGTAAGTATAAACACAGGAGTCTTATCTGCAGTTAATAGTACACGCAAACAAGATAGTAGCTCAAAAACAGCAACGGGAAATTCACTATTTAGAATTCGAAGAAACACAGGATCTTTTTCTAGCTTCGGCAAAAGACCAGTCCAGTGACCCGTTCTGTGAGTTTTCAAGACTGATATTTTATTCAAACCCTCTCCTTCCTTCCCCATGTTTGCAAATTAAATGAAGTGACATCATGATCCAAATATATATTCAGTTCAAATGGTTTCCTCTCACTTTCTATTTTGAATCAACTTTAAAAGACTCAAGTTCAAGTCCCTGCCATGCCATGAAGGTCACTGGATGGCCTTAGGGTATCTATTAAGCCTAATCTATGTCAAAAGTTTATTGTGAGGACAAAAGGGGGAAATGGTCTGTGCACGTCAGCCTGTGTTCATTGGATGAAGGGTAAGACAAAGTATCATATATATGTTCCCAGAGCTAGGAAGTTATAAGTTCCTAGCAAAAGGAACTGTAATTAATTTTTTTGTTGTTGGATTTTGGTGAGAAAGTTAGTAAGAAGACAAAATGAAGACTTTTTAAACTATTGTCTCACAAATCCTAAAAAAAAAATGGTGGGAGGATAATATAGTTAGCAACTACTGTTTATGTATATTCAAGTCTAACAAATTGTTCTGGTATTGCAAGATAATTTTCCATGTTCTGGACATATCACAACTGGTACATTAAAGAGCATAGTGTCCCTCTCTGCCCCATCTACACTTCTATATAATGTATTATATTCAATAGGGTCAGTATAGACTTATATATGGGCTGCGGTGGCACAACAGGTTAAACCACTGAGCTGCTGAACTTGTTGACCAGAAGGTTAGTGATTCAAACAGGGTGAGCTCCTGCTGTTAGCCCCAGCTTCTGCCAACACAGCAGTTCGAAAACGTGCAAATGTAAAGAGATCAATAGGTACTGCCTCGGTGGAAAGGTAAACGGCGCTCCATGCAGTCATGCTGGCTACATGACCTAGGAGGTGTCTATGGACAACCCAGGCTCTTTGACTTAGAAATGGGGATGAGCACCGAGTTGAGCACCACTTCTCAGAACTGGAAGGGGAAACCTTTATTTTATTTGTGTTTGTTGTTTCTAGGCACTGAATGTTTGCCTTATGTCTGTGTTTGCTGGAATCCACCCTAAGTCTCCTCGGGGAGATAGGGTGGAAAACAAATAATAATTATTATTATTTGAAACACAAGATGAGTCCACAGCAGATACTCTGCTGGCTACTGTATTGGATCACACTATTATTATTATTATTATTATTATTATTATTATTATTATTATTATTATTATTATTATATAAAACAGTATAACTGCACTGAACTGCGTTATCTGAGTCTACTCCAACCATATACCATAATGCAATTTCAAACTGCATCATATGGCAGTGTAGACAGACTCTCTGCTACACTTGAAAGGAAATGCCACAAAACAGGAGATCACCCCTATCGCACACACAATTTGAAATTCTGATAATGCCATAAGTGCATTGGAAAAAGACATTAAAAGCACACCAAAATCCCATTCCACACTGCAAATTTAGAAGAGGCATACCTGGCTTTGTGCCACAGCACAGAAACTGAAGGTGAAAAGAGGGTGTGAAACAGGTTTAAGGCGTAGTTGCTGATCTAAATTTTGAGTCAAGACTCACTTAAGGTGGAGCCAGAAAACCTGTTTTCAGCACAAGCATGCTCAGCCATGGAATCAAGAAAAAATACTTTCAAAGTATATAACAGAATTCCTTTTTCTTAATGAAGTACCATTAGCTTTACCACAAAATGCAAAATGGAGTATATAACTGTGTCTCTTCTGGGTTGCTGTGAGTTGTCCAGGCTGTATGGCCATGTTCCAGAACCATTCTCTTCTGATGTTTTGCCCACATCTATGGCAGGCATCCTCAGAGGTTGTGAAGTCTGTTGGAAACTTGGCAAGTGAGGTGGAATGTCCAGGGTGGGAGAAGGAACTGTTGTCTGTTTGAGGCAAGTGTGAATGTTGCAATTGGCCTTGCAGCTTCAAAGCCTGGCTGCTTCCTGCCTGGTGGAATCTTTTGTTGTTAGATTTTATCTGGCCCTGATTGTTTCCTGTCTGGAATTCCCCTCTTTTTTGAGTGTTGGTTTTTATTTACTGTCCTGATTTTAGAGTTTTTTAATAGTGATAGCCAGATTTTGTTCATTTTCACAGACTCCTCCTTTCTGCTGAAATTGCCCACATACTTGTGGATTTCAATGGCTTCTCTGTGTAGTCTGACATGGTTGTTGTTAAGAGTGGTCCAGCATTTTTGTCTTCTCAAATAATATGCTGTGTCTAGGTTGGTTCATCAGGTGCTCTGCTATGGCTGACTTCTCTGGTTGAGTTAGTCTGCAGTGCCTTTCACGTTCCTTGATTCGTGTTTGGGCAATGCTGCGTTAGGTGGTCCTTATGTAGACTTGTCCACAGCTGCATGGTATACAGTAGACTCCTGCAGAGGCGAGAGGATCCCTCTTGTCCTTTGTATCTTTTCTGATTTTTTTTTACTTATAACTAGAATCAGCCTTAGCTAGAACAGCCAACAGCAGGGGATGATGAAAGCTGTAGTCCTATAAAAAGATGGAAAGGGCCACCCTTGATTGTAAAAGAAAGAGAGGCTTCCAACTCAAGAGTAATTGGCTAAATTATGAAGCCAGTACTTTGCATTTTAGGTCATAAGGGCATCTGTCACTCTGTGAATGTTCTTATCATCGTATTTCATTTCAGATATAATTTACTGAAGGATAGGATGTATATGTGACAATTAAGCCAATAACTTTGTTCTCCAATTTGGTGGGATCTTCAAAGGTGGTGATCCAAAAATCGTCCTAGATTCTTTCATCTCACTCAGACTTGTCCTAGAAATGCATGTAAAACATTATAATTAAAACTGTGGGTTCTTTCAAAGGATTGCTACGCTGATCTGGAAAGCAACTACCATCTTCTCTAACTGTAGGAGCAGACAATTGTTCAACACCAAAGGGACTGGAATCCTCTCCAACTCCAATATACCTCTTTTAACTGTTTGAAACAAGAAAAAGGTCAAGTAGTGTTCATCAGGGCAAATTCTACACACAGGAACGCTAGAGCAGCTGGATTCCTTCCAACATACTTGGGAGTTTTGCACAGGAGTGCCCTAAATAGACAGTCACGCTGAGAGAAAGCAGAAATTTCCCAGAATGCAACTCCCAGATCACACGCACGCACACACACACACACAAACACACATTTCCATCTGAAGTTTCCCCGTGGAGTACAGAGCCCTCTGCTGATGCTAAGTGGCAAATCTTTGACTCAGGAAACAAAAGGAGGGGGGAAGACACCAAGCAAATCCACACTTAATTACCTGTTTAGAGGACAACAAACCCATTCCCATTTTTCATTTCTCATGAGGATGCAGATGTTATCCCAAAATAAATGATGCCTCTTTGTGGAAATGTGATTCATCACGTCATTGCACAAAGCTGCCGTTTGCTGTGCTTATGTGTTTTGTTTCTCAGGTCAGCTGCTCTTTGGAATGCTCTTTGCTCTCTGCACATAGCTATGAGAGTCATCGGCATCTGAAGGCTATTATCTCGAGATGAGCAATGAAATGCCTTTTCCCATTCCCTCACTGCATTGCAACCCGACAATAATACAAAGAGGAAACTACTGGAAACTCGTGAGATTAGAGTCATGTCTACATGGGTCAAAACATGTAGATTCAACTTTCAGCTACTGCAAGGAGTACACACCATGGATGGTAGGACTGCAACAGATTTACATCCAGCCATTAATCCAATACAAGGGGAAATGGGGTTTATTTCAGAGCTCCAGGAAGCTCTGGAGTGATCCTGGTTTTCCGAAGGTGTGGACAGGTGGCTCACTTTTGGTGAGGTCACAACAGGGAATCCAACACTGCAACTAGGAAAAATGATGTCAACAGCAAGAGTCTACAAAGAAGTTGCTTTTTTTCATGTCAGGAGCAACTTAAGAAACTACAAGTCACTTCTGGTGTGAGAGAATTGGCCGTCTGCAAGGATGTTGCCCAGGGGACGCCTGGATGTTTTGATGTTTTTACCATTCTTGTGGGAGGCTTCTCTCATGTCCTCGCATGGAGCTGGAGCTAGGAGCCCCCAGATGGCGTAGTGGACTAAGTGACTTGAAGGTTGGGTTGCTGACCTGAAAGCTGCCAGGTTCGAATCCCACCTGGGGAGAGTGTGGATGAGCTCCCTCTATCAGCTCCAGCTCCATGCGGGGACATGAGAGAAGCCTCCCACAAGGATGGTAAAAACATCAAAACATCCGGACGTCCCCTGGGCAACGTCCTTGCAGACGGCCAATTCTCTCACTCCAGAAGCAACTCTGGTTGCTCCTGACACGAAAAAAAAAAACAAATGGAGCTGGAGCTGATAGAGGGATCTCATCTGCCCTCCCCTTGGGTTGGATTCAAACCAGCAACCTTCAAGTCATCAGTTCTGTCGGCATAAAGGTTTAACCTACTGCACCACTGGGGCAACACAGCTGTGAATCTACTGGACATGTAGACACTGGATTTGGCCAACAATATAGCAGCGGACGTGGCAGCCCCAATGTGCCTTTGCCTTGGCCAACTTTTTGCACACTATAAGTGCTCTGGAGATACTCCAGGACTTTGCTGAGTTAGCTCTGGTGCAGTTTGCCCCAGAATATCTAGATAAAACCCAGGATTGACCTAATGTAGTGTATTATATTGTTTTAGGCCTCAGAAGTGTATTATAGGGTATATACTATATTAGCTTCTAAGATTGACAGGTCAAATATGGATTCTAAGACCCCATCCACCCCATCACATAATACAGTTTGAAACTACAATATATACTCATATAATGAATACAATACAGTTAAATGCATTATTGAGTCTATAATGACCAAATAATGCAGTTGCAAACTGCATTATATGGCAGTGTAGATGGCACTGAAATTAGCCAGGCCTGGAGTTAGTCTTTTCTTACAACAATATTTAATGCACTTCTGTCTCCAGCTGAAGTCTCCCATTTCAGGCTCAGCAACCAAGAGCTAAAATTTTGTGCTGAAAAAAAAACTTTGCCTCAGTCCAGATTCAGGAATATCTGCTCGTATTATTTACCCTGGGCCCTGCATACAGACAACAATTATACGATTCAAAACTTTGTTTACAGAGTTCCACATGATTCACATGACTCAAGTCACATATTACAGAGGAAATAACACACTCACAGCTACAACCACCAACCAACCAAACATGCAGGAGAATAGGTTCCTGAGTCCAATATAATCCATTCAGACAGAAATAATTAGTGAATGAGACCCAATATAGTGTGTTGAGCACTTGAAAATGACTGGAGACTAGAGTTTGTGTCCTCAGTCGGCCATGAAACTCACTGGGAGCCCTTCCACACAGACCTATATCCCAGAATATCAAGGCAGAAAATCCCATATTATCTGAGTGTAGACTCAGATAACCCAGTTCAAAGCAGATATTGAGGGATTTTCCACCTTGGCTGTGTGGAAGGGCCCTGGGTGAGCTTTGGAAAGCCACGGTTTTTCAGTTTTAGAAGGTGGCAATGGCAACTTCTGAACAAATCTTGCCAAGAAAACCTTGTGACAGGGTCACCATAGGATTGTCATAAGTCAGAAATGACAAAAATGGATATGGGTCTAAATACCCAAAGGCATCAGATCCCATCCAATCATGGAATCTAAGGAGGGCCAGTCCTTGTTACTATTTGGATGGGAGACTGTCAAGGAATTCCACTTGCTATATGCTGTATTTCAGAGGAAGAAAATGGCAAAACCACCTCTGAGTAGTTCTTGCCTAAGAAAACCCTATGAAATTCATGTGATTGCCATGGCACAGGCAACTTGAAAAACATACACTCAAAATCCTTCCACTGAGTCATCCCAAAGGGACGCTTGGTTCGGAAGTGCCATTTCACACTTCCTGTTTACATCTGTGGCAGCTTCTTAATGCATCCCAATGAAACTGAGAATAGGAAGATATGGGATGGACATGAAATGAGATTAAAGAAATTGTAATATTGGAAGAAAATTCCCCTGGTTTTCGTAATTCACAACATGGCATCAAAATATATACTGATGTGGCTGAAGCTTTTGGAAAGTTCTTAGGACACAGTTAACAGACCATAGCAGGGAGTATCTTCTGGCACAATTACAGTACCACAAATATGTAGAAAGATATACCAAAAAGCAAGAACCTCTGTCACACTTCAGAGTTAATTTTATTGATCGGCAAATGAGGCTGTCCTAAGTAGAGCTACAAAGACAAGAGTATGTTTTATTTTTGGCCCAGATTTAGCTCCCACTCCAAATACATCCCTATCTGTCCTGTGGAGTGAATGGCTGCCATTCAATCTTCTTGCAGGGATGAAGAAATGATCAGTTTGAGGCAATGTTATAGAGTGAATAAAACTTTTTTATCATCCCTGAAGCTAGATGGGCCAGAAATTATTAATGATGCCTGTCAGGAAGAAGGAATATCATTATTATCTTTTCAGATTACAGGTCAAAAGTTGTGTACCGAGGCAAAATCTCTCTTTTTCCCCACTCTCTCACATATAAATAAACATAGAATATAACACAGGAGAAGTTTTTCATCTAGAAGCAATGCATTTTTTTCAGGTGGTAGTTGCCTTTGATAAGGGAACAGAGACATTACTTGATTTTGGAGAGTGAGCTGACCCTGCAAAGTTCATAGCCATTCTCTAGTGTCCTTCCATCACAGATCCTCACACTGTGGGTGGCCTATAGCTTAACAGCTGGTTCTCATAAAAGGGAATATAGACAATTTATAACCAATTTTCAACACATAGAGAGACTTTTTATTTCATCTCCATCAGAGATGGACAACCACTGGGGGAGGGGGTCAAAGGCCTGTTCCCCTTGCCAGACTGACTGCAGGACATACCACTGCCCAAATCTGAAATCAGAAATGAGAAGCAACTTCCAGTTTAAAAAACCTCATTTTAACTACCAACATGTAGATCCTTTATAATTTTGAAAAATTGACTCCCTTTCTCGTTTCAAGAAGTCCATCATTGTATTTGAAGGGATCCCCTTGTCCTCACAGGCCCTGTAGCTATGCCTTCTCTAACCTTCCTTTTAATATTTTGCTATAATGGGGTGTCTGCGTTTTTGGGAAGGTGGAAAATCTCTATAGATAACCATATAAGCATTTGCTCTCTCATTAATTATACAAAGCAGAAATATGTGCAGCAAATTTTAGTACTGCCAGAAGCCATCCACAGCAATGTGGACACAACGAAGTATCTTCTATCCTGTTCAGTTCATTTCATAAATACTGAATACTAGCAGATTTCCCATGAAAAAGGGAAAAGGTTTTCAAGATAACTTTTCAGCCTACAGACTTTTGTTTTGTGGCAGGTTCTGTATTTTGCAAACACTGGTTTTGTCGGGTTGCATGTGTGTTTATATTTTATTATTTCTGTTTTTCTTTTCTTGTGGCTATAACCTCTATTTGGTCACTCCAAATGTATTTGACAGACATAAATATTTTCAGACAAACAAACACATTAAGAAAGATTCACTTCAAAAATATTCATCCCAATTAAGAGTTGTTTGGGTTTTTTTTAAGTTTTCCAAAAACTTTGGGTATTATCAAGAGGTCAAACATTTTGTTAAAATTATATTTAGTCAAACAGAGGCAAGATTGTGTGTTTTGCTGGTTGAACCAGAATTGTTGGCTTTTTCCCCAAAGCAAACAAAAGACAAATCCCCATCCCATGGGACCAGCTGTTGTGACATTACACAGCCTCAGCTGCCTCCCCAGTGGTTTCTGGGACAGACCTATGCAACCCTCACAGCAAGCCCTTCCATGCACACATCCTGTTCTCACATCTGCAGCTGGCCCATTAGGCAACCAAATGACACACACTGACCTCCTGGCACAGAAGTAAAGGGCGGGAAGTGGGTTATGTCACACTCCGAAGGCAGAGAAGAGATGGGGGAAAATAAAAAGACGGTGAGGATGGTGATCCAGAAATGAATTTGAATCAGGTGACGGCTTCCATGGCATGCAAGAGATGGAGACACATGAGGCCATGGCCATTGGTGCAGCTAATCAGGGAATTGGCCCATTTCTATTATATTGCTCTGCAGAACATCCTGTCTTAGAGTTGGAAAAGATCACAAGTGCCATTCAGTCCAACCCCTTGCCATGCAAGAACATTCAATCAAAGCACTCGTGACAGATGGCCATCCAGTCTCTGCTTAAAAACCTCAGAAGAAAGAGACTCCACCACACGCCGAGGCAGTATATTCCACAGCTGAACAGCTCTTAAGTCAGGAAGTTCTCCTAAGGCAGTGGTTCCCAACCTGTGGTCCATGGACCACCAGTGGTATACAAGAACTAAAATATGATCCATGGCCTCACCATTACAACTATGGATAATAACACAGCCAAACCAAAAAAAATTCTTGGTGTCTTTGTTTTTAGGTCTGTTCCTGGGGTTATTTGGGGTGCTGATTTAGAAAATTGCATTGGATAGACCATATCAGCTCTAGATTATTGAATATGGTTCTCTGTGGGCGAGCAGATGGTGACCACTGGATCACATATGTTCTGTATCAGAAACTAGAGCTGATGTGGTCTAGCCAATGCAATTTTCTGAATCAGTGCCCCAAATAACCAAACTGAATCTAAAGTTGACCAAAAACTGATTCGCCACCCTTTGGGTACTAATGTTGGAGAGTAGTCCCTGGTCAAAGCGGTCCCTGGTCGAAAAAAGGTTGGGAACCACTATTCTAATGTTTAGGTGGAATTTCTTTTAGAAAAATTTGAATCCATTGCTCTGTGTACTAGTGACCCCTCCTCAATGTGACACCCTTTCAAATACTGAAACATACTTCTCATGTCTCTTTTTCAAGCTTCTCTTCTCCAAGTCAGACATACCTGATTGGTATGGAATGATATGAACAGCTCTCTCCCTTGCTAGGCCAAGTTAAGCGACCAGATATAGCAGCATCCGACTCCGTAAGGTAGGAGGACTCCACCAGGATGAGGCTGCAAAGCTTTGAAGATATATTCCTGATTATGTCTGTCTTTCCATTGACATCCGTTGTACATATTTAATGCTCTGAAGAGGTGCTTCTACTTTCCTCCGCACTGGCCAAGCATAGCAACATTTCAGTTCTCTGCCATCACATATGTAGTAATACCATTTGAAAGTGCTTGATCCCCTCTAAAGTCTGCTCATCTTTCACAATAGCAAGACTTTACCTCGATTTAATCAAGAAAAGTTACAGAGGCTGCAGATGATATGTAAACATGAGGATGAAAAAACTGGAACTGAAATTTCCCAAACTCATGTACTGTACTTTAAGAATTGCATATACGGCTGTGCTCAACTCTGTTCCGGATTTCTTCTTCTACTCCGCTGTTTCAAGGGCAAAGAGCAATTATAGCATACACATTTTGCCGTCCCTTAATTGTGCCCCAATTCTGGTATAGTTTTCAGAGTGCTTCACAACTAGGTCATTCTTACAAATTTCCTCCATGTCACTGTCCCATAAATTTCATGTTTTCATTGTTGCCCTAAATCAAATAATTCATCAAAGACTTCATTTAAAGTGTCATACGACGCAAAGTTCATTTACTGCCTTCTCAGCAGGGTGGGTGGGAAGACTGAGCGTGTGAATCCTCCAATGTCTGGATAATGTTACTTTCCAATATGCTCTTTGGTTTTCTGGATGAGTTCTCGTTCCCTGTTATCTTTCCTTGACTCAACCAACACTGTCTCACAGTCTCACATGCAAAAATTCCTGACTCAGGTGAGCCCAAGACATATTTTCCCCATATAAGGCCTGACATACAGTTAATGTAACAACCCAAGCTTTATCTTGCTAGAAAATCCTATTAAAATCTCATTTTTCTGACCTTAATCTCACCTAGCGTTCTGGGAAGGATTAGGTCTGGCAATCTTCCTTTCTATTCTGTCCTGGTCCTTTTTTCCCCCTCTGGAACCACAAATCTAACATTTTGCTTAGTCCTTTTGTGTTTGTTCCTATTCTTCTTCAAAACAAGCTATTTTTTCAAAGTTAATTCTGTTCTGCTACATTGAGGAGAAGGGGAAAAAATCAAGTCATACATTAGAAAACTGAACAGAAGTGGCCAAATAAGCTCAAACCCAAAATCAGATTGCCCCCTTGTGGAAACCATTGAATCTCAGCTTTCATTTAAAACACACCTACACAATTAAAATCAAACTTGTAGCCATGAGTCCTCCAAATGGAAAACTCTGCCAAAATTTTGTAAATGCACATCGAGTGCGTCTACACTGCAAAATTAATCAAGTTTGACATCACTTTAACAACCATAACTCAATTTGGTTCTGGGAAGAAAGATCAGATTGATTCATAACAGTGCTCCTTCTACCATTTGCTGCATATTTGTGACATTTCTTCCCATCTCAGTCTAAAAGCTCTCTCTTTGTTATACTGCTCCTGGATCCCTTGTTTCCTTCTTGACATTACACATGATCACCCATGAATTTGCATGGGTTTTAATTAGGGACTCTTTCCTTATTTCAGGAACAGTGCATTAAAAGCATTTGCAAGTTTTGCCTTTTTCAGATTTCAAAATTCTGTGTCATGGCTTGAGAGGCACTGTTCTGCTAAACTACATGGACTCCAATTGTATTTTTCCAGTGCATCAAAAAAAAGCACCACATCTGTATCCATTAACTACAAATGTTTCTTTCTTTCCTGGAAATTCTCCAGAGACCAGACACCAATGACTCAAGGACCAGCACCAGTTCAGGGACGACCATCCTCTGCTATTGGATTTTAATACAATGCCATAATGCAATATAACTCCACCTCTTCATATTTCCTGGTTCCTCATCCTTCAACCTCTAGTCTAGCAGAAAAAAATAATGCCTTAATATAAAAGTTAAGCATTCATGCAGATTTTATATCTGCAGTGCCTTCCCATTCCTTACACTGGTATGCAAACGCTCCTGGCGGGAAAAAGGTATTGCATATACTCATGTACATATAAGTCAATATCATGTCAAGGACAGATTTTGGGGCGCTAATTATGGATTTTTATATCATACGTCTATTGACCCATGGATAAACAGAATCAGGTATTTTGGGTCATTTTTTTACTAAAATCTTTAGACTTATACATGGGGATATACAAGTAGTTCTCAACATCTGACTTGGCGAATTGCCAAGTCTTAATTCAACCAACCTTTGCAGTCTAAAACATCACATCTGGAAGACAGCACAAGTATTTTCATAGTTTTTTTTAAAGGCACCACTTTTATTATTTATTCATCCCAGCAGCCCAGCTGTGGACACAATTCGACCCCTGGCCTCCATGTAACCCTCCCCATGGTTCCTAGTATATAGTAGATCTTGGGAAAGCCTGAAATGCATTTAGCAACTTGGGAGACATTAATCTAATCATACCTAGACAGGATAGGCACTCTGTGCATGCTTAAAAACATTTAATTTTACTTGACAGGCAGATTGATTGATTGATTGATTGATCTCTGAGTTTGTACCTTGGCTTTGAGAGCCATTTTCAGGATTGAGGTCCAAGCTCACCTTTAAGCCCTGATTAGCATAGGCAAAGTGCGAGAAAGTGTTTTAAATCTCTTTAGCCAAAAAGAAAAAAATTAAAGAGCTTTGAGGATCAGCAAGGATTGAATGTCAGCCTCTTTGATGTACTTCTTTAAATCCATAATGTGTTCCTAATGACATAATATTGAACTGCGACACCAACGCCATACCCTACGATTCCAAGTTGCTATGAACTGGAAAAAGATGGGATGTGGGGTATAAAGAGGAAGTTGGTTGAGTCAATATATTTTATATTATTTTTGTTTAAATGGCAGGCAGGAGTCAAATAAAAAAGAGAAGGTATTGCTACTACTACTACTACTACTACTACTACAAAGGGTCAGCTATTGTACCTGTGAAAGCATTTGGGAAACTTCAGATATTCTTGGAGGAAACAGATTACTTGTGCCTATTATGAGTCTAGTTTTAGGCCAAGGTATAACACTGAAACAACCTTAGGGGGTGTTAACCTGTTGAGCTCTCTGAATTTTTCAGTGATTTTTCCATCTCAATGGACCGGCTTTGTGAAAAGGGAGTGGGAGGCACTGTATTACAGTAATTTTGCTGTTGTCTACAATACCAACATCAGCAACTTGGACTGAGGAATCCCTGTTCAGCTTGATATTTAATATCTATATGAAGTAGAGGTGTGCACAATATCGGATTGCTGTTCCGGATTTGGAGGATTCAGCTGATTTGGGTGGGCAGGCGGGTGTAGGCGGAGACCGGCAATAATGGGGTGGGCAGAGGCTGGTCTTGGACTGTATCGGCTGCATTCAGCTGCCGTGAGAGAACGGGTTTTCTCTCCCCTTCCTTTAGCGTTGCCAGAGCCAATCAGAAAAAGAAAACATATCACATGTCTTTTTGCAAAGCCACACTTCCCTAGCAAAATTACTGGTAAAATAAAAGAAGGACTGAAAGATTTTAACTGAGTGTCCGTCCGTCCGTCCCCTTTCACCTCTTTGACTCTCAGTCTATGTTATACCCGCCCCAGCCCTACCTTCTGGCTTGTGGTTTTTTTTTAAGACCTTAGAAGCTTTGAAAATGTCCTTAACATCAATGGATGACCCCAACATTTTGAAACTTAGGGGGCTTGCAGTGGTAAATGAGTCCTTCAGATGTGGCCATTTTAGTCCCAACAACCATAAATGATGGAACACCATTTTGCCCATTGACACCAATGGCCAGATCTTCCCGAAGTGAAAACAGAGATCCGAGAAACGGGAACCCAGCCGAAAACGGGATGGAAAAGGGAAAGGGTTTTTCTCAAATTGCACACCCCTAATATGAAACCACTAGACAAACTTATAAGAAGTTTGAGGCTGGGGTGCTATCAGTATTCTGATTATACTCAGCTCTATCATGAGCTAGAAAACAATAATAATAATAATAATAACAACAACAACAACAACAACAACAACAACAACAACAAGTTTATTTGTATCCCGCCACCATCTCCCCCGGAACCGACTAATTGAAGCTAAACCCTGATAGGATTAAAGCTCTGTGCATTGGTCTTTCTTGGATCCAAGAACTACTCAGTTCTGGATAGTTTGTGCACCCACGGAGGGAGCAATTAAACAGTGTGCGAGTACAGTACAACCCATATCACAGAATCAATACTTGCAGTTTCACCTACATGCAGCAGATTCTGTCCTCTCTAGAAAGTTAGCAGAGAGTTACCCCGGAGGTCCTAGCAAATTCCTATAAACAATATTTTTTTAAAAAAATGACATTCTTTACATCAGCAGCCAAGATTTGAACTATGTCAAATGTAGTTCCCCCACCCCTGTATAATTCTAGAAATAAATGAAAGGCTACAGTTACACTGCGAAAGAAATAAAGCTATCCCTCACCATTCTGTAACCATAATTTAATGTACTTACACCTTTTTAAAGAGGAAAGAAATTAATTACTAGGCACCTGTTAAACATAACTAGTGACTTCCAGCCCTAAACTAGGGGTATCATGTTTCCCACCCCTGTAGTAAAACAGAAAACGTGTTCGACAAGTAGAGAGAAGAGGAATAGCAGATCATGACAGAGATCGATCCCCCATCCATCCACCCAGAGATCAGCTGCCTGCAAAATGAGACTCTGGAATGCTGGCAGGGTAGGAATGTGAAGGGCATCTCACAAATGCAGCTCCGGGGTGGCAAATACACCTGGACTATGTATAGATGGAACAAGGTTTATGTTGAACTGAAGTTGAAGGGAGAGGAGTGTAGTTTTGATCAAGCAATCTAGTAACCCCCGTTACTCATTCACCAACCCACTTTCAGGCTGGGAAACTATGGATGGTGCCAAAATTAGTTTTGAAAGATACAGCGTAGTTAAAAGAGAAAAGTACTGCTAATGATAACTTGGTCTTAAATGAATGAGAGAAGTGTAGCCCTAATGAGTCCTTCTTCACTGTGTGCCTTTCAATGAAAATACTCTCAAAAGTTTCCTTTCTGTCCTCAAGTAAGTACCATGAAAAGGTAACAAATCTTGAAAAATGTTCTGTTCCTGGTTTGAAAGAGTTATTTCCTATTTAATCATGTAGTACTTACTTTGAAAATAGTTTGGTATACTCCAGAAACTTTGTTCATGAGGCTGCCACAAATTATGGTGAACTGGTTGAGGCTCCATGAGATATTAATAGAAAAATTATAGCAAAATGTGCTGCAGGATGTCCCACAAAAACAAAGTTTGCAATTTAATAAATGTTTCCCATATTTTTATGATAGAACAAATTAGAAATTGACATGTATAACCCAAGAACAAAACGTGTTACGTAGTGTTATCAATTCCCATCACCTCAATCTTGCCTTTTCTCAGCCTGCCTCTCTATTCTACGCCACCCTTATTCTACCTCAACTTCTCCTTCTACAGTCTTTATCCACATTGCTTAACCCCATTCTCCTCATTCCTCCACATCTTTTAACACATTTCCTCAGCCTCTTTGACAGACCCTTTGCATTTCTGCCTCCAATATGTATACTTTCCCATCTTATGTCTAAGCCTCTTGTAAGTCCCCAAGCCAATCTGGTATAAATGTTTCCCTTACAGATGTTGGATTATTCTACTGGGCAGAACCTTCAACTTGAAAAATGAAAATGTTTGCAAAATATTTCAATGACATCATGACAACTCAGTTAATGGCCAATGGTGTGGTTTGAGCCTGCCAGTTCGATTGAAAAATCCAACGTTGCTAAAAAGGAAAGAAAGCATTCTTCTTTGTGCTCCAGCTGGTACAGGGAACACGCAGAAAAAGAAAAGTCTTTTGTGCCTCAGCCACATCCAAGCTTTGAGAAGGCACTGCCAGTGTTGTGGGAAAGTGCTGCACAACATCTTGACTCTATTGATGCTTACAAACTGCCATGTTTGCAAAAGCATTTCTGTAGAATTCAAACTGTGGGACAATAGAACCACAGCTCCAGAACTTTCTGTCTCATCATGAATCACTACCTGAGCTCACAAGCCTCAGAGAGTCACAGAATACACTGTGGGCAGTCATCTCAAAAAAGAGTAACTTTGGTTTCTTTTCCTTCAAAAAAAAAAGCTTTGTCAGTGACTTCACAAGAGCTCAGTGTCCAATTACTTCTATATGGTGTGGTAACACGCCTTGAAGGTCACGTCCGCCACTTCCAACAGAACATTCACTGGGGACTGCAACCAATATGTATGCATATACATCTCTTCCCTTGCAACAGATTGCCAAAGATTCAGCATTCCAGATTTCCAGGACAGAGTGGAGGAACAAATCTTTTGTCTTAATGCATCAGCTCAGAGCTTTGGATCGAGTCTTACATCATCCAAGATTTTCAGGGTCTCCCAAGAAAAACAAGAACGGATGGATGATACTTCATCTTTAAAGAGTCAACCAATTTGTTTGGAAAAGTAAATTTTACATGGAAACATCGTATACAAACTTGGGGTGTGCAAGGAGGAGATTACCTGGCACCTCTCAATTTGTACAAGATGTACTTGTACGTTCCTATTCACCCAGCCAACAGAAGTTGCCTCTGATTTGCTTCCCTGGATTCAGGATACAGAGAGCCCTCCCCTTTGGACTGTCGGATCCTTTGGGTGCTTTTTTAGTTGCAGTGAAGGTATATCTAGAGGAACTTGAAGAACGTGATTATCCGTTCCTTCTTTATAATAAAAGGAATGATGTGTGGATCACCATGAATTGTCTTGCATTCCATTGGTTCATGATGAACAGAGAGAAGAGTCATTTGGATCCTATTCAGAGAATCTAGCACCTAGGGACCATTATAGACAATCCAATACCGAGGTTTCTCTGCTGATAGACAGATGGAGAAACTGCAGACCCTGATCAGGGAAGTAAGTCACTTTACCACCAAGCTGATGCTGGTATCCAAGTTGCTGGGCCTGATTGTTGCCTGTATTGACTGTGTCCCTTTGGCCAAGTTTCATCTGAAGGTATTACAGTAGTGTCTGCTTCTGTTCTAGGATGCGGAAACTGAGAGGTGATGGATGTGGCTGTGTTTCCCCTAAATGTAAAATCATCCCTGAATTAGTAGTAGTTTGGGATTCTTGCGTAGTGTTACCCATTTGGGAACCAGGGAGGGAAATTGTGCCTACTAATGTTAGTCTGAGAAGTTGAGGGTTCATAGCAATGATTAGTTATGTACTTCATTGATAATAATTCTAGCTCTCTTGACCACACACTGGTGTTGTTTGGCCACACGTGTCTCAATTTTGATCTGTGAAATGTTGGAGGGTGTGAAATTCTAGGTTTCATACGTTTTGAGCTCTGAAGGCTCAAAAAAAGGTTTACAGTGTTCCCTCACTTATTGCGGGGGTTAGGTTCCAGGACCACCCGCAATAAGTGAAAATCCGTGAAGTAGGGACACTATATTTATTTTAATATTTATACATTATTTTAGTAGTTATATACTATTTTAAGTCTTTATCAACCAATCATGTGTTGATAAATCGCCTCCTTCTCCTCCCGTTGCTGTAGGTTTCCAAAGAGAGTCCATCTGACAGTCTTCCCTCACTGTCCTGCAAATCCAAGCAGGTTTATTCCGAGTGATGAACAAAGTGTACAAATTCTGCCCCATCTGTGAGCTGCCTCAAGTCAATGAGGTGGCTGTGATTCTGTTTGTAGAGGGGAAAGGTCATCTATTCTTAAACTTTTCCATTCGGGACCCTTTGCCCCCAAAAATTCTATGTGACAGCAGGTATATAGATATATACAAAGGGTATAGAAATCAAACATTTACTGATAACAAAAATCAGCATTAGCAAGGCTTACTAAACAGGTTGATTTCCCTTTTTATGAAGTACAGCTGAAGCATCTCTGCAGATTCCACTGTAAACAGTCACAATATATTATCTCCATCCCTAGGGAAAAAGGTGTCTCAAATCAACCTCGCCACAGGAACATCAGTTGGAAAGATTTTAACTTCTCTGTAACTTCAGGCTTTTGGTATAAGCTTGTACAGGTCTGGCAGAACCTGAAATCCTCTCTGGATAGGGTACAAGAAAATCCTGCTTATTCTTAGATTTGATTTCTGGCATCTTTTTCTGCTGCATCACCAGAATTTTGATCCACATAGGTCAAGTTCAGAGTTTTTTCCACCTTCTTCAGAAGGAAAGTCCTCTTAAGTAAAAAGACACAAAATAATCTGCTCTGGAGAACCTTTCCCCTCCTTCAGAGAAAGCTGTTCTTCAGTATTAGCAGGGAAGGAAAAGACGTAGGCAACAGAGACTCTAATAAGTGAGATACATTCCCTTCTAGCTTTGAAAGAGGAAGTCGCTTTCTCCTTCTCCCACCCCATATGGTGAAGATCTGGGAAAGAGTTTGAAGACTCAGAGAAATGGCTTCACCAAAAATTTTCTACCTTCTTATAACACCTCTAGAGCCCCTGTGCATTAGACTCTTCTGCATTGGGCATACAATGGCATTTTTTTACACTCAACAAGGCCTTTGTGCTCAACTGGCTCTTCTCCATGATGGACAGCTGCTGAAACCGCTTTCTTCTCATCATCTTCAACTGCCGAGAGCCCTTTAAACATTCAAAGCTGTGACCTCAAAGCTTGAAAATTACCTTTCCGGCATCCCAGGCTCTCCTCTGTGTTCATGTAGTTGGGATTTTTACTTGAAGGAAATGTCTTTATCTTTCTATTTAGCAGGGAGAGGTTTAATTTTCCTACTGCTTTTCAACTGCTACGTTTCTGTTTTGCTTTTATTTATGTCCAGGAGGTTGCCAGTTCCAGCTGTGCAAGGAAACAACAGGGTTTCTAACATTACCTGCCTGCACTTGCTTGTTTACTGTGTCAATAAAGAAAATGACACAGAGACTCTGCCAGGCTTGACATAAACATCCCATTAAAACTGCTGTCAAATATTGATTCAATGACTTGCAAAGCAAACACAGCAACATCCTAGCGGTGGCCTTGTAAGATATTGAGAGGCGCTGTTGTAACCCATGAGGATATAACAAAAGGCCCCTACCTGCAAAAAAATCACCTGCATGGTGTTTGATATCAGGTCAAATTCATCACAACTAAAAACACTTGATGCTGCTGTTATAACATTAACAATCTCTCAAAGCAACACCAAAAAGGTGCAGCAGTCTGCCAGATTTCCATCTGCAAGATAGGGTTAATTTACAGACATCAAAAGGAGAGCCCATAGCTCAGGGAAAAACTATATGCTTTGCATGCAGATCATTCTAAATACACGTCTCACTATCTCCTGTTCAGAATATCACATAACATTTACACTGGGAAAAAAAACTCTGGTTCGATCTTCCCAGCCAAATGAAACAGACTAGACTATGGGTCTTGGACATGTTGCCCTTTCACATTGCAGAGTCTAATCATTCTAGTCTAACCGTCATCGCAATATCCTATGGAATCCTGGGATTTTCATTTTAGGAAATGTTATTAAGAAGTCTCAACCAGAAAGTGCTAGTGCCTTCAAAAACTACATATTCCAGAATACCACAGGATGCTGCCATGGCAGTTATAATGGAATCACTTGAGGGGCCACAGCTAGCACCGTGGGTTAAACCGCCATCTACTGAAAATCTTCTCAACTGAAAGGTTGGCAGTTCAAGCCCTGGTTGGGGTGAGCTCCTGCCATCGGCCCTAGCTTCTGCTTACCTAGCAGTTTGAAAACAACCATGTGACTAGATAAATAGCTACCGCTTTGGTGGAGAGATAAAGACGCCTTTGAAAAACATGCAGGCAAAATTCGATCAGGAAGGCATCCATGAACATCAGACTTTTCGGCGTGGAAAATGAAACAACAGAACCATCCCATGGCCGAGTTGAGCACAGCCTCCAGATCCCAGAGATGAAAAAAGTGGGAAGCCTTGTCTCTGTCTAAATATTGCCTGTTTTTGTTATTAATTGTAACAGCATTGAATGTTTGCCATGTATGTATTCTGTAATCCGCTCTGAGTCCCCACGGAGAGATAGAAAGGATTATAAGTAAAGTATATTATTATCATAGTGTTATAGCGGCATTGTGAAAGAACCCCTAGGGCAGTGGTTCTCAACCTGTGGGTCCCCAGATATTTTGGCCTTCAACTCCAAGAAATCCTAACAGCTGGCAAACTGTCTGGGATTTCCAGGAGTTGTTGGCCAAAACACCTGGGGACCCACAGGTTGAGAACCACTGCCCTAGGGCTTAGAGTAAGACAATTCCCCATGTTCCCAGACATGATGTGCCATAGTTCAGGTTAGACTGGAAATTTAGATATAAGCCTCAAAACCACCTCAGAGTATTCCTTAACTAAGACAAGAGGCTATTAAATTCATGGGGTTGCTATACATCAACAGGTGACTTGAAGGCACATATACATGCAACCCATTCAGTCATTAAAGAGGAACACGCATGGAAGAGGAACATGCGCAATCTATCACCCCACACATTTCTGATTTTTTCCTCACATGGATGGGTAACACTTTTGAAGAAAAAAGAACGAGCAAAAGATAAACTCTTGTTCTTTCTCATATATGCATACACCTATGTAATATGTAAAGCATCAAACAACATTTCTGAAATCTGTATGCAGGAAGGTTTTGCTCATGTAAATGGCTTCCTGTGCATACACATGCAGTGATAGAAACTGTACTGCAGACAATGTTGGCAATATTTTGTGCTACCTTCTGCAGGACACAGTATGATGGGCGGATTTTAGGAACCATAAATGTGCTTTCAATTATGTGAGCACTGCTCCTCCACCCAAAATAAAATTAGTATTTAATATGTATTACACTTTTAAAATGTACAAAAAGTGAACATTAAAATGGAATTAAACTAGACAATAAGAAGTACTGTAGAAACGTTTGCCATTTGAACTGACCAAATGCCATTGCCACATTGAGCATGGAAATTTCCCAGGGACTACTACAAAAGAGTAGTCTCCACAGTTTTTATGAACAAAGAAAACATATAGAAGGCTATGCCTTGTAGTTTATGGTTAAGATTTTTAAAAGCAAAACTTTCTCAATTTTTTCATTGATATTTCTGCCTTACCACCAAAAACGTGTTCTAGATATTGTTCCAATATGCAATCCTTACAAGACTTTCCTAATTGCTTACTTGGGTCAAACATTCGCGAATAGGAGCCAAACTAGCTATTATTTTAAGCACCCATGTCTGAACATATGCTTACTCCAGTCACTTTGTATTTCCTGTTCAGAAAAAGCAGCTATGCAAGGATTCGATCCATATCAGGACCTTTCCTCCCAGACAGTTTTCTAGCCACAAATCTCTCAAACCTGACAGCTATTTGACCTTAAAGGTACCATTTACAGGAAACAACAACTCTGAAGGAAAATACCAGCTGAGAGGGAATTATTTTAAGTAGGAAAATGGCAAGAGGGGAGGAAAGGGTTAATCCACATGTGCTGTGCCGGGATTTGCTGGTATTTCTGGGGAAAGAAAGCCAGCACTAAGCTTTTAAATGCATACTTAAGTTAAGTGTGCAAACTGAAAGTGCTAATTGTCTTGTTAATTATGCATAGTGCTAGGCTGCTCCTTATCACTTTCTCGTCACTAAATGTGGACTGATTTATGAATGAGTTTTTTCTCCAAAAAAACCCTAGCATACGGTAAGACTTTCCTCATTCTGTGCAAATGTATATAATCACTTTCTTCTACTTCTGTGATTATCACCTGAGATAAACACAAATTACAGTATGACCCCATATACTTGGGGCACCACCATACCCACCCACCCACCCCCCAAAACCTAAAAATCATGCATAATAGCAAACCCTATATTTTGATTTTACTTGGGCTGGAAGGATATCATAGAATTGCACTAGAGCACTGCTTCTTAAACTGTGGGTCCCAACTCCAAATAGGATCCCGTCTGCCCAATGTTGGGGTCCCAAAAAATTGGCACCAATAAAAAGTTTCTGAATGCCACCTATACATTTACACAAATCTGTTAACAACAATATGCAGTGTTTTTAGGGACTGTGGTGGCGCAGTGGATTAAACTGCTAGCTGAAGGAAATCTGTTGACCAAAGGGTTGGCAATTCAAAGCCACAAATCAGGGTGAGCTCCCGACTCACCCTAGTTTCTGCCAACTTAGCAGTTTGAAAGCATGCAATGCAAGTAGATCAATAGGTACCGCCTTGGCGGGAAGGTAAAAGGTCATCCTGTGCAGATATGCAAAAACATATTGGCAACAGATTGAAGACATCTACAGATAACAGTCTCTTAGGCATGGAAAAATGGAACAAGAGCACCTCCCCATGGCCAGAAGTTGAGAATTGCCTCCAGACACCAGAGATGAAAAAGAGGAAAGACCTTTACCTCTGTCTGTGTTATTGTATGTCGTTGGGTAAAAGGCACTGAATGTTTGCATCATATATGTTCTGTAATCCGTAGAAAGAGAAGAATATAAATGTGTATTATTGTTGTTGTTGTTATTGTGGACTCTGCAGAAAATGCTTCAGCTTTACTTCATAAAAAGGAAACTTAACCTATTTAGCAAGCCTTGCAAAAGCTGATTTATTATCAGTAAATGTTTGATTTTTATACCTATTTTACATGCCTATATATTGCGCAGAAATTTCTCCGGATGAAAGAGGTTGCGAGTAAAAAAAGGTTTAAGTAATCTTGCACCAGAGGACTTTGAGGGACACACAAAATTTGATGGGTTGAGATCATTTTTGAAGTGTACGTAAATGAAACCAAAGTTATCAAATTGATGCATAAGAGAAGCCGTACCATGTTTTAATTTGGAAGATTTAGTAGCAGCTGCACAAACAAATGTTTTGCTCATCAAGAAATCGTAAGCCACAAATATTCACTGGATCCTTAATTTATTAGTATGGCGGCGTACTATAATTGTAAGAACACATTTGTTCCTTTGGGGTAACTCAGAAACATTTAGAGAACAAGGCCAAAGGACTCCAAATGAAGCGGAATGAATCAACTGCAAGACAGCCAAATACAGAGGAAACAATCTGGATAGCTGACATGCCCTTTCGGGTGTTAACACAGGAAGGAAACCAACTTTTGTCATTCTGAGATACCATATTTAAGGGGGAAAAGTCCCAACAGCATTCCAATTCATGTTGCCTTCCTCAATCAGTCAATGCCAGGTTCCCATTTGGCTCTTGTCCGGTCTCATTTGCATCATTACCAAACTTGTATCTTCTTTGGCAGCCTCCAACACTCTGATTGCCAATTTAGGCAGCATTTTGTTTTTTCTCCCTTTCAAGTTTGAAAGGAAGGTGTTTTGATGGGCTCGTGGCCCGATCTTCGTACAGCGGGTCAATGGCACAACATCCCAAGGATCCAAACAGCTTCCTGACCTTCCAAATGTGTCTGCATTTTACCACTCCAGGGTGACCTTCAAAAGGATGGATGTTACATACCTTGTAATATAACCACAAGAACTCTTATCCAAGAGAGGTTTCAGGGAAGCAGGCTGGCACAAAAGAAATCCAAACTACTAAACTGTACATTCTTCCTGGATTTTTGCATTAATGTATTGATACAGTCAGTCCTCCAGATGAGCAATTCTGTATCCACAGATTCAACCATCCATGGCTTGAAAATACTCAAAGTACTGGGTTATTGTGCATTTCCAGACTGTATGGCCATGTTCCAGAAGCATCTATGGCAGGCATCCTCAGCGGTTGTGAAGTATATTGGAATCTGCAAAGCCATTAAATGCTAATCAGATGATTGCAAGTTCAAGGCCAGGCTGATAAACCTCACTAGCCTAGTTTCCAATATACCTCATAACCTCTGAGGATGCCTGCCATATATGTGGGCGAAACATCAGGAGAGAATGCTTTTGGAATATGGCCACACAGCCCAGAAAATGCACAACAACCCAGTGATTCCAGCTACGAAAGCCTTCAACAACTAAGTCGAAAAGTAAACCTTGATTTTGTTATTTTGTATTAGAATCACTATTTTACTATGTCATTGTATATAAAGGGACTTGACCATTCATGGATTTCAGTATCCATAGGGGTTCCTGGGACCAAAGGCCAACAGATACAAAGGGCCCATTATAATTGTGTATACTCCTGGCTTTAATTTTCCCAGTATCACAGGGCCCTTCCACATAGCCATATAACCCAGAATGTTAAGGCAGAAAATCCCACAATATCTGCTTGGAACACTACCATATATCCCAGTTCAAAGCAGATAATGTAGGATTTTTTTCCAGCTGTGTGGAAGGGGCCATAGGAGTTAAGTTTTCTATCAGAAGCTCAGTCCTCAATTATTATTTTTTTCGTGTCAGGCGCGACTTGAGAAACTGCAAGTCGCTTCTAGAGTGAGAGAATTGGCCGTCTGCAAAGACGTTACCCAGGGGACGCCCGGATGTTTGTTTGTTTTTTTGATGTTTTACCATCCTTGTGGGAGGCTTCTCTCATGTCCCCGCATGGAGCTGGAGCTGATAGAGGGAGCTCATCCACGCTCTCCCCGGGTGGGATTTGAACCTGGCAGCTTGCAGATCAGCAGCCCAACCTTCAAGTCCCAAGGCTTTAACCCACTACTCCACCGGGGGCTCCAATCCCCAATGATGACCCCATTAATTTCATGGAGTTCGCTTTAGTGAGGAATGCTAAGAGGTGGTTTTGCCGGTTCCTTCCTCTGACATATAGAAGACAGCACCTGGTATTCATTGGAGATCTCCCATACAAGTTCTAATCATGGCTGTCTCTGCTTAACATCCAAGATGAGATGAAATCTGGTGCCTTTGGGATATTTAGGACCAGTTCTTATAGTGCCAGATCAGAGGATTACTCATGCTGAGTAGGCATATCATACTTACTGAAACACTCTCTACTGTTACTTCATAAATTTGAAATAACACCAGCTTTCAGAACTAAGCTCATGATTATCTCATGCAAAGTATATCATGCTTTCAACTCACCAGGCACTGAGCAGATTACTCTGTGGCACCACGAAATGCAGAGCCAACCTTAAGAAATTGGGCTACAAAGTGGAGCCCACAACATGCAAGTGTGGAGAAGAACAAATCACAGGCCACTTACAAAAAAAAAGTCAAGGTTTATTTTTTGAATTTGATTTTTACAATATTTTTAAGCCATGGTTGGTTGAATCTCTGGATGTAAGCCTCATGGATACAGAGGACTGGCTGTACCATAAACCAAACACAATACAAGTGTAAAATCCTTCATCCAGAACTTCAAAATCTGAAATACTCCAGAATCCTAAATGCTCCACACATGGCTGGGATAGTGACATCACTGCTTTCTAATTATTGTTTAAGGAAAAAAATGTTTTTAATATTGTATATACAATTATCTTCAGTTTATCTGTCTAAGAAGCTAAGGTATATAGGTAAAAGTTTTCCCCTGACATTAAGTCTAGTCGTGTCTGACTCTGGGGGTTGGTGCTCATCTCCATTTCTAAGCCGAAGAGCTGGCGTTGTCCACAGACATCTCCAAGGTCATGTGGCTGGCCTGACTGCATGGAGCACCATTACCTTCCCACCGGAGCAGTACCTATTGATCTACTCACATTTGCATGTTTTTGAACTGCTAGATTGGCAGAAGCTGGGGCTAACAGCAGGAACTCACTCTGCTACCCGGATTCGAACCATTGACCTTTTGGTCAACAAGTTCCACAGCTCAGTGGTTTAACCCACTGCACCACCAGGGGCTCCTATATATGAAACATATATCAATGCCATGTTAAGACATGGGTTTATGTACAGTTTATGTACATATATAAGCATTCCAAAATCCAAAAAAAAACTAAAATTCAAAACACTTCTGGTCCCAAGCATTTCAGATAAGGGATACTTAAACTGTACCTCCAATTCCTGCATTCAAAGTGGCCCAAATTAGTTAGAAACTAACTTCTGGAATCCCCTTGAGCCTAGAACAGGGCAAGGGTGGGCATGAACAGGACTTGCTATTTTAAAAGCATCCGTCTTCCCGGCTAATTAATGAAGCATGGAGCTGCTACGGCCCATAATTTAGAGCTAATAATGGACTTGCACATGTCATTCATCAGTTCTCGGGTCTCTTGACCCGTGAATGAAACATGTAATTTAAAGAGCTGCTCTCCTGCCATTTCCCCGCCAGGCTCTTCTGCAAGTCGAAGGGCAAAAAGCAACTCCTGGATAAAAGGGGAGAGGGAGAGAGAGAGACGGCATATGGCTAGAAACATGGGAACCTCACGTGGCCGCAGATGACATGCCGGACGAAGGGCCATGTGGCATGACCACCCTGTGCCGTGACCTCCCTCCATGGTTATGGCGGACTCACATGGAGACAAGAATGTAGCTTCCCGCCCACCTTCAAGCCGGAGACGGAATTAATCATCATGCTAAGTAAGTTCCGGGACAAGACTTGCCTTTGTGTTTGGCTGCTGTTGTTGCTTAATTACCTTTATTCATTTTCTGTAGTATAACTACATGAGATGAAAATTTCACCAGCATTGAATGCTACTAGACAAAAAACAAAAGGGAACAAATGAGTAATTGTTTTTTAAAAAATTGGAGCATGCCACACATTTGCAGGATCATTCCTACCATGCTAATCTTTCTGGGTGTCAGTTTTAGTACGCATGTTGCTGAAGCTAGTCCTCTTTATGCCTGGTGTAAAACTATAACTGTACCAGATTTAAAGGTCATAGCTTCACCCACGAAACTCTGGGAACTGTTTTAGGGGAGTGCCAGAAACTATTTTGTCTTTTTCATTATTTTACAGGGAAGATGGTTTTTAACAAGGACCTAAAATACACTCTACCCTAAGGGTATTCCCTTGTTGAAACAGAATGATAGTAAAAAGAGTAGGTAATTGAAGGGGTCTGATATTACAATACCTGGACAAGTGTGTTTTCAAAAGTGATCACGCAGCAGGCTTAAGGTCCTTTCTAAGGATGCCAGAGTGAAAACTGGAAGATCATGTACCTACAGTGCTTGAACAGAAGAAGACATTTCAACAGGTGTTGATTATTACATGGTTGCATGACAAGCAACACCTGATAAAAATCTGTTTTATACAAGCATTAAAGGCACAGGAGCTCTCTCCAGATTCAAATCTGAAAATCCTATCACAGACAGAGGGTTTCTTCTGCCACCAAATTAAAGGCATATTACACACCTCCATCTTCTTTTCCTATTTCTGGTAAGAAAAGAGATGGAAGAAGTTGGAGTGAAACATGGCAAGGCGTAAATGTATAATCCTTGTTCCCTAGTCACAGAGAACTAAGTCTATACATGCAATAATATGAATTGGTAAAATCCTAACATAATGGTTTAGATTGGACCACTGTAATCTGTACCATGGGAATCATAGGACCCACGAGATGTTGTTGTACTGCACCTAGAATCATAGAGTTGGAAGAGACCCCGTGGGCCATCCAGTCCAACCCTCTGCCAAGAAGAAGGAAAATCATATTCAAAGCACCCCCGACAGATAGCCATCCAGCCTCTGTTTAAAAGCTCCCAAAGAAGGAGCCCCCACCACACTCCGGGGAAGAGAGTTTCACTACTGAACAGTTCTCACAGTTAGGAAGTTCTTCCTAATGTTCAGGTGGAATCTCCTTCCTTGTAGTTTGAAGCCGTTTTTCCGCATCCTAGTCTCCAGGGCAGCAGAAAACAAGCTTTCTCCTTCCTCCCTATGACTCCCCCCCCCCTCATATATTTATACATGGCCCTCTTCATGTCTCCTCTCAACCTTCTCTTCTGCAGGTTAAATATGCCCAGGTCTTTAAGCCGTTCCTCACAGGGCTTGTTCTTCAGACCCTTGATCATTTTAGCCTTCCTCCTCTGGACACATTCCAGCTTGTCAACATCTCCCTTAAATTGTGGTGCCCAGAATTGGACACAGTATTCCAAGTGTACGAAACCTTCTAGTATTTATTCCCTATAGCTATGCTGATTAGAGTACTGGGATCTGCAGTTCAACATTTGGAAGGGTTCCTCATTCCTCGCCTAAGAAAACCCTATGAAATTCATGGGGTCGTCATTAGTCAACAGACAACTGGATGGCACAGACACACTATACTCCATCCTGGCGCGTCTCTTTAAAGTGAGACTCTTTTTCAGGTTTCCTTCAGCCAATTACACATGGCTGGCCAGCCCCACCCCAGCCTGAGAATTCTTACAGAGACTACTTTAATATGCATTTTATTTCTCCAAGGCGTACTGCAAGCCGTGCAAGTGTGTGGATTTCTTGGGCAAGGTGTGCTTTCATGCACAAACAATCTTCAAATGTGCAAATGGGACCATTTCAGTGAGAATCAAAACTCTTTCCCATCCCAAGCATAGATAAGATCTATAGAAGTCAATAACAATAGATAAGGATACATCTTCACTGTAGAATTAATGCAGTTTGACACCACTTCAAGTGCCATGGCTCAAGGTTATAGAATAGGCATGGGCAAACTTTGCCCTACCGGCTGTTAGGAATTGTGGAAGTTGCAGTCCAAAACACCTGGAGGGCCAAAGTTTGCCCATGCTAGCTACAGAATCATGGGAGTTAAAGTTTTAGAAGGTCCTCAGCTTTCTCTGCCAAAGAATACTGGTGACTGAAAAATTACACTTCCCAGGATTCAATAGGATTGAGACATGGCTGTTAAACTGATGTCAAACTGCATTAATTCTATAGTGTTAGATGCACCCCCACAAGTTCCTCCAAAATTAAGAATATTTGCTTTACCAACATTGTAACTTTTCAGACTTCCTAGTGGAAGGCATTTCGATATCTTTTTTGTTTCTATATTAAGCAACAACTCTCCCCGCTTTCCTTAACACCAAAACAAAATCCCAAGTATGTGCTATGTTATAAGGAAAGCCAAGGACACATGATATTATCTGCCTTTCATAAAACACTCCTCTCTTTGTTAGCCACAAACAATAGATTGAGGGTGGCCAGAATAAACAAAAAGGGAAGAATTGTAAGGAAAACTGTATCTTCTAGTTTATTATTGGTATGTGCCTTCAAGTAATTTCTAGTGTATGGTTACTGTAAGGCGATTCTATCTTGAGGTTTTCTTTGCAAAATTTGTTCAGAGGTGGTTGCCACTGAGGCTGAGACAGTGTGACCTGCCCAGGATGGTCACCAAATGGGTTTCCATGGCTGAGTAGGGATCTGAACCCTGATCTCATAGTCCCTTATTCAAACCACTGCACTAGGTTAGGTAGGTAAAGGTTTTCCCCTGACATTAAGTCTAGTCGTGTCCAAATCTGGGTATTGGTGTTCATCTCCATTTCTAAGCCGAAGAGCTGGCACTGTCCATAGACACCTCCAAAGTCATGTGGCCGGCATGACTGCATGGAGTGCCATTACCTTCCTGCTGAAGCAGTACCTATTGATCTACTTAAACTGCTGGGCTGGCAGAAGCTGAGGCTAACAGCAGGAGCTCACCCGCTCTCTGGATTCGAACCGCCAACCTTCCGGCCAGCAAGTTCAGCAGCTCAGGGGTTTAACCCACTGTGCCACCAGGGGCTCCTATGCACTAGATAAGAAGAAATAAGGTGCTCCCCAACATTTAGTGCTATCGAACAAAAGACATGGTACAGCTATTCCTGGGGGCTGCAGTGGCGCAGCAGGTTAAACCGCTAAGCTGCAGAACTGATCAGAAGGTCAGCTGTTTGAATCCACAGAGCAGGGTGAGCTCACATAGTTAGTCCCAGCTTCTACCAACCTAGCAGTTTGAAAACATGCAAATGTGAGTAGATCAATAGGTACTGCTTTGGCGGGAAGGTGACAGTGCTCCATTCAGTCATAATCTAGGAGATGTCTATGGACAATGCCGGCTCTTAGGCTTAGAAATGAGGATGATTTCTAAGGAGGATGACACCCCCAGAGTGGGACTTGACTAGAGTTACCTTTACAGCTATTCCATTTTTTTGTCTAAACAAAAAACGGCTATAAGACATTGTGGGCACACATAGGAAGCATACAAATAAAAAAAGTTATCATTTGAATCCTGTTTACCATCTCATGAACTGCAACTGATTGAGAAAGACATGTACGGAAATATCCAAGGTGAGAAAGGTATCATCCAGTCGTATCAATTGAACCAAATATTCATTGATTGATTCATTCATTCATTTATATATTTAATATTTCATCTTTGCCCCAATATGGAAAGTTGTCTAAAACAGCTCTCACATATTCCAATGCCGATTCCTGGCATTTCAAAATAAATTTTTGTGGCAAAACCAAGGCTCAAATTAACCCTCCTGGGTTAGTGGTGGGAACTGCAAAGGAAACCTAACGGTGCCTTCTAGAAACAAAGGAAACAGCCCCACCACTTGCTTACATCATTTTCTCCTTCCTCCAGCCCTCTCCAGAAAAACCCTAAACAAACAGCATTGAAATCAGAAGCATTTCCCCCAGAAAAGCCGTCCTTGACTTCCTGTTTTTTTTTTTAAAAAAACACAAGACCCTGCAAATAGTTTCTGGCTTCAGGGTTATTTTTCCTTTTTAAAAAAACAAGAAAAGTAATTGAAATGCAAAGCAAAACAATGAGCTATTTCCTGCAATGGCCTGGAAGGGATACCTCATAACTCTTATTCCGGTTTATCATAAAAGTAAGGGCCGGCGGGATATCCTAACTAACAAGGTTAGAGGAGGAAAAGTCCTCCTCACTTTTTCCAACACATTGTCCTTCATGAAATGCCACTGAAACAAGAGGCAGGCAAAGGCCCCTTCTACACTACTATATAAAATCCAGATTATCTTCTTTGAACTGGATTATATGGCAGTGTAGACTCATATAATCCAGTTCAAAGCAGATAATGTGGATTCTCTGCTTTGATAAACTGGATTATATGGCAGTGTAGAAGGGGCCAAATTATCACGAAATACTGCTGGCCTGCAGATCCCAAGATGCCTCACCACTGGTTATAATGGCTAATGCCAATGGGAGTTATAACACTTTATTTATATTCCAACCTTCTTCCTGAAGGGACTCTGAGCGGATTACAGTATATAAGCAGATACAGGCAAAGATTAAATGCCTTATTACAATACAATGAGACACAAACATACAGACAAAGGCAAAGGCTTCTCCTTTCATTTCCGGCTCTTGAAGCAGTGCTCATCTCTGGCTCTGGGGAAGGCATTCTTCAAGCTACTTGGAGTGTCTTTTTGCCTTTTCCGCCGTAGTGGTACCTATTTATCTACTCACATTCGAACTGCTAGGTTGGCAGGAGATTGGGCTAACAACAGGAGCTCACCTCATGCCACGGATTAAAACTGCCAATCTTCAGGTCAGCAGTTCAACAACACAAGGGTTTAACCCATTGCGTCGTTATGGCCCAATAGCATCTAGATAGCTATCCAAACATTTTATGTTGATGACACAGTTTGTAAACCAGCATCATTTTGTGACACAGTAATTCACATTTACTAGCAAACCAGAGGTTAAATTAACCTTTTATAAGAGATATGAACACATACATACCGTATATGCTCAAGTATAAGACAAGTTTTTCAGCTCTTTTTATTTATTTTTTCATTTATTTATTTGCGACATTTATATACCGCCCTTCTCACCCCGAAGGGGACTCAGGGCAGTTTACAAGTATATATACATACAATATATTATATTAATTATATTATTATATATATTATTATAATATTATATTATATTATATTTTTAGGGCTGAAAAAGCCCCCCACGGCTTATACTCGAATGAGGGTCTTGGTCGGCTTATGTTGGGTCAACTTATACTCGAGTATATAAGTAATCAGAGTTGGACAGTCTTATCTTATTGAAGCCTTATTATTATCTTAAATTACAGTTTTATGTAAATATTCAAAAACATTTAACTTACCGATGCCTCAATTAATGCAATTTTTTGTTATCTATTCTTATTTTTGAAATTTACCAATAGCTGCTGCATTTCCCACCCTCATCTTATACTCGAGTCAATAAGTTTTCCCAATTTATGTGGTAAAATTAGGTGCCTCAACTTATATTCAAGTCGGCTTATACTCAAGTATATACGGTAATTTGTAAGAACAAATTCCATGGGGACACAACATATCTCATAAAAATGTTTATTTATATTTTTGAAAATATATGATTTATTGCTTATTTCACATAGACACAATGGTTTCTGATTACATCGATGTGACACACCTACACACTGCAGCCAATGCACTAACGCAGTTTGGAAAGTTCGGTCTTATCTTAAATCCTCCTTGCAATATCTGTTTCAAACTTTGTTGCTATTATTTCTAGTGTTTTATTGTTCAGTTGTTTCTCTCATACAGAATTTGGATTTCATTTGTTTTGAGAATATAAGCTACTAACTGCGAACTATAAGCTTTGAGCAACTAAAAATTTTTAAGTGTGAGCAAGTTCCAGCATTGCTTCCCATCTATAATTTCTTCTTTTGTTGTTGGTCTGTTCCGTTTTAACTTCTGGAGGATATTTCTTCATTTGTGACCACAATAAACAACAACTATAAGTCCAAGCAATTAAAGCATACAACTTGAAACAAAATAAGAGAAGCTAACAAGGAACTTTTATTATGTGATTCCACTTCCGCATAGGCAGAATTTTGTCAAGGCTACCTGGTGGGTATATGGGGCATGACTTTATAGCAGCACCCCAAATATACAGTCCCCATTTAAAAGTAAGCCAGGCTGGTTCTATGCCTTTTCAGGGTGCATCTGCACTAAAACTGATGCAGTTGACATCACTTTAACGGCCATGACTCAATACTATGGAATCAATGGAGATGTCTTGTTGAAGGCTTTCATGGCCGGGATCACAGGGTTGTTGTATGTTTTCCGGGCTGTATGGCCATGTTCTAGAAGTATTCTCTCCTGACATTTCGCCCACATCTATGGCAGGCATCCTCAGAGGTTGTGAGGTATGGAGAAACCATACCCAATGGGGATGTCGTTTTACAGAGTCTTTAGCCTTCTCCGTCAAAGAGTGCTGGCGCTTCGTCAAACTACAAATCCCAGGATTTCATAGCACTGAGTCATGGCAGTTAAAGTGGTGCCAAACTACATTAATTCTACAGGATAGACTAGGCATGGGCAAACCGACCCTCCGGGTGTTTTGGACTTCAACTCCCACAATTCCTAACAGCCTGTTAGGAATTGTGGGAGTTGAAGTCCAAAACACCCGGAGGGCCGAAGTTTGCCCATGCCTGGTTTAGACTTAGCCCACATCTCTGCAATGCTGGTATTTTGCAAGGCTGCCAGACCACAAAACTAAGGGTACATTATCTGCCTGTTTTAACTGCACTGTGGTTTGAAAACTATTTTCAAAGAAAAAAATTAGTCTATTTTTAAATGTTTTATTGATGTATTTAATGTTTTGTATGTTTTTTATGTAAAGATGTCTATACTCTGGAAAGTGGAAGGGAGTAGATGGGGGAAAAGAAAAGAACAGTACATTACAGATACTGTAGATGGATTCAATCAAGAAAGTCACAACCTTGAGTTTGCAAGACTTGGATAGGACTGTTGATAACCAGGTTCATAGGGTTACCATAAGACCAAGCTGACCTTATAGCAAACCACAATAATGTGAAACACTTCTGAAGCTCTGCTGGGCTGAAGGCAATAGGCAACAGTCTTAAATCAATTAAATATAGTCTTCCTGAAGCGTCTAGAGAACACTGTCTTCCACTTGTAATCCTCCCATGCTTGTCTCACTGCTCATTCTGGTTTTTGTTTGTGCATTATCCTTTCTCCCCCCCAAAAAAGTTGAGGAAGAAAATAGAAGTTCATACTGTACTTTTACCAGAACTAGAAACCTCTGTTTGGAAGAACCCTTAAGGCACTGTTTTGGCTTCCCTTCTTTTGTGTGACTTGCCAAAGAGGGAATGAAAGTTAGAATAAGGAACTGATCAAGTAGACTTTTCCCTTTGCTTTAATGTTTTCCCTTCTCCTTTCAAAGAAAGAGTGGCCCAAGAAAGGTAAATTGTTTTTCAACCCTACATAAGAGCCAAAAGCATTTCCTTCATCCAGAACTTAGAAGCAGAGCTTAGACATAACACGTTACAAATAACTATCATCTGTAAATCATTGCTTTTTACAATTGCAAGGACATAGCAGCCTTCTTCTTCAGAAACAATGACCCACATAATATAGCTTGAAACTGCATTATATGGTCCGTGTAGACTCATATTATGCAGTGAGTCAGTGTTGACTGTAGATGATACTGTAAATCATTGCCTTCTCCTAAGAAAAAAATATAATATAACAAGGGACTACCACCTCACCTGCTTCATAGGAAACCAGCTACAAAACAGGAGCTTTTTTGTTGAGTTCCAGGGTCAGAGAAGCAGATGGCAAAAACAAAAGAATGGCCTGCCTCAGGGGAGCGTGCTTGCTCCATCAATGTTCAACATTTACACAAATGACAGGCCAGTGCCATCACTGCTCAAGCAGGGAGCTTTGAAATGGTTGAAAAGAAGCTCTCCGAAGCTTTAGGTGCTTTTACTGCCTATTACAGGGAAAATCAGATTATTCCTAATCCATCCAAAACACTGATGTTTGTTTTTCATTTTAAGAAAGGACAAGCCCCTCAAGCTCTGAGGATTACCTGAGAAAGAATCCCACTGGAGCACTGCAGCACACCAAAATACCAAAAATACAGACTGCCCTCTGGCACCACGAGATGCAGAGACAATCTTAGGAAATGGGACTACAAAGCGGAGTCCATGACATGCGAGTGTGGAGAACAGCAAATCACAGACCACCTACAACAAAGCAGTCTGAGCACTGACACATGCACAATAGAGGACTTTCTCACAGTGACACCAGAGGCACTCCAAGTGGCCAGCTTCTAGTCAAAGGAAATTTAGTATAATGCCAAGTTTTTGACTTTCTTTGTATTTTTAAATACATTATAATTGTACCCTCAATTTTCTTCTGACACGATAAATAAATAAATAGTGTAGACTCATAATGCAGTTTAATTACATTGAACTGCATTCGGTGAGTCTATGCTGACCATATAATGCAGTTTCAAACTGCATTATATGGCAGTGTAGATGGAGCCAATGTAACTAATGGTAATGCTTGGGGTTTTAAATAGTGTAATTGGGGAGAGCCATCGTGGTCTAGTAGTTTGGGCTATAGAATCATAGAATCATAGAATAGCAGAGTTGGAAGAGACCTCATGGGCCATCCAGTCCAACCCCCTGCCAAGAAGCAGGAAATCGCATTCAAAGCACCTCCGACAGATGGCCATCCAGCCTCTGCTTAAAAGCCTCCAAAGAAGGAGCCTCCACCACAGCCCGGGGGAGAGAGTTCCACTGCCAAACAGCCCTCACGGTGAGGAATTTCTTCCTGATGTTCAGGTAGAATCTCCTTTCCTGTAGTTTGAAGCCATTGTTCCGTGTCCTAGTCTGCAGGGCAGCAGAAAACAAGCTATGACTCTGGAGAACAGGGTTCGAATCCCTACTCAGTCACAAAACCCACTGGATAACCTTGAGCAAGTCACACTCACTCAACCACAGAGGAAAGCAATGGGATACCCCTTCTGAACAAGAAAATGCGGCTATAGGTTCATCTTAGAGTTGCCATAGGTTGGAAATTACTTGAAGGCACGCAACGATAACCAAGTGTACTCATGCCTCTGAAAACATCATGGGGTATTATTAGAAACCAAGGGTCATTTGTATTATTGAGATGATGAAGGAGGTTATAAAAAGTAACAAAAGTGATTAATATGCTATTCACAAAATCGAGAACAACAGTGAATGTGTCTTTCAAAAGCAATGAATGATGCCTAACACACTTCTGAAGAACAACAAATAATGCCTAAGACGCTATTTAAGGAACAGCAGCATTCCAAGTTCTGGGAGTCAAGACAGAATTAGATCACCAATCGCAGGCCCTTCCCATTTCCAGCAGATTTCCCATCTGAAGGAAAGGAAAGGCTGACAAGCGCATGCATGATATTGAACTCATTATATTCCAACTACCTTCAGAACCCATGCCAGATGTTCCTCCGGAGATTAGAAGCAGCACATTTTTCGTCTCTTTCTCTCCCTTCCCCCATTTCCACATCTCTGGCACACACACACAGACTCCCATAATAAAAATGTGGGGTTTCTTCTCTGAAGGACTGCTTTTGATGACCCAGGTCCTCTCGCTCACCACATTGTCTCCAGTGAGTGAGTCAAGGGCCAGCATTTTGGTTTATATTTTCAGCTCGGACCTCACCACACTAGTGAAATGTTTCTCCTCGCTTTTTACCAACTAAGATGTGTTGCCTCAACTCTCAGGATCATATCCAGCACATATCATTCATTAAGAGAATGTACTAAACAGTAAAAAGAAATATAACCATAACATAATTTTTGTGCATAAAACAAAATGTGTATGCCCTGAACCATCAGAAAGGGAAGGTGTTACTATCTCAACCACCCATGTGTACCATTTCGGAATTTGCATTCACATTCATTCACTCATTGTACCTCTTGAAGTTTCATTTCAAACTAAAAAAACTGTGATTCTTTACAAATTGAACATCCTACTTCACAAAATGAATGGTTGCTAACATTGAATGATAGCTTCTGGACTATCAAATGATAGCTCAGAAGCTATTATTTGATTTTCTAGGCTTTAGGGATTGTTGGCTTTGCCTTTGATAATGAGGGAATGTGATTTTCTCAGGGTCAACCAGTGGGTTTCCATGGTCAATTGGGGATTCCAACTGTATTCTCCAGAGTTATAGTCCAATGCTCACACCATGTTGGCCTTCTTCCATTAGATTTATACTCTACGCAATCAGTAGAAAATCTAGCCAGTTACAGCCAATTTCCACAGCTCTTTTCAAGACCAAAAGATATCCTTCAGCTAATAAGTTGCTCTAATAACTGGTTTCCAAGATACATGTTCTAATAGCTGAATTCTTAAATAGGTGTTTATTCAGATCTAAAATGATGAGTGATATCATACATTGATCCACTGAAGACAGCCTACTCATTCCAGATGAAGTTCTAGCCTAGCGATTAGGATAGGACTGTCTATGATAAATTATTGCAAGGAGACAAGAATGTGGGGAGGGAGAATTATAGACTGACCACATCACAATGGACCCACTGTCCTAATAATTCAGCCAACATTCCCGGTTTCCATCCCCCACCCTCCTCCACAACTCTTTTCCTCTTTCAAGGAGTCCATGAAGGGTCCCACTGTGAACTGCTCTTTTTCTATCCGCCATTGCAAAATGGAGTATTATCAATCTCATGTCACTCACAAACCAAGGGCCCTTCCACACAACCATATAACACAGAATATCAAGGCAGAAAATCCCAAAATTTCTGCTTTGAACTGGGTTATCTGAGTCCACAGTGCCATATATTCAAAGCAGATAATGTGGGATTTTATTCAGCTGTATGGAAGGGGCCTAAGATAGCCTAGATTTAGGAAAGACTTGCTATCTGATGCGCTTAGCAGGCATCCTAATTTCTGAAACAAGGAGTAGAAGTCCATGATTCCTATGAATGCATAGCTATTAACCTCAGACAGTCAGTCGGAGCCCCAGTGGCACAATGGGTTAAACCCTTTGCTGGCAGGACTGCTGACTGAAAGGTTGGCGGTTCGAATTCGGGGAGCGGAGTGAGCACCCGTCTGTCAGCTCTAGCTCCCCATGTGGGGACATGAAAGAAGCCTCCCACAGCATGGTAAAACATCAAATATCCAGGTGTCTCCTATTGGGCAACGTCCTTGCAGACAGCCAATTCTTTCACACCAGAAGTGACTTGTGGTTTCTCAAGTCACTCCTGACATTAAAAAAACCACCCCAGACAGATTTTCTTTGGGATGTGTTAAATCTCCACAGAAATTCTTTGCATCATCCCATGGATCAACAAAAGAGTCAACAAAATGAACATGTTTTATTACACTATGTAACAAAAATTGAAAAAAAAAATCTTGTTTGAAAGTGTTATTTCCTATTTCATTGTGCAGTACTTACTTTTAAAGTTGTTATACTCCAGAAACTTTGTTTTTGTGGCTGCCACAAACTAGGTTGAATTGGTTGATCCATTGAAAAACTACAGCAAAATGTGTTGCAGGATGTCTCACAAAAGCAACGTTTTTGCAGTTCAATAAACTTTTTACATGTTTTTATGAAAGAACCAACTAGGAAATGACATTAAAACCCAACGACAAAAATCATGTTATACTGTGTTAATCAAGTCCCTGTACGAGGGGGAGAGAGTGGGATATAAAACAAAGTAAATAAATAAAATAAATAATAATTATCATCAATATCTAGCCCATTCCAGGCTCCTGCAACTCAACCAAAATGAAAATTTGACACTGTGTCCTGTTACAAAATAGGAGTAGAAAGAAATCCAATTGATGTGCTGCATTATTTGTTCTATGTTAAACAAATTTTTGATTTTTTTAATCACATCAGAACTGACTTGAGAACATACTGCATGTTGCTTCTGGTGTGAGAGAATTGGCCATTTACAAAGACGTTGCCTAGGAGACGCCCGGATGTGTTACCATCCTGCTGGGAGGCTTCTCTCATGTCCCTTCAAGCTAGAGCTGACAAATGGGAGCTCACCCCATCTTGCGGATTCGAATCAGCAACCTTCAGGTCAGCAGTTTAGCCGGCACAGGGGTTTAACCCATTGCGCCACCACAGTTCCTCAGAGTAGCTTTTATCCCAGATCTCAATTGAGTCAGTTGCTTAACGGTTTTGTATGACTTCCATACTCATGATTTCACCTTCCTGAATCCAATAAAATATGTCCTTTCTATAAATTTGCTAGGCTGCTCTATCATATGTTTCCACCAGAAGTTGCCAAAGAGTTGCATTGGAGGACCTAGGTCTTCGAGAGGGACTCTATGCTAACCTCCAGCAAAAGTAATTCATTTCAGTAGGACTCGGTATTATCCACCATTTCTGTTTCCATTGTAAATTCAAGAATGTATCAAATATGGGGGTTGTACTGAATATTCTTTGTAGTTACTTTGTTTTAACTTGAATTGTAAGCCACTTTGGGCCCATACTGGGAGGGAGCAGAATATACATGAAATAAACAAATAAATAATCCAGCGGATAGAGGCCGATGTATTTCTTTTTCTCATAAACTACAGTAATCCCTGCTATATTAAAAGAGAATCCAAGTCCAAGAAACCACAGGCAATTTAAGCAACATAACACACATCAACAAAATCACCACGAAGAATCATTATTATTTCTAGGTTTCTAGAAAGTATTCAAAGCACACAGCTTACTGTCAGTCTTGTAGGTTCAAATTCAGTGTTGCCAACTCAGCACAGAACTCCCTTACCATATCCCAAACTCAACATTTGTATGCAGTAGGTGTGTGACTACACACTTTTCTGGTATTTCAAGTTCATGGTTGCTGGCAGGAAGGGGGAAAGATCCCAGCTGGGAAACTCGAGGATCTGCCAAGGAGAAACTATAAACAAAGCAGCAGCTAAAAGAAGGTGAAGTTTATGGGAGAGAATACAAATCTGAGGAAAATGTACATATGACAAGATTTACAGAGGTTAGGAACCCATTCCACACTGCGCTTTTTGAATTCTCATCCAGTGTTATAATTTCCTAAACATTTTATCAGACATTGTTTGCAAGCCATTGAAGATTTTACTACAACATTTAAGTTTAGGAACTCTTCCCCATTTCCAATATGAGCTAGAACTCCTGAGGGTCCGCAACTTCTGAAATGCAGATCCACAACATCTGGAATGCAATACTTTGCCCAGAGCTGTTCTACACTTACATGCCATAAGAGGGACAAAATTCTTAAATATTGCAGGACATGGTGAATAGTTAGTAGTGTTGTGCTTTTGTATGGAATTGCTTTTCATTTTGTATAGTTTCATTTGTGTCGTCTCATTTTTGTATTTGGTTTCCGCTAACAAAAATGGGCCACCCATAAGACACAAATTTTTATCTGGCTAACGAAAAACACAAAAATTTTCGTGCCATGGGAGGGCTTCCAAAGCTCACCCCCCCTCACTTTTTGGGCTAGAACCCACCAACTTTTGAAATCTTTGGGTCTTCCCCAGAGTACTATTGTTATTAATAATATTATTATTATTAACACCCATTGGCACACATCAGCTGTCATGGGGAAGCACTCCTCTCCCAGACTCAACTTAGGGTCCCAGAGTAGATATTGTTATTAATATATATATATATATTAATAATATTATTAAGACCCACTGGCAAACATCAGATGTTAAGGGAAAGGCACTCCTCTCCCAGACTCAGCTTAGGGTCCCAGAGCAGCTATTGTTATTAATATATATATCAATATTATTAACACCCATTAGCTCACATCAGATGTAATGGGGAGGCACTCCTCTGTGGGACTCAGCTTAGGGTCCCAGAATAACTATTGTTATTAATATATATATTATTAATATTATTAACACCCATTGGTACACATCAGATGTAATGGGAAAGCAGCCCTCTGTCAGTACCTGCTTATTATTACGGGGACAAAACAAACAGAAAACGAAAGCAAGCATTTTCGTCTCACCTCTTGTTTCCTACAAAAATGTCATCATTTGTTTTGTGTAGATGAACGGTCGAAACAAAACGATAGCACGAAGGAACCGAAGGAAAAAAATTCGTGCCCATCTCTAATAGTTAATTACCTATCTGGACAACCAGAGTATGTAAGAATTACACTGGATCAAGACATAAAATGTGTAGGCCAAAATGACTTCAGTGGTTTTATATAGCCAGGAAGAATACTAACCGCTGTTGCTCTATTTACAACTAATTCTAAATATACTTAATAAGCCAATATGAACCTGCGGTGTGGCTGCAAGGATGTCAGAATCCCGTTCCTTGCTATGCAACATGATGAACAATAGGAATGTTAAACTACCTGTGATGTTTGCTCAATCATCTAACATCTCCTGGTAGAAATTATGCAAAGATGGCAAACCCATTGCAAAACTCCCAGGGCCTGGCACAGGAGCCAGTAGCGGCAAATGAGTTGGACACTAAAAAAGCTTCCACTTTCCTTTGAGCTTGAAACTTTACTTGGCAACCGGCCCACTTCTGCAAGGATGGAGTGTCCTTTTAAACCGCAAATAGCACTTTAGAGGAGGCCAAAAAAAAAAGAATCACACATCCACACAAATAATGAGCTAAAGATCTGTCAAGAAACCACGTGGATTGAGAGATCTCAGCCACTGTATCTATCCATAATGACAAAAATGAACACAAGCATCACAAAGAAAGCCAGGCTGATTCTCAGCGCACTCTTGTTAACTGTTTCTAAGGCACGGCATGCAGTTTAATAAGCCCCAAAATGACAGTAAATGTCCAGTCGTCTTTTTAAAAATTATTTTTTGCTCTTTGGCTTTTCTTTCTTCTTTGCAGGCATATATATATATTCAGTTGAAACACACAGCAGTTAATTTGACAGAGACTAATCTGAACCTTCCAGCCGGAAGGGAAGGAGTGATGCACAAATTAACAAGACGATACAGCGTCTGCTTTTGGCCCGGGGCCTGTTTGCTTTCACTCTTTGAAATGCTATTCCAGGCGTTCCGAAACCCAGCTTTGCACAGACACTAAGAATCCCCATGTGTCTTGAAGGATCACACTCAAGGAAAGTATTTTCCATTTTTAGATGCTGGCATCAATCATTTAAGAACCAACCCTTGTGTAAGGTGGGGACCTGGAGTGGAGAAAACCCAAATTCTCCAGCACTAAGCTAAGCTTGCTAGCCGCTGTAAGGTGTTTCTCCTCATGTCCTCATCCTTTTATTCACTCTCTCCCCTCTCCTTTTTCATTCCCTTCTTCACTTGACTTTTATTGGGCTTTTCAAAAATATGATTACAGAAAAATGAGGACGGAAGAAAAAATGAAAAGATGAGAGGAATACATAAGATATGAGCATGAGATTACGCATATACATTAATATAAACTGGCCATATTGCTAAAACACATTTTCTTAAAGTTGACAGATATAAAAATATTATATATATATATATATATATATATATATATATAGATAGATAGATAGATATAGATATGAGCAGCTAAAGCAGTGATCTCACCATTAAACAATAGATTGAGAATGTTCATCATTCCAGCCTTTGAGTACAGATCTTTTGAATATGTTCAGGATCAAATCATGTTGACCATTAGTTAAATTTGATGTCTCCAAGACTTAATTTATAAGAATATAAATGAAAAATTCCAAATCAAAACTGATACATTGTAATGCACATTCAACCCATATTTGCAAAATGTACTCTTTTTTTGGTAGTATTGGGGGTTTTTTGGAGGGGGGATTGTGTCAGGAGCAACTTGAAAGACTGCAAGTTGATTCTGGTGTGAGAGAATTGGCCATCTGTGCCAACGTTGCCTAGGGGACACCCAGATGTTTGATATTTTATCATCCTTGTGGGAGGTTTCTCTCATGTCTTCGTATGGGGAGCTGGAGCTGACACAGGGAGCTCACCTGCTCTCCCTGGATTTGAACCATTGACCTGTCCGTCAACAGTCCTGCCGGCACAAGGGTCTAACCATTAGGCCACCGGGGGCTCCTTTTTAGGTAGTATTGGCAAAAACATTGCATTGGCATCAGCACAAGGCATAGATCACATACTATAATACGGGGAAGGATAACAACATTATGTATTCTTGTTTTTCTGGAAAGCATATGATCCCACTCTCAGCACACAGGAACTAGGTGATGCAAATGGAAAAAAAAGAGGGAGATTCCCCATGTATGAACGTCTCCTATAGACCACGGCTATACATTGGGCCGTCAGCATTGACTGGGGTTTGGTTAGGTCCAAACCTGTGAATGCTCAAGTCCCATGGTAAATTGGTGTTTCTAATAAAATAGCTTTTTTGATATTTAAAAAAAATATTTTCTTGCCCTGGATGGTTGAATTTGTTGATGCGGAATCCACAAGTACAAAAAGCTGACTGCAGTCTATATTGCTAATGAGACACTCCTTAGTTTCATTCTCATTATGAGAAACTAATTCCTAATTGCTAGCTTCTGACATCTGTTTGAGGTCGGAAACATGCTACATCTGTCTGTGTCCCCACATATGCATATATATATATACATACATACACTCCCTTGCTGGGAGTGTTTGCATTTAACAATTCACCAAGGCTTACTGCTACATCAACCACGGGTGTGTCCCCATGGCAGAGTTCACGGTTGATCATCCGTAATATATTAAAATTACTGCTGGAAGATTTAGCCGTAGTTTCAAGTCACCAGGGAAAGCACCAGTAAACAGAGAGTGCAGATGGTTATGAGAAAAGCTTTCAGTCCTCCTGGGAAGAAGGAAAAATGCCTTGTACAACCTCAGTGTTCCTCCATCCCCTCTTTACTCAACATATAGAACGGAAGAAGAGCACTTTCTTATTCTTTGAAGCGAGCAGGCTCAGCCCAACCATGAGACAGACTGGCAGCTAAGTCAGGCAGCAGACGATGGGGGACTGCAGAAGTATCATCCAGACCATTCATCCAGAGAGAGAGAAATAGAGAGACTAATCCAATAGCACCCAGTGAGTTTCACAGCTTTACTGGTGACTAATCCCAGTTCAACGCTTTCATATACCAGCTATCTCTTGCCAGATTCGTACAGTAAATTATAATGATTAGAATGACATGTCCTTCCTTAGTGAGGGCATTCAACAGCAAAGACGCCACTATAGATTGCGTATCCCTTTATCCAAAATGCTTGGAGCCAAAAGTGTTTTGTGTTTCACATTTGGAATACTTATATTCCCATTTATGTACATAATGATATATCTTAGAGAAGGGACTCAAGCCTAAATACAAAACTTATGTTCCGTATACAGCTTATGGAGCCCCCAATAGCCCAGCAGGTTAAATCGGTGAGCTGCTAAAATTGTTGATCAAAAGGTTGGCAGTTCGAATCCGGGGAATGGGGTGAGCTCCCACTGTTAGCCCCAGCTTCTGCCAACCTAGCAGTTAGAAAACATACAAATGTGAGTAGATCAATAGGTACCGCTCCAGCGGGAAGGTAACAGTGTTCCATGCAGTCATGCCGGCCACATGACCTTGGAGGTGTCTACGGACAACGCTTGCTCTTTGGCTTAGAAATGGAAATGAACACCAACCCCTCAGAGTCAGACATGACTAGACTTAATGACAGGGGAAAACCTTTACCTTTACTATACAGTTTATACCCATTGCCTGAATGCCATTTTATATAATGTTTTAAATACTGTTGTACATGAAACAAAGTTTATGTATATTCAACCATCAGAAAGCAAAAGTGTGTCTATCTCACATGTCATCCATGCTGACAATTTTGGATTTTTGGGGTATTTTGGATTTTGCCATTCTGGATAAGGGATTCTCAACCTGTATCACAAAATCATTTTCTGCATGCACTCATCATGTACTAGCAGTGGCACCTGGAGAAATGAATCCAGTGATTATCAACAGATGAGCAGACCCATGTAGAAGAAGGAAGTCCAGCAGAAATTTGAGCCCTAGCTCATGGAATGTATTCAAGATGAAAGGTCAGCACCTTTCCTATTCAGTGGGTATAATAGTAATAGTAATGGTAATAATATTTATAGCACACCCTATCTCCTCGAAGGGTCTCAGGTATAGGCAGTTTGACATCTCAGCTTTTATGGACGGGATTTTATATAACTACAATCCTAAAAAAAATGAAATTAGGCTAGCATCTTGACTTGGGAGTATGTTTCAGAGGGTGTCAAGATTGAGAGAAGTCACAGTCCCACTCTATTCTGCATTGGTCAAACCTCACCTGGAATACTGTGTCCAGTGCTCAGCACCAATATTCAAGAAGGATATTGATAATCCCCAGTGGCACAGGGGGTAAAACTGCTGAACTGCTGAATTTGCTGACCAAAAGGCCAGCAGTTCAAATCCAGGGAGCGAGGTGAGATCCTGCTGTTAGCCCCAGCTTCTGCCAACTTAGCAGTTCAAAAACATGCAAATGTGAGTCGATCAGTAGGTACCGCTCTGGCGATAAGGTAACGGTGCTCCATGCAGTCATGCTAGCCACTAGACCTTGGAGGTGTCTATGGACAATGCCGGCTCTTCGTCTTAGAAATGGAGATGAGCACCAACCCCCAGAGTTGGACGTGATTAGACTTAATGTCAAGGGGAAACCTTTACCTTTACTTATAAGCTAGATTGCATCAGAACAATCAAATCTGAGGAATGGTTGAGGGACCTGGGCATGTTTAGCTTGGAGAAAAGAAGGCTGAGAGGAGACATGATAGACATAATTAAATATTTGAAAGGATATCACATTGAGGAGGGGTGTGAGCTTGCTTTCTGTTGCTCTGGAAACTAAGACACAGAGCAATGGTTCAAACTGCAGGGAAAGAGATTCCACCTAAACATTACGAAGAAGACCTTCATGACAGTAAAGGCTGATCAACAGTGGAATATGCTACCTTATAGTGTGGAGTCTCCTTCTCTGGAGGCTTTAAGCAGAGCCTGAATGGCTGTCTTTTGGGAGTGTTTACATTGCATTTTCCTGCCTGGCAGAATGGGGTTGGATTGGATGGTCCTCGGGGTGTCTTCCAACTCTAAGATTCTATAATTCTACACTGGAGCAAATATGTGTAAGGCTGTATTGTGAAAACAATTATGCCCTGTTCCCTTTGCTCTGATCCAGCCAAGGTCACTCAGTTGTGAATGGCAATTTTTTTCCATAGTTAAAATAGTAAAGTGTAGAGTGTGAGAGATATGATGTGGAAGGAAGTAGGATTAAAAAGCATTGCAAAAGCAAAGGTTCCACCCCATTGTTTTTGTTTTTTTTCTTTTTGTGGGGAGTGGGGAAAGACGTCCATCCGGTGAAATTCACCAGCCGAACCGGATAGCTTGGGACAGGCATGCAGGAACTTCTGTATGTTGGAAGGCTGATAAGCAGGGAAGCTTGGAGCCTGCGGGGGAGACCAAGCTGACAAGGAGTTTCAAACAGAAGAAACAGAGAAAAGGGCGTGAACGGTTTTCCAGTTGGGAAGTCAAGGATGGAGAAAGCACATTATGGATAAGAATATTTTAGTTGTAGATAACGAAAATCCAGTAATCAACAGATTCTGGCTTGCCTAGAAGCCTTGAATCCTGACAGCTGGTCCTATCCTTCTGATGCTGCAAGTCAGAGAGGAAGAAAGCTTGGAAATACTATTTTTTCTCACTAGCCCATGGATTAGAGGCTCAAGAAGTTGTGGTTCAAACAGTAATTTTCCAAGTTTTATGGAATTCCTCACTGATGATACAAATGTGAAGTCTGCATATGTGACTGTGGCACCATCTACACTACCATATAATCCAGTTTCTGAACTAGAATATATGGCCGTGTGGATCGAGCCTGTGACTACTGTATTCTACAAGAGAACAAAAATAAAGTGCTGGGACAAATTCGGGTTAATATTTATATTACATTCCTTATTAAGGATAGCGCATTTTCAGCGCAATCTGGGGAGAAGAATTTGGCGCATCCAAATGTTTTGGGCTATTATTTATTTATTTATTGTATTTATATTCCGCCCTTCTGACCCCGAAGGGGATTCAGGGCAGATCACAGAACACATATACAGCAAACATTCAGTGCTGTATATTATAGCAATGACAAGACAGACAACAGATAGAGGTTTATATAGGCTTTCCCATCTTTCAGCATCTTTGGAGGCTATGCTTGGTTCTGGGCACTGGGAGGTGCTGTCACTCCATCTCCCTGTCGAAGAACTTTCTTTGTTTGTAAACTTCCTCCTTTTTTCTGATCAAACGCCAAGCCTAAATAGCTCCCCGCTTTCATGTGGTTCCTATTTATCTACTCACATTTGTTTTTAAACTGCTAAAGGTCAGGAGCTCACTCTGACCCGGGCTTCAAACTCTCAAACTTCCAGTTGGCAAGATTTATTGCAGCTTGGTGACTGACCTGCTGTGTTAAAGCCTGGTCCAACTTCCAAATACAACTCCCATAACTCTTTAGCAGTGGCTGTTCTGCCTTGGGATGTTGGAAACGGAAGCCTAATATAAGAAAAAACTTGAACAAATATTGAGGGGAGAGTGAAAGCAAGCTGTCATCAGCAAACATAGTTGGTCTTCTACATTGGCAGATTTGACTTTTGCAACCTTGATTTTGTGCAGGTTTGATTAAAATGTTCTTTCTAGGAATCTATAGGTCCTTCTGTGTGAATTTTATGTACAGCTATAGAATCACGCCAGAGGATTTAGATTCCTAGAGATAACTTCTCTCCAATAAGTCACCAGAAATTGGCCACAGAATTGCACTAAAAGACCTAGAGATTCCTAGAGAGTTTTCTCGGGTTTTAAAAAAGTATTTTTTTTAAAACTGTGGTTTTCCCACTTTTGTGGGATCCTAACCCTAGTGAATGTGGAAGGCTGGCTTTACTATAGATTTGGAGGAAGGAAGCATTTCAATCGCCTTCCCCACCCTTTTTTCTTCTGCCCTCAAATTGTGAGATCAACAGCATGGTCAGTTCACAAAAGGGTTATTCGTGGGCACCTACCTTTCAAAAGAGTCTCGGCAAGAGACTTTTCTAGCATTACCTATGAAGCAAGCTTTTTTTTTTGCCAGCTAGACCTAGAAGAAACATAGCAGCATATCCGAATAGGCACAACTAGACCGGAGAAAGAGAAAAAAATACCCTTCAGGCTACATTTGGAACTATTCTAAAAATTCTCCTTCCATCTCGGAACACAAACAATTTGTCAGGCTAGGATGCTTTTCTGATCAGAGCTTACAAAAATAACTGCCTTGGAGCACAGTTCCTACAATCCCTTCTGGTGGGTTCTGTGAGTCCAAAATAAGTAACTTTTTAAAGTTTGGATTGTTCCCACTTAAGAGGGATAGAAATTGCTTTGTACCTTGGGTGCATTGTCTGCCTTTTGGAGTCTATAGTCCCCTACCTCCCTTTTTTGCTAGAAAATGGCGAACTGGGGGTCATTAAACAGCCTTACAAGGCTATATGTGGCCCCTATGGCCACATACCTTAAATATTAAAGGTCAAATCAAATTAATCATTGGGTTCTGCTTTTATCATGTGTTATGTGCAATCTTATATGTTGATAGTGATCCAAAACTCTCCTCTATTTCTGCCAGTTTTTTTTTACCAAATGCTTACAGAAGTTACAGTTTTCGAGTATACACTCAAAAACTACCAAATATTACCCTGTAGACAGGGCCTGGTTTAACATTTTGCTCTTCAAATTATTCTTGTCCATGAATAGGAAAGAGTCAGAAGTAGAGCTGCCATCATATCATGCCAGATATGCAAAGCAGTCATTTGAGCTGAGTTACTACATATCTGTATGCTGAATGCAGAGAGAAGGAAGGAAATAAACACACACATGCACACAGAGAGCAAACCCAAAGAGGCAAGCAAATTCTTTTCTTAGATTTCTTTCCTGTTCTGTCCCAGTATAGAATAGATTACATCAGGGTTGAGGAATGCAAGCTCCTCCAGATGTTGCCTTGACTGCAACTCCCATCTTTCCTTGCTACAGGCTATGCTCTCTTGGACCGTAGAAACTGCTATTCTATAACATCTAGAGTTGTCTGTGGTAAATACGATCTGATTTGAATTTCGCAATGTTCAGCATAGTTTATTCACATACAAAATGTCTAAGGTGACATTCTATAATACAGCACCCATTTGCAGCTTGCAACCCATTGTTGCAATCCAACCTCACCAAAAATGTGCCAAATCCCAAGAATCAGCCTTTATTTCAAATAATAAAAATCAAGTTTATAGTCTAAGGTCACACACACACACACACACACACACAACAAGGCAATGCTATTGAATACACAAGTTGGATAGGATTTTCAACACTCAGCAATTGGGACTTCAGTGTCTTGCATAGCTATTTGCTCTCATCTGTAAGAAGTAAAACCAGGTCAAATTCAGTACAGTAGAATCTCACTTATCCAACATAAACGGGCTGGCAGAACGTTGGATAAGTGAATATGTTGGATAATAAGGAGGGATTAAGGAAAAGCCAATTAAACATCAAATTAGATTATGATTTTACAAATTATGCACCAAAACATCATGTTATACAACAAATTTGACAGAAAAAGTAGTTCAATACACAGTAATGCTATGTAGCAATTACTGTATTTACGAATTTAGCACCAAAATATCACAATGTTTTGAAAACATTGACTACAAAAATGCATTGGCTAATCCAGAACGTTGGATAAGTGAGTGTTGGATAAGTGAGACTCTACTGTATTTCAGGTGTTTGTGTGTACCTTCAAGTTGCCTGTCAACTTAGGGCAATCCCATGAATATTATACTTTTTTTAGGCAGGTGTGTTTTTCCCAGTTCCTTCTGCTGAAACAAAGTCAATAGCACTTGCATTGATTAACAGGATCCCATCCATGTATAAACCAGAGTTGACCCATATTAGCTTCCAAGATACAAGCACATTAAAAATACAAATCTTCCATCTGAAGCCTAAAATAGTACAGGTAAGATCAAACACCAAGATTTAATTGTCTCTTTCTCCAAATTACAAAGAGCAATCCTCAGTTGGCACATGATCAATTGGCTATTCACTTCTACTCTGTTCAACTAATAACCAATCTCATGATTCCAAAACTATGTCTCTTCATCGTGGATGAGTGGACTTCTTTACTACTTTGATTCTAAACATTATTCACAGAACCATTGAACTAGAGATCTGGAAGGGACCCCAAGGGCCATCCAATCCAACCCTTTGCCATGCAAGAATACACAAACAAAGCACTCCTGACAGATGGCCATCCAACACCCAGAGAAGAAGACTACACTACAATACAAGGAAGCATACTCCACTGACAAACAGATCTTGTTATCAGGAAATTCTTCCTAATGTTTACGTGTGCAGTCTAAACACAAAGGCATGTGTCAGAAGAACATACCAAGAGCAATCATTTATGTCCCCACCTTTTTCTCTGTGCCAGCATTGTGTTTGCATCATACATGTAAGGCTAACATTCTTTTACTCCAGAACAAATAGCTACCACTTTAAATTCCATGCTTCAATGCCGACGCCAATAGATCAGAAAACCCACTTTTCAAAAGAGTCACCTTTCTACTTATGTTGGGGCACTTTGATAACTAATTATAACAGGATGATTAAAAGGCACGGGCAACTCACACACATGATTAAATGACATCGGTTTACTATTTATTCAGAAACAGAAGTGGATTTTTTTTAAAAAAAATCTCAGCACATCATCACAATTATAGCTTCCATAGTTACGCCCTAAAACCCCACCACATTCTTTCCCCCAACATACATTTATGTCATATTTATTGATTGCTATAAAAATGTATATCCTGTCCTGTGAGTGTTTATGCACCTCTTGGGACCGTTAATCGCTCTGAAACAATAAAACAATCCCCCAAAAAAGTGATATAATAAAGGCAAAGAAAGACGCAGAGAAGGCTGTAATGTAGCGCTTAAACAATAAAATGATCCAAAAAAGGAATATAATAAGAACAAAGAAAGATGCAGAGAATGATGTAATATGATTCATTCTCGCTTCCAAGGACGTCTCTCCCAAGGATGCATGTTCTTTCTTACAGCAAGCATAACTTGGCCCTCCTCTTTCTCATACCCAGAACAACTTCTTCTTATTATTATTATTATTATCAACACAACGACGTTGTATGGCACAGCAAACAAGATAGATATGCTGGATAGATATGCTGGAAACAATAGACATTGACAAAATCACCATCTGCCAACTGCAAAAGGCCACCCTACTGGGATCTGCACACATCATCAGAAAATACATCACACAGTCCTAGACACTTGGGAAGTGTTCGACTTGTGGTTTTGCGAAACGAAATCCAGCATTATTATTATTATTATTATTATTATTATTATTATTATTATTATTTATATGACGCTTTCTTATAACAGTCAAGTTGATGCATTCTACATCTACTCTGCCATTAGCTGGCCCTCCTCTTTCCCATAGCCAGAACTGATTGTTGTTATTGTTGTTGTTTTTATTATTATGCCGCTTTCTTATAGCAATCAAGTTTGATGCCCTTCACATCTTTCTCATACACAGAACTACTTATACCGTTACTACTTATTATTATTACTACTACTTACATGCCACTTTCTTACAGCAGGCATGTTTGATGCCCTCCACATCTACTCCACTATTACTTGGCCCTCCTCTTTCTCATGTCCAGAACTACTACTACTACTACTACTACTTATTATTATTATTATGCTGCTTTCATACAGCAGTCAAGTTGATGCCCTCCATATCTACTCCACCATTATTTGACCCTCCTCTTTCCTATACACAGATTATTATTATTATTATTATTATTATTATTATTATTATTATTATTTTATGCCATCATTATTATTTATATGCCGCTTTCTTATAGAAATCAAGTTGATGTCCTCCACATCTCTTTCACAAACCTAGAACTTATTGTTATTATAGTATAGTAATACCTACGGTGGCGCAGCAGATTAAACCGCTGAGCTGCTGAACATGGTGACCGAAAGATCAGCAGTTCAAATCCGGAGAGCGGAATGAGCTCCTCCTGTTAGCCTCAGCTTCTGCCATCCTAGCAGTTCAAAAATATGCAAATGTGAGTAGATTAATAGGTACTGCTCCAGCAAGAAGTTAACGGAGCTCTACACAGTCATGCCGGCCACGTGACCTTGGAGGCGTCTACGGACAATGCCAGCTCTTCAGCTTAAAAACAGAGATGAGCACCAACTCTCAGTCAGACATGACTAGACTTAATGTTGGGAAAAACATTTACCTTTACTATATTATTTATATGTCATTTTCTTACAGCAGTCAAGTTGATGCCCTCCACATCTACTCCATCATTACTTGGACCTCCTCTTTCCGATACTCAAATCTTATTATTATGATTATTATGTATATGCTGCTTCTTACAGCAGTCATGTTGATGCCCACCACATCTACTCTGCCTTTACTTGGCCCTCCTCTTTCTCATATCCAGAAATAATAATGATAATAATAATATGCCATTATTATTAATAATAATACACTATGTAACATGATTTTTGTTCCTGGATTTAAAATGTCATTTCCTAATTGGCTCCATCATAAAAACATGCTTTGCTACTCTGTTACTGAATATGCATGCATAGTGTGGAACACATCTCATCATGTTAGAACAGTGGATGTAGCTCTTAATGAGACATGCTGCATTATCACAGGATGTGTATGCCCAAGACCGCTGGAGAAATTATACTGTTTAGCTGGTATTGCACCACCTGACATCTGCCTGGAAGTAGCAGCCAACAGTGAAAAGACCAAGACAGTGACATCTCCGGCCCATCCCCTGTTCAGATATCAGCCAGCACGCCAATGCCTTAAATCAAGAAATAGTCTTCTAAAATCTACATAGATACTCGCAGCAAGCAAGAGTCCAAAAGTGGTAGGCTAAAACCTGGAACCTCCACCCATGGCTGATACTGAATGAGAGATTCCTTCCTGGGCATACAGAAAACTGGGTAACTTAGAAGGCAGTGAACAGACTGCGCTCTGGCACCACGAGATGCAGAGCCAACCTTAAGAAATGGGGTCACAAAGTGGAGTCCACGACATGTGAGTGGGGAGAAGAGCAAACCAAAGGCTACCTATTACAATGCAGTCTGAGCCCTGCCACATGTACTATGGAGGACCTTTTTAGAGCGACACCAGAGCCACTCCAAGTGGCCAGACACAAGTCAAAGGACACTTAGTATAATGCCAAGTTTTTAACTTTGTTTGTGGTTTCAAGTACATTACAACTGTACCCTCGGTTCACTTCTAACACGATAAATAAAATCATAAAAACACGGAAAAATTATTAAGTTTGTGGCCTCCTCAAAAACAGAGTTTCTGGAGTATAACAACTACTTTCAAAGTAGTCCCGCACAATTAAACAGAAATTAATACTTTCAAACCAGAAACAGAGCATATTTCACAAGTTGTTACTTATTATTATTACAGTATTACTACTACTACTACATGCGACTTTCTTACAACAGGCATGTTTTGATGCCCTCTAAATCTATTCAGCCATTACTTGGCCGTTCGCCTTCTCATATCCAAAAATAAGAATAATGATATTATTCATGGTATATGTCATAATTTATTGATTTGTTATATATGGTTTACATAGTGTGCAATTTGTGTATTTGGTTTATAATGTTTTTTGTTTGAATTTATATATTATGTAATTTTTGTTTTTAACTATTATATGCCGCTTTGAATCCCACCAATGGGAGAAAAGCAGCATAAAAATAAATAACAATAATAATAATAATGGGTTGTTGTGCATTTTCCGGGCTGTATGGCCATGTTCTGGAGCATGGCCACACAGCCCGGAAAACGCACAACAACCCAGTGATTCCAGCCATGAAAGTCTTCGACAACACAATAATAATAATAATAATAATAATAATAATAATAATGTGTTGAAGGCTTATCATGGCCGAAATCACTGGGATGACGTGAGCTTTCTGGGCTGCATGGCCATGTTCCAGGAGCATTCTCTACTGATGTTTCACCCACATGCATGGCAGGCATCCGCAGAAGTTGTGAGGTCTGTTGGAAACTAGGCAAATCCCAACAATGGATTCCCTCAGGCAGAAAGCAGCCAGGCTTTGAAGCTGAACGGCTATTCAATGCTAATCAAGGTGATTAATTGCAACATTCACACTTGCCTCCAACAGACAAGAGTTCTTTCTCCCATCCTGGACCTTCCACAGACATATAAACCTCCTTTGCCTAGGTCTCCACAGCAAACTACGCATCCACCACCAAGACACTACACCTGGAGGACCATCATCCTCAAGCTAAGAGAGATCGCCTAAGTAAGTAAGTTTCCAACAGACCTCACAACCTCTGAGGAGGCCTGTCATAGATGTGTGGAAAACGTCAGAATGCTTCTGGAACATGGTCATACAACCCGGAAAACTCACAGCAACCCAATAATAATAATAATAATAATCAGCTGATGACCCAAAATGCAGACTCTGCAAGGAAACCGACTGCTGCTGTAAGAAAATCGCACAGACAGACTAGAACAGAGGCACAACTATGTGGCCCAAATGATTCATTGGAATTTATGCCTCAAGTACCACCTGCCAGCAGTAAAGAACTGGTGGGATCACAAACCTGCAAAAGTATTGGAAAATGAGCACACAGAGATACTGTGGGACTTCCAAATCCAGACTGAAAAAGTTCTGGAACACAACACACCAGACATCACAGTTGTGGAAAAGAAAAAGGTTTGGATCGTTGATGTTGCCATCCCAGGTGACAGTCGCATTGACGAAAAACAACAGGAAAAACTCAGCCGCTATCAGGACCTCAAGATTGAACTTCAAAGACTCTGGCAGAAACCAGTGCAGGTGGTCCCGGTGGTGATGGGCACATTGGGTGCCATGCCAAAAGATCTCAGCCGGCATTTGGAAACAATAGAAATTGACAAAATTACGATCTGCCAACTGCAAAAGGCCACCCTACTGGGATCTGCGCGAATCATCCGAAAATACATCACACAGTCCTAGACACTTGGGAAGTGTTCGACTTGTGATTTTGTGATACGAAATCCAGCATATCTATCTTGTTTGCTGCATCATAATAAAATAATAATAATAACAACAACAACATTATAATATTATAATAATATTCGCTGATACATCACACTGTCCTAGACACTTGGGAAGTGTCTGACGTGTGATCCAATACAACAGCCAGCAGAGTGTCTGCTGTGGACTAATCTTGTGTTTCAAATACAGTAGAGTCTCACTTATCCAAGACTCGCTTATCCAACATTCTGGATTATCCAACGCATTTTTGTAGTCAATGTTTTCAATACATCATGATATTTTGGTGCTAAATTCATAAATACAGTAATTCGTACATAGCATTACTGCATATTGAACTACTTTTTCTGTCAAATTTGTCGTATAACATGATGTTTTGGTGCTTAATTTGTAAAATCTTAACCTAATTTGATGTTTAATAGGCTTTTCCTTAATGCCTCCCTAATATCCAACATATTTGCTTATCCAACATTCTGCCGGCCCGTTTATGTTGGATAAGTGAGACTCTACTGTATTATAATATTCGCTGATACATCACACAGTCCTAGACACTTGGGAAGTGTCCGACGTGTGATCCAATACAACAGCCAGCAGAGTGTCTGCTGTGGAATCATCTTGTGTTTCAAATAATAACAGTAGAAGCAGTAATAATAATAATAATGCTGTTTTTATAAAGCCACCCTTTCCCAGTTGGTTCAGTTGCCCATATGGGTGGATGAGTTTCAATCCTCCCAGTGGATCCCATTCCCAGGCCCCTGCCTTGTATCTTCACCCAATCAGTGTAACATTCCAGTGTGACATCCAGTGTGACCCCTGCGATGGTTCGATTCTCGCTTAACCCCAGATGCCCAGCATCGACGCTCCCTCGCTGTGCCCGGTTTAGCGCCTTTATTGGCAGGCGATTGCCGCTTCCAGCCCTGGAGGCGCGTCCCGGTTCATCCCGCTCGACCTCCCAGCGGGAAGCAAACCTTTCCCGCCCTGGTGTCCGAACGATCGCGCCCTGAACTTGCTTGCGACTTTCTCCACGGCTGGAGCGATCTCTGGGCTGAGACCCCGCACCCTCCCGCCTCCGATCCCCCGTAAGAAGACTCTCCTCTCCCGCCTTCTTTCCTCGCCCTGCCACGACGCAGACGGAGCCCCCTCTCCGCTCACCTCGGCGCTCCTGGGCGGCGGCGGCGGGATCCCAACCAAACAAAAAGCGACTCCATTCATCGGGCGCGGCGCTGGCCCCGACGGGGCGGACCAGGGTGCAAGCGGGACGGGAAAGAGAGGCGGCAGGAGCCCCGGCCGAGCGAGCAGAGGCGAGGAGAGGAGCGAAGAAAGCTGGCTGACTCGGCTGGGCCAGGCTGGCCCCGGCCTCCAGTGCTCCGCCTCTCCCGCGGCGGGAGGAGGAGGAAGGGGAGGAGGGCCGGGCCAGGCGGGCGGGAGGCTGAGCCCATCCGGAGGAGGAGGAGGAGGGGCACCGGGCGGACTGGGAGACCCTCGGGGAGGGCGATCCGCAAGAAGAAGGCCAAGGAGCGAAAGGAAGCAGGGAAGAAGGAGAAAAGAAGGGGGGAGGGGGAGAAGAAAGAAAAAAGAAGAAGAAAGGAGACGGGGAAGGAAAAGAAGAGGAGAGAAGAGAAGCGGGAGAAGGTAGCCTGCTATGAGTGTTTACAATTGAGTAACTGGTCAATCGGGAGCCCCAGTGGCGAAGTGTGTTAAAGCACTAAGCTGCTGAACTACAGACCGAAAGGTCCCAGGTTCAAATCCCAGGAGCGGAGTGAGCGCCCGTTGTTAGCTCCAGCTTCTGCCAACCTAGCAGTTCTAATAATAATAATAAGAAGAAGAAAACTTTATTTATACTCCGCCACCATCTCCCTGCGGGGACTCGGGGCGGCTTCCATGGGGCAGAGGCCCAAACAACATAGGACAAAATATAGGCAGCATAATACAAATCTATATATATAAAAGAGTGATGGCATCAGGGCGACCCACAAAACAACAAAACTACAGGCCTCCCCAACCTCTAAATTTGACAACACAACCCATCATCCACGGCTCTAGGTTGATACAACAAAAAGAAAAGAAAAATAAAGTCCTAATTACAGGGAGAGGAATAATTGCTTTTATCCAATTGCTGCCAGTTAGAAGGCTAAGCTCCTCCAACTTGGTCTCCTAGCAACCCAATAAAAAATAATAAAAAACACTAAAAATAATTAAAAACACTAAAAAATTAATATAATAAAATACTATAACAGAAAATAACTAAAAATAATACAAGAAAATAATAAAATATAGTAAAAAGATAACTTACAATAAAATTTATTAAAAAATACAAATAACGTCAAATAAAAATTACACAATTTTTAACCAATACCACCACCACTTTGCCACAGCAACGCGTGGCTGGGCACAGCTAGTCACACTATAAAACGATAAAACAGTAATACAATATATCAATTAAAACAAAAATACAGGATAAAAAATTGCATTTAAAACACATAAATGTGAGTAGATCAATAGGTACCGCTCTGGCGGGAAGGTAACGGCGCTCCATGCAGTCATGCCAATGGCCACATGACCTTGGAGGTATCTATGGACAACGCCGGCTCTTCGGCTTAGAAATGGAGATGAGCACCAACCCCCAGAGTCAGACATGACTGGACTTAACGTCAGGGGAAACCTTTACCTTTACTAACTGGTCAATAGACATAGGTAACAGGTAAAGGTTTCCCCTGACATTAAGTCTAGTCGTGTTCGACTCTGGGGGTTGGTGCTCATCTCCATTTCTAAGCCGAAGAGCCTCCAAGGTGATGTGTCCACTGGCATTACTGCATGGAACACCGTTACCTTCCCACCGGAGCAGTACCTATTGATCTACTCACATTTACATGTTTTCAAACTGCTAGGTTGGCAAAAGAAATGGTCAATAGACATAGAAGGGAAAGGTTTCTCCTGACATTAAGTCCAGTCATGTCCGACTCTGGGGGTTGGTGCTCATCTCCATTTCTAAGCCCAAGAGCCAGCATTTCCCGTAGACACTTCCTAGGTCATGCGGCCACTAGCATGACTGCATGGGGCACCGTTACCTCGCCGCTTACATTTGCTCATTTTCGAACTGCTAGGTTAACAGAAGCTGAGACTAACTATGGGAGCTCACCCCACTCCCGGATTCGAACCGCCAACCTTTCAGTCAGCAAGTTCAGCAGCTCAGCAGTATAACCCGCTGTGCCACTTTCTCCTTAGTGGTAAATGAATATCCACTAGTATCCATGCAAGGCAATTTAGGTTTCTCAGCTGTTAAACAGATCTACCTAAATATTTCTTGGAACTTTTAGGACAAAGATATGCCACAGAACTCCATAAGGATCTGAAACACATCAGCTCATGGATGCTTAGAAAATGAATTCACTGAGAAACAACAATGCAGAAGTTAAAGCTTTATTCTCAGATGAGAATTTTAAACCATAGGGTGAATACAGCCCAATATAGGAGCAAACAGGGTCTCCAATTCAGGTTGCTTCCAGATTACATTTTATGCAAACGGGACAGGAAAAACAGATACCTTTCACACTGTACCATTATAGCATTTCAGTATCACTTTAACGTCATAGTGGCATCCTACAAAATCATCTATCAGACAGATGGCAAGCTATTTAACCTCAGCAGACTGAAAGCCAAAACCAAGGTCACAACAACATCTTTTATAGAACTCCAATATGCTGATGATAACGTAGTCTGTGCGCATTCAGAAGAAGACCTTAAAGCAACTCTAAATACCTTAGCAGAAGCATACGAGAAGCTCAGCCTCTCATTGAACATTGAGAAAACTAAAGTGCTCTTGCAGCAGGTACCAGCCAATCTCTCTGCAATGTTGATCATCTCCACTACCTTGGCAGCCACCTCTCCACAAAAGCCAACATTGACACTGAAATACAACACTGCTTGAGCTCTATGAGTGCAACATTCTTCCGAATGAAGCAGAGAGTGTTTGAGGATCGGGACATCCATAGGGATACCAAGGTGCTTGTTGATAAAGCTGTTCTCTTCCCAACCCTGTAATAAGCCTGTGAAACGTGGGCAGTCTGCAGGCATCACTGAACTCCTAGGATGATTCCATCAGCATTGCCTCCGAAAAATCCTACAAATCTCTTGGAAAGACAGGCAGACAAATGTCAGTGTGCTGGAAGAAGCAAAGACCACCTGACCGGAACTGCCTTCCACCTGGAAACCGATGCCCTCACTATGGAAGAACATGTGGGTCAAGAATAGGGTTCTACAATCACCTACATATCCACCACCAAGACACTACACTTGGAAAGCCACCATACTCTGACAATGAGGGATCGCCTAACAACAATGCAAGACTAGCATCCTACAAAATCCTGGGATTTGTAGTTCAGTGAGACAATTTTATTCTCCAGTGGATGACATAACTCAACATCAAATTTGAACCCTCCCAGATTCTACAAGTTGGAGCTACAGATGTTAAAGTGCAAAAAAAGCACTATAATTGTGTGGTAAAGGGAGCCAGAAACAGAAGTGGGAGAAATAAGGATTGATGTATGGACCCTCTGGAAAATCTGTGAAGGAGACAAGGCAATGGTGTGATGAAAGTCCTCATCTGGAAGTAAGAGGTAGCTCAAAGAACAGAAGCAACACAGAACAAGAAAGGGTCAGAATAAATCACAGAAAAAGCAAAACAGAAGCAACTATCAGAGGGGGAAGGACAGTGGGCTGTCACAGCTAGGCACTGAAAGAACTGTTTCTCTTTCAGGCCTGGCATCAAAGCGACTCCAGAAGCGGGCAGGCAGATCGCAGCCTGGTACGGACGGAGGGATGAGCCCCCAGAAGCCAGCACCAGCTAAATGAGATTCCTCACAAGGGTGAAGTCACGGGACGGAATATAGAGTTACAGCAGAGGCTGGCACATCCCCAGAAAATGTAAAGGGGTACACGGAACAGGAATGGCACAAACACCAAATGCCAGGCTTAGGGAAGAGTTGTATCTCGGTAACCAATTCAACATTATTTTCAAATGAATACTTCAGTCTTGGATCGACACAGGAGCAGATAATATTTATTTACCAGCTTCCTTTTCTGTCATACGTCTCTTCCAATTAGTTCAAAGTGCCCCCTGGGGCCATCCTCCTCTCCATTTAATCCTCACAACAACCATGTAAGGTAGATCAAATGCCAAAAGAATGACAAGATCAAGGATGCTGTTTCATAGCTCAGTGGGGATTACAACCTGTATTTAATCTGTATTTTTCCATTCCTAGCCAAATATTCTTACATGCTGCACTACGCTGGTTTAGCACTTGATACACTCCAAGCAGTTTGCTATCTCCGCAGTTCATTCCGCAGCCCTGCACGGGAGGCCTATTTTGTTCTAGATTTTTGAAGGGTGGGGCCCAATATTGGAAGAACAATGACCCATTTAAGTCAATCAAACAATATCTGTAGTGGAGGCAACAGCTAAACTTGAGAATCTTCTGGCTCACAGCTCACGTTCGTCACTATAACATGATGCCCACTCTCAAAAATATTCTCCAAGAGCAGTCACCTTCAGGTGCTGGACACATTAATGACAAGAAGGAAGTTGAAACTTCATTAACCAAGCCCTCTTTGTGTTTTAAATAGTTACAGAGAACAGAGGCAGGAAGATGAAGGTGGATGAATGGAATGCCGGCTTGTCTAACCTGCATCATCTCTAGAGCAGGGGATGAATAAAGGATAGCCTTTCTGTTGTTGGACCTAACAGCCTTAACCAACATAATAACACTGTGCAATGCAGTTCTTGTTCCTGGGTCATAAATGTAATTCTGTCATAAAAACATGGGAAAAGTTTATTAAATTGCAAAAACATTGTTTCTGCGGGACTTCCTGCAACACATTTTGCTATAGTTTTTCAGTGAATATCTCATAGTCTCAACCAATTCAACATAGTTCGTGGCACCGCTTTGGGAGAAAAAGGCAAAAAGACACTCCAAGCAATCATGCTGGCCACACCACCAGGTGTAACAACGCACGCTCTTTGGCTTGAAAATGGAAAAGAGCACCTCCCTAGAGCCAGAGATGAGCACCACCTCCAAAGCCAGAAATGAAAGAAGTATTTCCCTTTGTCTGTGTTGTGTATCTCATTGTATGTGATTGTAAAAAAAGGCATTGAATGTTGCCTTTGTCTGCTTTATATATACTGTAATCTGCGCTGAGTCCCTTCGGGGAGAAGGGCGGAATATAAATAAAGTATTTTTGTTGTTGTTGTTGTTGTTGTTGTTATTATTATTATTATTATTATTATTATTATTATTATTATTATGCCTTCCAGAGATGTCATACCGTAATCCAAAATAATCAATCTGTTCTGTGGGAGCTTGGTGTTATCAACTGCATATTATGCCCAACTTATTCTACTGTCCATCCATAATGAAACCCAGGATTTTTATCATATAAGGAATATGCTCTGTTCTTGCACTGAGGATCTTTCCCGCTAGCATACTTCGATTTCCTCCCTCTCTCAAAATAACTGAAGCAACACTGAGACACAACCTGTGACTCAGAGACCATCCCTCTTTAGTCTGCATGTGTTAGGTACCAAGTGTTTCTCTGCACGATAATGGTCAGACATGTAGTCATCTCTCTTGAGCTGGAAGAATTCAATTACCATCTGAGAGTAAATTAGGAAAGAGGAGAGGAAACAGGTCTCACACATAACAGGAAAAGCAAGTCTGTGGCTGGGGAAAAGGTGATGGATTTTGATCCACAATCAGGGCTTTTTGCTGTTTGATGCTTTATAAGAAATACCCCCAAAATTACAAGAAAATATATTCCAACCAAATATTCAGAAGATCTTCTGGACTGTGACTTTTATCACACCAGTCTATAGTCTTTTGGCAAACTTCAGCAAATGGAAACATGCAATTATTGGAACAATCACTTTCACATCTCATTGCACCTGCTTTGGTGATGCAAATTCCCACAATCAGTCTTCCACACACCTTCATTTCCCACCTGTATCTTCCTGGCCCAGCACATGTACTTTTCTCTGTTTCGCCACAATTGCACAATTTCAGCATTCTCGCAAAACCTTCTTTGGTTTCGCAATAGCAGAAGAAAACTATCGCTCAAGAAATTGTGGCAGAACGACAGCAATATTGGATTCATTAATAGTTTCAACGAAAACAGACAATGTGGTCATGATTCAAACACAATGAAACTACAGGACAAACAGGACATTATACAATAAGCCCCAACCAAAGATGCTTTTATCCTACTGTAATTGTGGTTCACCAGACTTGTGTAAGAACTGTCTGACAATGGAGTAAACTTTTTCAGACGGTGGATTTTCCTTCTTTGAAGAACTTTAAACAGAGTTTGAATAGGGTGCTGTGCCGTTTCTGGGCTGTATGGCTGTGTTCTAGCAGCATTTTCTCCTAAAGCTGGATAGCCATTTTAGGGGAGTTGTGTATTCCTGCATGGCAAGGAGTCAGTCTAGATGCTCTTTACAGTCCTTTCCAACTCTGTGATTCTCTCTGCTCTTTATTCTCACCTACTCCACAGTCAATGCTAGTCAAATTACTTTGGCACCTGAAACAGCAAATCCCAGAAGTACCTTCTCTCTTTTCTTATGAGACAAGAAAAGAGGGCCCCTTCAAAAATGTTCAACAAACCAGTTCAGTCAGGACTGATCATGCTCAATTGATATGTAATGCTAACAGGATGTTTTGAGAAAAAAAACAAAGTAGAATTAATTTAGCAGCTGGAATCTTGAAGAGATTCAATTGAATAACTTTCAGCCAGTTTCCAATCTTCCCTTCTTGGGCAAAGTCTTGGAACGTGTAGTCGCCTCGCAACTCCAGGTGTTCTTGGATGAAACAGATTATCTGAATCCATCACAATCTGGCTTCAGTTCGTATCATGGAACTGAAACAGCCTTGGTCTCCTTAATGGATGATCTACGCAGGGAATTTGTCAGGGAGAGTGTGTCCTTGTTGATTCTCTTGGACCTCTCAGCAGCCTTCGATACCATAGACCACAGGATTCTTCTGGGATGCCTTGCGGGAATGTGGCTCAGAGGCACTGTTTTGCAGGGGTCCTCCCTGGAGGATCGCTCCCAGGAGGTGTTGTTGGGGGACACCTGCTCAGCCCCACAGCCATTGTTCTGTGGAGTCCCGCAGGGTTCAGTACTGTCCCCCATGTTGTTTAACATCTACAGTAGAGTCTCACTTATCCAAGTTAAACAGGCCGGCAGAAGCTTGGATAAGCGAATATCTTGGATAAGAAGGAGAGGTTAAGGAAAAGCCTATTAAACATCAAATTAGGTTATGATTTTACAAATTAAGCACCAAAACATCATGTTTTACAACAAATTTGACAGAAAAAGCAGTTCAATACGCAGTAATGTTGTGTTGTAATTACTGTATTTATGAATTTAGCACCAAAATATCATGATATATTGAAAACATTGACTACAAAAATGGCTTAGATAATCCAGAAACATGGATAAGCGAGGCTTGGATAAGTGAGACTCTACTGTATATGAAGTCACTGGGAGAGGGTTTTGGCGTTCAATACCATCTGTACGCAGATGACGTTCCACTATTATTCCTTTCCACCTGCCACTAAGGAGGCTGTTCAGGTCCTGAACCAGTGCTTGACAGCTGTGACGGTCTGGATGAGGGTGAACAAATTGAAACTGAAACCAGACAAGACAGAGGTACTCCTGGTCAGTCAGAAGGCTGAACTGGGTATAAGGTTGCAGCCTGTGCTGGATGGGGTTATACTCCCCCTGAAGGCATAGTTTCGCAGCTTGGGAGTTCTCCTGGACTCATTGCTGAGCCTGGAACCTCAGCTTCAAGTAGTTCAACGGACAGTAGCCAGGGTCCTTGCTGGAGTGGTATACAGGAAGCACCCAACCCCCCTGTTGTGTCAGCTCCATTGGCTGCCAGTCTGCTACCGAGCACAAGTCAAAGTGTTGGCTTTGGCCTATAAACGTTTCCAGTCCAGTGTACCTATCCCAATGCATCTCCCTTTATGAGCTACTTAGGGCATTAAGATCAGCTGGGGAGATCATGCTCTCGGTCCCGCTGCCGTCGCAAGTGCGATTGGTGAGGACGAGAGACAGGGCCTTCTCGTTTGTGGCCCCTCAGCTGTGGAACTCCCTCCCAGCAAAATCAGAGTGCCCCCCTCCCTCCTGGTGTTTAGAAAACAACTAAAAACTTGGCCATGTAAACAAGCATTCGGTGAGTGACAACAATAGTGTAGCAGATAGATGACAACCTTGGGATCAGTGCAATTTTTAATTGCTTTAAGTTCCTGTCTGGTGCTTTATAGTTCTTACTGGTTTAATTTATAATTGTAGGTTTACTGTTTTAGATGAGTGATATACTGTTTTATTATTTGTGAGGCATTAAATTTTGCCATTTATTTGATGTGAACCGCTTTGAGTCCCCTCAGGAGTGAGAAAAGCGGTATATAAATGCAATAAATAAATAATAAATAATCATGCACCCGCAACCCCCATAAAAGTGGAGGGATTACTGTACTTCTGCCCCTTCTCAAAACATAGGAACTATAATTCTGAGTAATTAAGGATTTGTGATCATCAGTTTGTCTCTCTGCCATGAATCCACAAGTTAACTGCAGTGGAGGAAAATGTTCTCTTTCAGCCTCAGTACAAGCAATGTCAAAATGGTAATGCAGACAGAGCTAAAAGGTCTTTGTAAAGCTCACAATACAAAGAGATAAAGAGATCTGAGGATCCATCTGAATACTAAGGATCATTGTTATCTAAGCATACTTCAGTTCTGGAGGAAGCTGAAATATGATGGATGGAGAACAGGGAACAACAAGGACCCTTTCTGAGGCACAGAGAAAACAGAGCAAGAACCATGATTCCTTTCTTTAAACAATAATTTTAAAACACGCATAGCATTGTCCTTACACCAAGTTCTCCTGTCCATCAGCTTAAACTTCTGAAGTCTAGCTGTTGTCCTGGATGATCCATAAATCTTTCTGTCTGAGATACAAGATGACCTCTTTGTTCTAGTCAGGAGCTGAGTGATTTGCAGATGAAACTATACTAGTAACGTTTCAGTTCACCTAAATATAGCAAGCAGCACAGATGCCCAAGACAGACAATAGGCATATATAGCTCTGAAATAAGATGCTCACTTCCGTGCCACCACCTTCCCATCTGCTGACTGAAATCACTTGGTCACTTTGCTAACTAACTGTAACTGGAGTGGTGAGCAAAAGAAAAAAGTGAAACCATTTTTGCATTTTCAAAGGAACTCAGAGGTGCTTTCTCATATATCCTAGAGCCAGTTGTTGATATTTCAAAACAGGCCTGTGGGTTGAATATTAAGCCTCGGCGACGAACAAACTTTGTTAGATTCAACACAATACGTTCATACAGAATTAGCCTCACAAAAGTCAGCCTATCACTGTCCAGACACCAAAGATGTTATACTGATTTTGTATTATTTAATTATGCAGAAGGAAAAAAAGCTATTGTAATTACAGAAGAAAAAGGAAAAGGAAATGCATGCCATCTAGTGGCTCTTGAATATAACACCGTCTTGCAGGGGAAGGTGAAATTCTTTGATGGTTTGGAACCAAAGACGGCACAGAGCTTGCACAAATTATAGTGTAGGAATAAAAGTTCTGAAACAGTATAGATTCATATAATGCAGTCCAATGCAGTTAAATTGAATGATATGAATCTACACTGACCAAACCTATACTGTATTCCTGTAGCAAAAGTGAACACCAATTAATAGCCAAGCCAGATGACAGCCATTATCCACTGGATAATAAAAGAAGGTAGGGATTTTCAGAAAAACATCTATTTCTATTTTATTGACTATTCTAAAGCCTTCAACTGTGTGGATCATAATAAATTGTGGCAAGTTCTTGGTGGTATGGGGATACCAAGTCGCCTTGTCTGTCTCCTGAGGAATCTGTATAACCACCAAGTAGCAACAGTAAGAACAGACCACGGAACAACAGACTGGTTCAAGATTGGAAAAGGAGTGCAGCAGGGCTGTATCCTCTCACCCTATCTATTCAACTTGTCTGCAGAACACATCATGCGACATTCGGGGCTGGATGAATCCAAGGCTGGAGTTAAAATTGCTGGAAGAAACAACCTCAGATATGCAGATATACCACTTTGATGGCTGAAAGTGAGGAGAAGCTGAGGAGCTTTATAACCAACGTGAAAGAAGAAAGTGCAAAAGCTGGGCTGTAGTTAAACATCAAGAAAACCAAGATTATGGCAGCCAGACTGACTGATAATTGGCAAATAGAGAAAATGTGGAGGCAGTGGCAGACTTTGTATTTCTAGGTGCGAAGATCACTGCAGATGCAGATTGCAGCCAGGAAATCAGAATATGTTTGCTTCTTGGGATGAGCAATGGTCAATCTCGATAAAATAGTGAACAGTAGAGACAGCACACTGGCAATGAAGGTCCACATAGTTAAACCAATAGTATTCCCCATAGTAACCTATGGATGCAAGAGCAGAACCATAAGGAAGGTTGAACGAAGCAAGATAGGCAGTTTTAAAGTGTTCAAGGAAAATTCTGAGAGTGCCTTGGACCACAAGTAGATCAAACCAGTCCATACTCCGGGAAATAATGCCCAGCTGATCACTGGAGGGAAAGATATTAGAGGCAAAGATTAAGTACTTTGGCTGCCTAATGAGAAGACAGGAAAGCTTGGAGAAGATCATGATTCTGGGTAAAATGGAAGGAAAAAGGAAGAAGGGCGACAAAGGGCAAGATGGATGGATGGTATCCTTGAAGTTACTGGCTTGACCTTGAAGGAGCTGGGCCGACATGAAGCTCTGGCGTGGGCTGGTCCATGAGGTCCGAAGAGTTGGAAGTGACTAAACAAATAAAGAACAAAAAATGAGAGCATTTCTAGCTCTTATAATAGAGGAGTAGAAACTGTATGACTCACCAACCTCCCTCCCCTTTGCCAGAAATAATTGTCCCAAAACGATCAGCAGCCTCCAGTAGATACAACAGTCCATGTTAATAAAAGTATGTACTTTTTGGGTTTGTTGTTGTTAAAGGTTCCCAATAGCATTTTGCCATCAAAACCAAAACTTAATTTCTGATAGAAGGTATATGGTAATCTATGGCGTTTGAGAGATAGAAAGTGGGAATGGGCTTTCTGTAAAAGATCTCCACGTCAGGAGAGGGATAGCAGATTGAGGCTCCTTGCCATTGGTGACCACAGCAATTTTCCTATGAAACATCAACTTCCATGTTTCAGAGGGAAATTGCTGTGGTCACCAATGGCAAGGAGCCTCAATCTGGTATCCAAAACACCTGGAGAGCCGAAGTTTGCCCATGCCTGCTCCAAAGGCTAGTTGGCTCTCTATCTTCTCATCATTGGCTATGGTGACTAGAGATGGGAGAAACTGGAAATCCAACAAAAATTGGAGGACAACACATTTCACCCCTCCGGAAAGAGTCATTGAATTTGCTTTCAAGTATGATACTGCCAGGGTTCCTGATTACTATGCTTACTGGAAGATACTGTGTGCTAAGAACCAAGAAGTAACATTTCCAAGCTCTTGGAATAAATGGTGCAAAATGTATGACACTGAGTGCATTTTGGGATTGTTTGCTGTTCACTGCCCCTATATTCAAAATACAAGGAAGCATTAATGGTTAATTGTTGCCATTTTTTCTACAGTTGTGTGCATTTCAAATTCTACCATTCTACAAGAAGAGTCTGTTATCACGCACAAAGAGTTGAAGAGCCATTCCCATAAATGCTGTATTTCTTCATCACAAGACGATATCATAAGACTCTCGATCTGTCAGATGAATACTTTCTGTCTCTTTCCATAGTTCAGTACCTGTGCCAGCAAAGATCTTAAAAATCCAAATAATGATCCCATGCAGCTAAAAAATACAACTTGGGATTTGAGGTGGGAGAGAAGAAACTTGAGCAATTAATAAATGCATGATTTTCACTATGATGCTTACTCGGTCGTCACAGATTAAGCCTAAAAACTGGTTCATTTACTTGTGTCTCACATCTTCATCCTCACCCTTGAGATTAAATTATTACAACCTCAAGTTCTTGCTCAGTCAGGATGTGGGTTTAAGAAGGAAAAACACTTCTTTCATGTACTCTATAACCTCTTTTGCCTCAAATGGCATATAAATGTTTTATTATCTTCAACTGTGAAATAGGAGAGAGAACTGGGATGCATGATTATGAAAGGCCATTCAAAATTCAAAACTAAACAAAAGCAGGCTACTTGTGAAATATAGAAATATAAAACCTCTTACAGTCTGCCAGGGAGCCACTGTGGTGTAGTGATTTGATCATTGGATTCGAGACCAGGGTTCGAATCCCCAATCAACCATGAAAATACACTGGGTGACCTTGAACAAGTCACACTCTCACAGCCACAGAGAAAAACAAAAGCAAACATTATAGGGTAAACTTGTGTAGCCATAAGACAATGATTTGATAGCACACAACAACAAAAGGTCAGCACAAACATTTCATTGTTCGGCTTGCTGCTTTTTAATTCTTTTTAAAATGCCTTTAAATTACATGATGGATACTGCATTCAGACTTCACTTTAAAGATATGTTTAAATTAGAGCCTACCACTTAAAGCTGCACCCAGAACTATCTATTAAAAGCAATGAAGTAATATAAAGGGTGGGGTGGAGAAAGGAGGGCGGGAGACTACTGAATATATAATGCGTCTCACACAATGTCTTTATAATTGCTGACTTCCCCTTGGACTGATCGATAACGATTCTAGGATTCATGAGATGCCATTCTCATGGACTCCATCAAGTACATTCATAGGGCATTCCTGATTTATACATTCAAATCGCTTGAGCAATCTGTTCAGTTCATCAATCATTTGTATTCATTACTCTTCCAGGCAACCATTATAGAACAGGATGAAGCAACTTTGTTTCCATCATCATCATCACCACCACCACCATCATAATCATCATCCAGTTGGAAAGGATGCCAGAAATATGTTGATGTGCCCCCTCAGACATACATTGGATGAGGAATGACCTAAAATTTCTTTGTGGCTTGCCTACATATGATATTAGAAGCAATATCCTACTCTCTTTTTCACACATACAGAGTCAGACCATTCAAAGTGCACTCATTCACAACATTTATGCACAACACCTCATTTCTCAACACATACACACAAACCCCAACAAAAGCCCAGGGAAGCATGGATCTGGGTTGACTGGGGGGGGGGGGGCGCGTCTAATTGCACTATAAAATTATAGTACAGTAGAGTCTCACTTATCCAACATAAACAGGCCGGCAGAATGTTGGATAAGCGAAAATGTTGAATAATAAGGAGGGATTAAGGAAAAGCCTATTAAACATCAAATTATGTTATGATTTTACAAATTAAGCACCAAAACATCATGTTTTACAACAAGGCAGTTCAATACACAGTAATGTTATGTAGTAATTACTGTATTTACGAATTTAGCACCAAAACATCACAAGGTATCGGAAACATTGACTACAAAAACATTGACTACTAAGAGGCAGATTGCATTGGATAATCCAGAACGTTGGATAAGCGAAGGTTGGATAAGTGAGACTCCACTGTACTATGATTCCACTTTAACTGCTACAGTTCCAACCATAGGGCCTGCAGTTTCAAAAAGAGCCTTTAGCATTGTCAACTAGAGAGCTCTAACTCCTCACCAAACTACAAACCCTGGGATTCCACCGGACATAAAGTGGAATAACCGCACTACAGTTCTGTGATGTGCATGACCCTATGAAATTTTAAAGCCTCTATCCCTCTTTCTGATGTTGGGAAAGGCTGCCTTCTTCCAACACAGGCAAATAAGGCTTAGGACCCATCCAGACAGACTCAAAACACAGGACCTGTCTTAGGTTTACCTCCTCCCCCCTCCCAACCTCCCAACACAAGAAGTTGGGGGGAGATGAGGGGCTGGCTCCATGCTCTCCCAAGTCAACCCTTGGTTGACCCTGGAAGGCATGTAACCCCCCCCCCCCCACCCTTAGAAAGCCCCGGGTTTGGGGTGGGTGTCAGGACAAAATCCTGGGAGGAGTTGGGATAATGTCCCAGTTCCTCCCAGGATTTAGTCATGCCTGGAAGGGCTCTTAGATGGAACCTGTTAGATGTGCTACAGCCTATAGTTTGTTCACTGCTGTGATAAACATTTACCTCCCATCCCATCTAAAACACTCTTTTGCCAACTAGCCTTCACAACTAGAAAACTAGGCATACCATCCTCTAGTCCAGTGGTTCTCAACCTGTGGGTCCCCAGATGTTTTGACCTTCAACTTCCAGAAATCCTAACTGTTGGTAAACTGGCTGGGATTTCAGCCAAAACAGCTGGAGACCCACAGGTTGAGAACCACTGCTTTTGTCCAGGAGTCCTCAAACTTTTTTAAACAGAGGACCGGTTCACAGTCCCTCAGATTGTTAGTTACCGGACTATAGTTTGAAAAAGATGAACTAATTCCTATGCACACTGCTCATATCTTATTTGTAGTGCAAAAACATTATCAAAGAACAATGCAATATTTAAAATGAAGAATAATGTTAACCAACATAAATTTACCAGTATTTCAACGGGAAGTGTGGGCCTACTTTTGTCTGATGAGATAGTCACGTTCATTGGGATTGCTGTTGTTGTGTGCCTTCAAGTCGTTTCAGACCTAAAGATTAGACCAGGAGCTGGGTAAATGACCTTGAAGGGCCGCATCTGGCCCATGGGCCTTGGTTTGGGGGGCCCTGCTCTAGTCACTCAATGTACACGGTATCCAAGTTCATTGAGACAAATCTCTGCTGTAGTTCAACAGTACCCCCTAGAGTTTGTGTTACATTCAGCATCCTTCTGGTGTGTCTTGTTGAGTGCCTCCAAGTTGTTTCTGATTTATGGCGATCTTATGGTGAACCTATCACAGCATTTTTTTGAGGCTGACACTTGCCCAGGGTCTCCACCATGGTCAATCGTGGATTCAGGCCCTGGTCTCCAGAGTCATAGTCCAACACCCAAAACACTACACCACATCAACTCCCATGGCTGCCTGAATAAACCCATATCCTATGCTTTGTCTTTGGTTGAGAAGAAGGAAGGCTGGAGGGTTGCTTAAATACAGCCAGAATTTAGCATCCTAATTTATTCATCAAGCACATTTTTAGCCTCTGGCCAAAACTGAGCAGAATTCATGCATATGTGTCTCTCATATCTGCCGAATGGGTGAATAGGCCATTACTGCTGAAATTTAAGCATAAATGAGGCTGCCTTATGCTGGGCAACATTAATTGTTAATATAGCTCAACTCAGTGTGCATCCAAAACAGAAGATATTTTAATATGAAAAAATGGAGTTCTGTTTTCTATTAAGTTAAGTGAGATAGACTTATTTTCAATTCAATTTGCAATTTTCTGTGTGTATGATTACTACGAACTTTCTCTTGTTTTCTCCTTTCTCTCCAAAAACACTAATAAAGCAACTGATTATTGTAATGGACAATTAGCTGTGTTGTTTTAAAGGATTGTTTCAGGCCCCTTCTACACTGCCATATAATCCAGATTATCTGATTTAAACTGGATTATATGAGTCTACACTGCCATATATTCCAGTTCAAATAAAATAATCTGGATTTTATATGGCAGTATAGAAGGAGGCTCCGTAGGACTGCATGGCTACAGATTTACTACCTGTATCTTCAGGACTTGGACAACATTTCTGGAATTGTCTCCACTTCTGAGCTTCATGCATAATAATAATAATAATAATAATAATAATAATAATAATAATAATAATAATAATATGCAACAAAAAACTGGTGGGATCACAAACCTGAAAAAATTACACAAAATGAACTTGTCAAACTACTCTGGGACCTCCGAATTCAGACTGAGTTTTGGAGCACAATACTCCTGATCTCACGATCATGGAAAAAAACACAGTGTGGATCATCGATGTTACAATCCCAGGTAACAGCAGAATTTAGGAGAAGCAACTGGAAAAGCTTACACAATACGAGGATTTAAAGATCAAACTGCAAAGACTCTGGCACAAGCCAGTAAAGGTGATCCCAGTGGTGATTGGCACACTGGATACAGGGCCTAAAGACCTTGGCCTGTACTTGAAAACAATGAGCGCTGACAAAATTACCATCTGTCAGCTCCAAAAGGCCACCCCTACTCGGATCTGCACACATTATTCGCCAATATATCACACAGTCCTAGACACCTGGGAAGTGTCTGATGTGTGATAGAATACAAAAGCCAGTCTAGTGATCTTGTTCGCTGTGTACTCATCTTGTTGTGTATCAAATAATAATAATAATAATAATAATAATAATAACAACAACAACAACAACAACAACAACAACAACAACATTTATTTTGTTTGCCTGGCTTCCAAGATACTAAATTTAGCCTCAATAGAGAAATCCTAAGCAAGAGCGACACAAAGAACTGGGACTTAATCCTTTGCAGTTTTCTACCCCCAATAAAGTCCTCACATGGCTCATAAAGGGAGCGGCCCCTGCTTGCATTGAAATCCCTCAATATCATCTTAACTGAACATCTCAGACAGAATGTAGGCTTGTGACTCTAACATCATCAGCGTTTTTCTCCAAGAATATCTTTAACATCTTTGCTTCACGGATGAAAAATCCAGTGAAACTGAAAGCTTGCACAGTGCATCTCATGCTTTGAAGTTGTTGTCTTAAAAGTATCGCTACTTGTGGGATTTTGGATTTCTTCCATTTTGCTACAACGGTCAACATGGCAACTCCAGAATATATTTTGTGCTTTTTATTGAACCAAGCTAAATGCCCAGAAGCTTCCCAACCAGCTGCATAGAATGGAATAAACCGTGACACTCATCTACACTGATGGCTGCCTGCCAGTAATTCTGGGGCGGGGGGTAAACTTTGTAAAGAAAGGAGTCTAACCATTAGGGAAAGTAATCCCTCCTCCCAGATCTGCAACATATGTGCACAGATAAAGCTGACATGAAAGCCATTGATCTCACAATTATTCTCCTTATCTCTCAGTAGATATAATTGTATACTTACAAGTTAAGCTGGCCACATCATCAAAAGACTTGGATTATGGTCCTGGATTGTACAAAGTCTCTTGTTCGGTTGCAAACCAGCCTCAAAGCACACCTTAGCATCAGGATGACAAACATGTCCACTTAGCTGTCACTCATCCCATTGCCAAACTAGTCATGTTTTTCAGAATTTCTCAAATTAATGAAATCAATTGTGACAGATTCTTAGGGATCATCTACACCAGGAAGGTTGGTCTGGTGGAAATTTAACCCAAAGCAGCCCCAGATCCAGCACGTACAGGCTGAATCTAAGACTGATGTCCAGATGGCAAGGGATTGCATTGGCCCCATTAGGCTGCCAGTGTCTCTGTGCCTCCGCCACTATTCCTAGCTAGCCATGGAACGGCGGTTGAGCACCTGGCCATCTTGGTCATGTCTGCTGATGCCATACGACTAGAAGGAAGGGGGGCTAGAACTCCCCTCCTTTGGCTGTTCATGCAGATGCTATATTCTGCCATCACAGATGTGACAGACAATGGCCCGATGTTCAGAAGGAGATCCATGGCTGGCTAGGTGCAATGCTGGCAGTGACATGGCCATGAGCCACCCCTTTCCCCCTATATTGATCAGCAGAGATAAATAGTGATGGTGTGGTTGTCCATCTGCACAGCGGTTTGGGCTGAACCAGACTCAATCCAGCTGTCCACACTGCTACAAAGCCCCAGAATACTTCGGAATTGAAAGCAAATACCTGAGTCTCCCTGCCCTTTCCTGACTATACATAAAGTGGAAGAAAGTCAGTTTAAAGCCAAAATAAAACCACAGGATGCTTACTTGAAGTGGCTGTGCATCGTGATGACAGTCAGCAGTGCATTTGTGACGGTTTTGGCCATGTAAACAAATCCTTAGATGTAAGCAGGCAAGATATTTTTGCTTCCACCATTTAAAAAGGGCCCTTGGTTTTTTCTTCTTCTTCCAAAATCCAGAACAAAGATTCCAGTGTGTAAATAGTACTTTTTGTATGTTCGTTTGTATGCAAGTTTTGCCCACTAGTTACCTGCCCACACACCAATGCTGCTCAACCATACATGTCCTGCATTTCATTTGTTGCAGTTAACACAGCTTGCCTGGTAAGTCCAGTAGCCATACTAGCTGGGAATTCTAGAAGCTGTAGTCTAAAAAAGTATTTTTTGCAAACTTTGCCCAAAGAGCTGCTGTTTAATCTGACCTGGATCAGAATGGCTCTGAAAGAGTTGCTAAGGTCTAGGGCTCAGATCAGTGGCAATCTTGGATAAACAAGGGAAAGCAGACTCGGCTGACAGCAGCCGAGGGTGGGGAGGAGGGGGGTCTCTCTTACAGGAGACAGACGGCAGGAGAAGATTAAGGCTTACGGATACCCTGTGCTGACCCATATTTTGGAAGGCTTTCCTGAGCTCACTCAAAATTACTGCTGCTTAATGCTTATACTATTTAACGTTTTATTTACAGCCTGGTACAAAGCAGAAAGAGAACAAAACCAAGGCAGATAGCGTCAAAAGGACTTTTGCAAGTCACGGTGTTGCATCAGCACCGAACAGCAGCCACATACACAAACCAACCAAATGGCATAGCTTTTGCACTTTGTTCAAGAGCTCAAGTACAATTCCTTCACCATGGAAGATTTCTTTTGGCTCCACGGAAGCCACACCAACTCTGCCCCAAAGATGAAAGCCAGGAATTGTGTGTGCTGCCCCCATTGAATTGCAGCTCCCAGTAGCCTTAGCCGATGGTAGCGAATGCTGGGAATTGCACACCTAGAACCACTAAAAGCCCTCACAATTTCTACCCAGAATTTACACCATGGAAAACAGTAATGGTAGCAGACAAAAATGGTACCACACAACTGCTTAAGTGGGCTATGTCCACAAAAGAAATATCTCTTTCCCAGCTAGTATCGAAGCTGCCTTTATATTTATATTTTTATGCTACAATAAACTAACACTTTTCTATTTCTTTAAATATTGCAGTAATATTCGTTATCACTGACATGGTGTTGTGAGATAGTCTTTAGATCAGTAATTCTCAACCTGGGGTCCCCAGATGTTTTTGGCCTTCTACTCCCAGAAATCCTAACAACTGGTAAACTGGTTGGGATTTCTGGGAGTTGTAGGCCAAAAACATCTGGGGACCCCCAGGTTGAGAATCACTGCTTAGATGATAACAACGTTCTAATCAGGATGGATTCACAGAATGACATTTGTGTAGCTGGAGCAGTTTAAAACATGTGATCTGACTTCTTTTGAAATGGTGCGAAGGGGTGGGACTTATGACTGAAGTGCTTCCCTCTCTCATGTGTTGCACTCTTCTCTCAGAATTATCAGGGCTGATGTTTTCTTGTTCCACATAAATAGGGGTGCTGTAGTTCCCAAGTCTGTAGTTCCCAAGTCTGAGCTGAACAGAACGGTGAGTTCAGGACTGGAAAAGGACTGAGCAAAATGAGCAGGGTTCACTCCTGCATGCAACAGAGCTCTGCTTCTTAATTCTAAGTTTTATTAACGCAAGCAGAGACTGTTCAGTATCAAGGGAAAACCACTCCCATATGCACCCTAATTTCTTCTAACATTTTGTTAGAATGGGCGCAACAGTTAAACTGTTGGACTGTTGAATCTACTGACCTAAAGATTGGCAGTTCGAAGCCACAGGTCAAAGCTTCAGTGTGCTTTCGGAGAGTAACTGTTCCTTTGTTACTCCCCCAACATTTATCCTCCAGACTGTTTCACTATCTGATGTCCCTGTCCCCCGAGGTTTTTATTCTTATCCCTTTCTCACCCCGAGTTTTAACTTAGTGTTCATGCGGCCCGCCCTTGTTATATTGCTTTCTTGACTTTGTGTTGTACTGTATATTATTCTCTATTGTATTGTTTAATTGTATTATGATATGTTGTTTTTATAATTTGTTATATTGTATTGTCCTGGACTTGGCCCCATGTAAGCTGCCCCGAGTCCCCGTTGGGGAGATGGTGGCGGGGTATAAAGTTTTTATTATTATTATTATTATTATTATTATTATTATTATTATTATTATTATTATTATTCCCACTGTTGTCCCTATCTCCTGCCAACCTAGCAGTTCGAAAATATGCAAATGTGAGTAGATCAATAGGTACTGCTTCAGTGGGAAGGTAATAAAGGTGCCCATGTAGCCATGCTAGCAACATGATTTGGAGGTGTCTACAGACAACAGGCTCCTCAGTTTGTAAACAGAAGAGAAATTTCCCATGGCCAGAGTTAAGAACTGCCTCCAGAAAGCCAGAGATGAAAGGGGAAGCCTTTTCCTTTGTTCTATGTATTTGTGTGTCATTGTTATTCCATTGTATTAAAACACATTGAATGTTTACCTATCTGTGTATGTTGTAATATGCTCTAAGTCCTCTTGGGGAGATAGAGCGAAATATAAAAAGTGTATTTATTTATTTTACTTCATGTTTACATCTGCATTATGTTCAAATTTGTATTAAACTTGGGTTGGAAGCTGAGGTCCAATTACAGAGCTTACAGTGTTCGTGAGCTTTAGGGAGGCTCTTGTCTGCAGGACCCACTTGGAAGTGAAAAAACATGAATTGAATCCACAAATGATAATTCTGAAACCATGGAGAATGACTGTGCTTGCTCTTTCTCCTGGTGAATCCCATGTCAGTAGGACAGAAAGCCTGCTCTGGGTTTTAGTCTGACCTTGAGATATCTGAGTTACTGCAACTATCTGAGAGACAGAGCTCGGCACCTCTGCAGGGGTCGCGGTGCTGCAGTTGGTTAAACCTTTGTGCTGCTGAACTGCTGACCTGAAGGTTGGCAATTTGAATCCATGAGATAGGGTGAGCTCCCTTCTGTCAGCCCTTGTTCCTGCCAACCTAGCAGTTTGAAAACATGCAAATGTGAGTAGTAGTAGATGTGGTGGGGAAAGGCAAAGAGACACACTGGCAACCACATGACCAGGAGCCAGAGCTGAGCACCGCCTCCAGATGCCAGAAATGAAAAGAGAAGCCTTGCCTTTGTTTGTGTTTGTGTGTCTCGTGTGTTTGTTTGTTTTTTTGCCTTTTTTATTGTGGGATATATATATACGTACACACACATAGAGACATACAATCATGATATTCCAGAAAGAAAATACCAGTATTTTCCCCAATCCCGCCACCTCCCCATTATCACCCATGAACTTATCCTTACGTAGTACGAGGGTACAGAAATACTATTTATAATATTTATAATAAATATAAATATAATAATATTTATACCGAAGTATCATTAAGCATGTATATGTCCCCCTTTTTCTTTCTCCCTCACATCCTCCCTCCCTCTCCCCTCTGGGAACAGTTTATTACTCTTACTATGCTTATTATAGTTGTTCAATTATGAGGATAATCTTATTTAATTCCTTATATTTATCTTTCCCCTTTATCCTGGAAATGAGGCCTTTCCATTTTGCCTCCCAGGTCTTTTTGGTTTGGCCCAACTTATAGTAGCTTTTCCTTTCACTAATATAGTCTTGAAGTAGGTAGTTGGCTAAATATTTATACCAAGTTTTTGTATTCCATTTTATTTGGTCCTTCCATCCTAGGGAAACTGAGGCTTTCATTGCATCTAACATATATTTTATTATTTCCTCCCATTCTTTAAGTTCCCCATTGCCTTTCATTTTTTGAACAAAAATTGTGTTTTGTTCCAGTCTATTTTTGTCCCCAGTAGCTCTTCCATTTCCTTCTTAATTAAATTAAAAAATCTTTGGATTTTTTCACATTCCCTCCACATGTGGGTATAGGTTCCAGTTTTCCCACAATTATGCCAGCATTGTTTTGGGTAGGTTTCCGCTATATAAGCCAATTGCACAAGAGTTCTGTACCATTTTGTAAGTTGCATTTCCTTTTCCGTTGAATTTCCTTAATCTTTAAATGTTTAATTTTATTAATTGATTTTATCCAATTGTCTATTTCTCTCTCGTTGCAATTTAATTCCTCCTTCCAGACTTCTATCAGGGTGTGTTTTGTATTATATTGTTTTTCCGTGATAATTTTGTATATGAATTATCATGTGATTGTAAAGGCAGTGAATGTTTGACTTGTATGTAAATGCTGAAATTAACTCTGAGTCCCCTAGGGGAGAAGGGTGGAATATAAATAAAGAGTATTATCATTAGTAGTAGTAGTAGTAGTAGTAGTAGTATCACCTTCCTTCACAGCTCTTTTAAACTAAAATTCAGAATGGATCCTGCGTGGCACTGACATGGGAAACACCAGCTCCAACTGTTTTTTACCTATACTACTAAAAAGTAGCTATTCCCTTCCAGAAATCTTAGAGAACAGTGGTGCTTAAACTAAGAGTAGAAGCAGGGAGATAGCACGGAAAAGGATCAGTGTGGGGAGGGGTGCTGCACCTGTTCTGAACTATGTTAAGCGTCCATGAGCCTGGCTTGACCCCAGCCCACCTTTCCAGCTCTGAGCAGTCAGTAGGTGCAAGTGATGGGAAGGGAAGAATGGAAGTGACAGGTTCTCATTGGCTCAGAGATCCAAGATGTGTTGAGGAAACACTTAACGCCACACTCTAAAGCCCCTCATTCTGAAAATACGCTTACCACCAACATCTTGTTAACTATCCAACACCTTCATTTCTGACAACAATTCAAGCGGGACTTTCTCAGTGGCTTGAGAAATCCTTATAAGGTGAAAGTGCAGTAGCTCCATCTCTGGTAATCTTCCACTAGTAGCTCATATTCTGAGTCGTAAATATGTTGTTATCCATTTTTAATGTTTTATCTTTTTTCTAACTTTCCATTCTTCTATTTTTTATTGGTGTTTATTAACTTGTAGTGTATTCAAAGTAATTCTGAAGCAACATATTAAAAATGATGAAATGACACCTGCCTTTCCTCATTACTTTTTAAGGTAATGCAACAACTGACAACATCATTATTTTTCCACACCATTTACTCATTACATTGTTCTCATTGTTTTTGAGGGGCATTATAGAAGGATTCCCACACAGAGGGTCTTTTTTGCCGTTTTCTTATTGTTATACACAAGGGGGAAACAACAACAATCAACCAGTAATACAATGCATAACCTTGATTTTTAAAAACCACACAAGAAACCTTTGTGTTTGGTTGCTTTTTTTTCCAAAGTAGTAAATAGCAAATGGTAACATCACCATTGCCTGGACTACATGTGGAAACTGCTTAGAAGAAGGAGACTGCTTTGTACAAACCAGTGCTTGTCAGGCTGACAAATGTGATAGGCTGGCAATAATTTTTTTCTATGTACAGTAAAGTCTCACTTATCCAACATAAACCGGCAGAATGTTGGATAAGCAAGTATGTTGGATAATAAGGAGAGATTAAGGAGAAGCCTGTTAAACATCAAATTAGCTTATGATTGTACAAATTAAGCACCAAAACATCATGTTATACAACAAATTTGACAGAAAAAGTAGTTCAATATGCAGTAATGCTACATAGTAATTACTGTATTTATGAATTTAGCACCAAAATATCATGATATATTGAAAACATTGACTACAAAAATGTGTTGGATAATCCAGAACATTGGATAAGCGAATGTTGAATAAGTGAGACTCTACTGTACCAGGAACTCTCAATAAATATGTACCTATTAGCAATAATTATTTGATTGGGTCCGGCACTGGTTCAGGGAGCGTCACATTCAGTAGTAGTGTTAAAAATGATCCATAGATATAGATGAGAATTTCATTCAGTTCACATTGTTTCTGATATACCTAATTCACAACTCTGCAACCAAAGCAGAAACTAAAAGACATTTGTGCCCCAAAATGCTCAAACCATTATATCACAAAAAAGATGCATTAAGATTTCTCCTTCTAAGATTCTTGCTCTATTTTTTGTTTCTGCATTTTTGAAATCTTGCAGGTAGGAAAGCCTTTGTGCGCAACCACTGAGGCAAAACAGCAAAAAAGGCACACATTGGGCAAATATGGCCAAGGGCCCCCAGGCACTGGTGCATCTGTTCACTTTGCACTGCTGTCTGAAATGGCCACATTGCAAAATAGGGCAAGTTATCATGAAGGATTGGAAGACTAGAGAGGGAAGCATTGGGCTTGTGGATTAAATCATCTGGGGAGGGGGGAAGATCTGCCCTACATGCAGTTGTGGGAGGGGGAGACATTGCCAGATTAAATGCAAAAGGAGACATCCAGTCCTGGGAGCTTCAGGAGGAAGGGAAGAAAATGGAAATGCAAGTTTTTGCTGGTCTCAAAGCCAAGGGGAAAAGAGAAGCAATAGAGAGTGAGAGAGAGAGAAAAAACAGCAGGCGGGTAGCTCGCCTCTTCAATCCATATCCACTGTACCTTCACGGACATCAGATTAATCAGGCATGCAATAATAAAGGGATTGCATTAGGTATTTTGTGGGATAACAGGATTGTTGGGAGGGAACGAAAGCCCCAGCTGAACTCCAGCTATGCATCAATTCCATGTTCAAAGTGCAAAGAGTGTGTGAAATAATAATAATAATACTGGGTGGAATCGATTAAGTCATACTTAGATGGATCTGATTCAAATCAGTGAGATTTGAAATAGTCAGGAATAACATGAAGTCCATTTATTTCAAGGTATCAATCTTAAGCATATGCAAATCTGGAGCCAACCACAATCTCTGAGCTTTTTCCCCTTCGATTCTGGGAATCTATTTCAAATACACCAGTGATAAAGGGCTAGGGTATTACATAGGGAGCAATAGGAGTGATCTCAAGGATCATTTTGCAATTAAAACCTTCATTGATTCGGTTCCTGTTCCCTTCTATAACAAAGTCAAAAGTATCAAAGCATAAGAACACATCTATCTTGAATGAGTTGGAGAGGGGAATTGAGGAGGGCATAAGAAAGTTAAAAAGAGATTGCCCCTTCCTTCCATCCATCAGTGGGAACGAGGAACATATGTAGCCCTCCTGAGCTTTATTTCTAGCCACACAAACTATCAAGTGTATCTGTCTACTCTTTATTGAGACAAACACTAAAAGTGTCAGAAATGACTAGAGTAAGAATTCAGAAGCAAACCAGGTTGGAGGGGTGGGAAGTTCTGAGCAAGGTTTTCAATGATCAGAGAGAAGGGATTCAGCACCATGAACAGCTCCTCTCATTCCTACCCCTACAACAGTGGTTCCCAACCTTAGGGCCTCCAGGTGCTTTGGACTTCAATTCCCAGAAATCCCAGCCAGTTTACCAGCTGTTAGGAACTGTGGGAGCTGAAGTCCAAAACACCTGGAGGCCCAAAGGCTGGGAACCACTGCAAAAAAGAGTAATGAATTATTGAAAGTTAACTAGGGGAGATAATATAATCTTAAGAGTTGGAATGGTACCACAAAGGATATTCCTAATCCAACCCCTACCATACAGGAATGCACAACCAAAGAGTTCTTTAAGATGTCAATACAGTCTCTGTTGGCTCTGTCTGAAGACCTGCAAAGATGGAGAATCCATCACACTTTGAGACAATCCATTCCACTGCCAAATAGCTCTTGCAGTTAAAAAAAAAGTATTGCTAACATGGAATCTCTTTTTTTATAATTTGGATCTATTGGTTCGTGTTCTAGTCACTGGAGGAGTGGAAAACAAACTTACTTCATCTCCGACAAGATATTTAAATATAGGTATCTCAGTCTCAAGCCAAACATACCAAGCTCTCTAAATCATTCCTCATAAGGCTTGGTTTCCAGACTTTAATCACTTTGGTTATCCTTCTCTGAATATGGTTTAGCTTGTCAATCCCTTTCTTGAATCCCTGCGCTACCCAGAGATGGACACAGAATTCCAGGTTATATCCTTTTTTTCCGTATCAGGAACGATTTGAGAAACTACAAGTCGCCTCTGGTGTGAGAGAATTGGTCATCTGCAAGAAGTTGCCCAAGGAATGCCCAGATGTTTGATGATTTACCATCCTTGTGGGAGGTTTCTCTTATGCCCTTGCATGGGGAGCTGGAGCCCACAAAAGGAGCTAACCCACTTTCCTCAGATTCGAACTGCCAACCTGTCAGTCAGCAAGTCCTGCTGGCACAAGCCATTACGCCACCAGGGCTCCAGGTTATAGAATGGGAGTCAATGCTATATTTCTGTTGATGCAGCCCAGTAAGTGAAGCTGTGATTGAACTTTCAAAGAAGCAAATCATGACCAAACCCCACACAAATTTCCCCCTGAATCAAGTTGCTCCATCATTTTCTTTTGCACCAGGATTCACCAGAAACACGTGCAATGAACACCTATGTATGCTTTCTTGGTTACTTTCAAGTAACTAGGAAGAGCTACTTATTTGAACTACAGTACAGCAATTATTATAGCCACCAAAAGACCTCAGTCTTACAAGTCAGTATCAAAAACAAGTTCCACTTGGTTTAAACAGCTCTTTCCCATATTAAACATGCACAGATTGGCATCTTAGTCACTCCAGTCTTCCACTGCAAACCACACAAATGAATAATCTTCTTTTTGAAGCAAAACTGACTGGATGCAGAAATGGCTAGAACTCCATAGGAATCTTTAAGAAAGTTATCTCTTGAGACACAGATCAGCCCCCTTCCTCCTGACTTTCCATTCAAAAGTGAAAGCATGGCTTTGTGAACAAGCCTTTGGAGAACAGGTGCGATAAACAGATATGAAATGATGTGCAGTTGACTATTGGAACGGCCCGGACTACATTTGTGAATCCCATGATTAATTGTGATGATATTGTTTTAAAATGTTTTAAATTGTTTTTAATTGCATTTTATAATTCTATTTTAAATGTTTATTTTATTGTACACTGTTTTTAAAGGCATCAAATAGTTGCCTATGTGTAAAGCCGCCTTGAGTCCCCTTCAGAGTTGAGAAAGGCTGGGTAGAAGTGTTGCAAATAAATAAATAAATGCACAACGCTCTGCTGCATATACTAGTTATTCAAACTACTTCTCTCTTTTCTTTTCCCCTCAACAACATTTTTTGCGCAAACCACTTTTCTTACATCCTTATTTTGTATCCCTTCGTCCCCACGCTGCTGCCTCTGATGTGGATAGTGTCATTATACAGTTCAAACACTAGATGGCACTGGACTTAACTGTATTTGTGTAGAGTCGAGATTTTTCCCTCTGTGGCTATTTTGTTGTTTTTTCACAGACAGACTAAAGTTCTTGTCTTGCTTTCTGATGCTCCCCTCTCCCACAAGCAATCCACAACACATACACACACAACTACTAGTTATGTAACAGCTCCTATCTTCTCTCCAGCATGCTTGTCTTTTAGCAACGTATTATGCTCCCTAAGTAAAATGGTCTTGCTGCAGAGGCTTCGCTTATACAGCTCAGGTCCAGGTTATTTGAAGGAGCATATTCTCTCATATAAACGATTGCTTTGAGGAGATCCTTCTCTCTATATATCTTCAAAGATTCCATATATACTCGAGTATAAGCCTACCCGAATATAGGCTGAGAAACCTAATTTTACCACAAGAAACTGGGAAAACTTATTGACTCAAGTATAAGAGGAGGGTGGGAAATGCAGAAGTGACTGGTAAATTTTAAAAATAAACATACCAAAAACATAACAAAAACATGACATTTAATTGAGGCATCAGTAGGTTAAATGTTTTTGAATACATAAAACTTTAATTTAAGATAACTGTCCAACTCTGATTACTTACATACTCAAGTATAAGCCTACCCGAATATAAGACGACCGGGACCCTCACTTGAGTATAAGCCAAGGGGGGATTTTTCAGCCCTAAAAAAGGCTAAAAAATTCGACTTATACTCAAGTATATATGGTACTTGGTATGGTAAACGATTTTCCCAAAGAGGTCAGATTTGAACTCTCTTTACAATCTTTCTGCAAGCAGGTGAAAACCCTTTTATTCTTGCAGTTGTTTGAGAATTATTTGCTAAGGAAAAACCTGTCTAACATGCTGGACTTTCACTTGGTGTTTTCAATGGCTTATTATTTTTAACTGGTCTCAATTTTTTGGGATGGTTTAATTGCTCTTTCACGCTTGTATTGGCGTGAAGTTTGAATTCCACACTGAAAAAACCTACAGTGGGGAAAAGGCACAATATTGATGGTGATAATGACAATGATGATCTTTAATAATTAAGAAGAGGGGTTGATCCAAACCACCGCTTTTTTGTCTCTGTGGGCAAGGCTGCCGTGCACAATGTTGCTGGGCACCTTCTTGTAATTCTGTATGAAAGGCAGGTTCAGAAAATAAAGGAAGTCTGACCACAGAGATGAGAATACCATGGGAAATGTGCCAAGTGCTATTCCTTCCCTGATCGGGTAACCACAAACAGACCCCATAGGTATGTATAAAATGCCAGGGCTCAATCCCAGAAAGATAATAGATTAAAGATATCTTGAGCAAATGACAGAGCTCATTTTATTCCTCACATTGCGGACTGACTACACAAAGAATTCCCACATATCGCATATTAGGAATGGAATGCACAGAAATTTGATCCCTGATTTGTATTCTTTTAAAAGAACAGACCAGAGGAAGGTTTTAGGGTAGATGCACAAACAGATTTGCATGGATCCTCAGCTAAAACATGTCCATTTAGATATCAGATGCTTTCGTCTCAGAGGAAGCTTCACGCCGCTGGGACCCTGGCATCTGTTTCAGAAGCTAAGATAAAATTATGAACAGAAAAACATTCTCCGATATATAATTACACATTGCAGCTCGCATTAGCAGCCAAGGCAAGGATCGTGCTGTCCTCTGCCAAATTGGCAACCAGTACAGCACCTCCACTGAGCATGTGCAAAGTGCAATGCCTAACCACCAAGCAACCACAAACATCCCCTACTTACCATTGCAAGGATGGCAGTGGTTTAAATTCAGGCAAGCTTTTAAGGATGAATTGTTGAAATGTTTAAAGCTGATCTAATAAGTTTTCCTGGGGTTTATGCATTTTTAATGTTCGGACACAAAGGACTTCCTATTGCTGCTCCAGGCTTCACATTTTCTTAGCCATTTTAATGGCTTCTTAGAAAATAAACAAAGTAAGGATGGAACGAAGAGGGGGCCCAGACTCACATCTCCAAGTCAGTCGGAACACATATGATTGAAACAGGATTTGGAAGAAAAATTGGTGTGACATCAAGGGTACAGATAAGGCATGGGCAAACTTCGACCCTCCAGGTGTTTTGGACTTCAACTCCCACCATTCCTAAGAGCCTAGGGCCCCTTCCTTTTCTCCCTCAGCTACTGGTGGGAGTTGGGCTGCAATTCTAGAAACCAGAGTTCAAATCCCTACTTGACCACTGGGTGACAGTGAGTAACTCATACACTCTCAACCTCAGGAAACCCCATGATAGGTTCATCTTAGGGTTGCCATACGTTGGAAATGACTTGAAGGTACACAATAACAACCGCACTTGAAATTTGAGGGCTGAAAGAAAATTTCCCAAGGCATTGACTGTGTATTCCTGTACAGCAAGGGGTTATAGAATTTCAATATGCCGATGATAACGTAGTCTGCTGTGCATTCAGAAGAAGACCTACAAGCCATTCTAAACACCTTTGCATACGAGAAGCTCGGCCTCTCATTGAACATTGAGAAAACCAAAGTGCTCTTCCAGCAGTCATCAGCCAATCCCTCTGCAATGCCAGAAATACAGCTTAACGGTGTAATGTTAGAAAATGTTGACTATTTCCGCTATCTTGGTAGCCACCTCTCCACAAAAGTCAACATTGACACTGAAATACAACACTGCCTGAGCTCAGCAAGTGCAGCAGTTTTCCAAATGAAGCAGAGAGTGTTTGAGGATCGGGATATCCATTGGAATACCAAGGTGCTTGTTTATACAGCTATTGTCCTTCCAACCCTGTTAGACGCCTGCAAAATGTGGACCGTCTACAGACATTACACTCAACTCCTGGAACAATTCCATCAGTGTTGCCTCCGAAAAATCCTGCAAATCTCTTGGGAAGACAGGTGGACAAATGTCAGCATGCTGGAAGAAGCAAAGACCACCAGCATCAAAGTGATCCTCCTATGTCATCAACTCCGTTGGACCGGCCACATTGTCCGAATGCCCGATAACTGTCTTCCAAAGCAGTTACTATACTCCCAACTCAAGAACAGAAAATGGAATATTGGTGGACAGGAAAAGAGATTTAAAGACGGGTTTAAAGCTAACCTTAAAAACTGTGGCATAGACACTGAGAAATGGGAAGCCCTGGCCCTTGAGAGCTCTAGCTGGAGGTCAGCTGTGACCAGCAGTGCTGCGGAATTTGAAGAGGCACAAATGGAGGGTGGAAAGGGAGAACCGTGCCAAGAGGAAGGCGTGTCAAGCCAACCCTGATTGGGACCACCTTCCACCTGGAAACTGATGTCCCCACTGTGGAAGAACATGCGAGTCAAGAATAGGGCTCCACAGTCACCTACGTATCCACCGCTAGGACACTACACCTGGAAGACAATCATACTCGGACAACAAACTATCGCCTAAGTAAGTAAAGTGGATTGGATGACTCTTGTGGTCACTTTCAACCCTACTAATATATGATTCTATTCTATGAAGTACTGAGAAAATAATCCAAGAAAAGAGGGATTAGGGATTCAATTAAAGATTTCATTCTGTAGTATCAACAGACTGTCAGTGCACCCTAGCAATTTAAATTGGAGACAGGAGCCTAGTAGAGAAAACTAAGGACCTCACTAAAACCCAGATCCTGAAAATCCTAAGGAAAGGTTAGGGCATCTACAGTGTTGAAGAGATATAGCAGTGCGATAAAGATACAACTTTGGATAAAAGCAGATGCATTTGCCAAGGGACTCTTTGTGGGTCATTTCAGATAAATGAATGCTATAGCTTAATCCTACACATTTGAAGAGCAAATTCATTCTGACTGCCATTCCTTCTGTAGATGAAACAGCATGATGTATGCAAGAAGGAAATATCAATAGACATGTCAAATATTTCAAAGTGTGTAAAAAGGTTTCCCACAACACTCCCCAAAACAGAAAAGGGAAAATTGTAATGTGGTTGTGGTGATTGTCCCAATGAACACCGAGAAAACTCAGTTGGCATAAAATACTAGAAGCGGGTAGAAAAGGGATCTTGTAGGATCTCTGAAAATATAATGACTGGCATTTGAAATAGGAGCACTGAACACTACAACATTTTGCTGCTGGTTCCCCTTGGCTGATTTAAGACTTAGCTTCAGAATCACTCTCTAGTGCCATAACTCAGCCCTAAAAACTGAGAAAAATACATTTCCAACATAAACTTTTATGGGCTCCTCTCCATTTCTTTCCTCCATACATTGAAAAAAGTAGTTTATGAAAGCCTGTGCTAGAAATTTACTTTTCTCAGGGTGCATCTACACTGTAGAATTACTGCAGTTTGACACCATTTTAACTGATATGACTTAATTCTATCGGATCACAGTAGTAGAACTAGTTTTACAATATGTTTAGCCTTCTCTGCCAAAGGGTGCTGGTGCCTTACCAAACGACAGATTCCAGGATTCCACAACATTGAGCCATGGCAGGTAAAGTGAATCATAGAGTCATAACGTTGGAAGAGACCACATGGGCCATCTAGTCCAACCCCCTTGCCATGCAGAAAAAGAACAATCAAAGTACACCTGACAGATGGGCACCCAGCCCTTGTTTAAAAGCCTCCAAGGAAGGCACTTCCACCACACTCAAAGGCAGAGAGTTCCACTGCTGAACAGTTCTTACAGTCAGGAAATTCTTCCTAATGTTCAGCTGGAATCTCCTTTCCTGTAATTTGAACCCATTGCTTTGAGTCCTAGTCTCCAGGGCAGCAGAAAACAAGCCAGCTCCCTCTTCCGTATGACATCTTTTCAAATATTTATACATGGCGATCATGTCTCCTCTTAAGCTTCTCTTCTGCAGGCTAAACATACCCAACTCTTCACAGAGACCTTTGATCATTTTAGATGCCCTGCTCTGGACACCCTCCAGTCTGCCACTACCACTCTTGAATTGTGGTGCCAGAATTGGACACAGTATTCCATGTGAGGTCTCACCAAAGCAGAATAGAACGGAACCATGACTTCCCTTGATCTAGACCAGTGGTTCTCAACTTGTGGGTCCCCAGATGTTTTGGCCTTCAACTTCCAGAAATCCTAACAGCTGGTAAACTGGCTGGGATTTCTGGGTGTTGTAGGCCAAAACACCTGGGGACCCACAGGTTGAGAACCACTGATCTAGACGCTATACTCCTTTTGATGCCGCCCAAAATCCTATTGGCCTTTTTAGCTGTTGCATCACACTGTTAGCTCATGTTCAACTTGTTGTCCACGAAGACTCCAAGATCTTCGTGGACCAAGCAGTCCAAGATCACATGGACTGCTGTTGAGCAAAGCATCACCCATCCTGTGTCTGTACATTTCATTTTTTCGGTCGAAGTGAAGTAACCTATACTTCTCGTTGAAATTCATTTTGTTAGTTTTGACCCAGCTCTCTAATCTGTTGAGGTCATTTTAAATTCTGAACCTGTCCTCTAGAGTATTAGCTAACCCTCCTAATTTGGTGTCATCTGCAAACTTGATAAGCACACCCTCTAAACCTTCATCCAAGTCATTAATAAAAATGTTGAACAGCCCAGGACCAAACCTTGTGACACTCCACCAGTCACTTCTTTCCAGGATGAAGATGAACCTTTGGGATTCGTTACTTAACCAATTACAAATTCACCTAACAGTAGTATTATCTAGCCTACATTTTACTACAGTAGTTTGTCTGCAAAAAGTTCACGGGGAACCTTGTCAACGCCGTTACTGAAATCAAGATATGCTACATCCACAGCATTCCCTGCATCTACCAATCTTATAACCCTATCGAAAAAAGAGATGAGATTAGTCTAGCATGACTTGCTTTGAGAAATCCATGTTGATTTCTTAAAGTAGTGTCAAACTACATTATTTCTTCAATGCAGGTACATCCTCAGTTTGTCTCAAAGGCATTCAAGGATTGCTTGATATCTCTTTCTGCTGCAACAGTCTGTGCCTTTGAACACTGCTAAAACAGGTGAACTATCCAAGCACCAACATCAAAGGAAATAAATGACCAAAGAGACAGAAAATCAGACTTTGCAGAAGTTGCTAATGGATAGATAATCAGTTGCAGTTGTTTGGAAGAGGCATTTGTCCAACCTACAGATCTGGCTTGGCCCAATGCTAAAAACTAGAAGCACATAGTTGGCAAAAACAACCTTCATTATGTGATCAATCTTCTAGTTCCCACGTGCTTTCTTTTTTCCACAGATTTTGCTGTATGCTTTCAATTTTACTGGATGCTTTTAAGAAATTGATGCTGAATTAGTAATCAAAGTAGCTGCTTGCTCCATTCAATACTTTCCGAGCACTTCTTCCTCAAAAGATGGCACTGGCACACCCCCTTGGAACAAATCTTACCAAGAAAATCCCATGATAAGTTGGTCTTAGGGTCCCCATAAGTTGGAAATTATTGAAGGCATGAAAAAACAAAAACAACTTCCGCCCTCAGCATGTAAAACATAGTCCTTAATCATTCGTTCCCAAGCTTCCTATCTTCAAGAAACACTTTCTATATTGACCCACTGAAGAAGCCCTGAATGTTTGTAATGGAACTTCAGTGTGAACAAAATTCTGTATATAGGTTTCACAGTCAGTTTCCATAGGCCACTGGTCTGAGGGTTGACCAATGTACACTAATACCGGTCTAAGGATTGACCATTATAAATTATCTGTTCAACAGTGGAACCCTCTGCCTCAGAGTGTGGTGGAAGCTCCTTCCGTGGAGGCTTTTAAACAGAGGCTGGATGGCCATCTGTCAGGGGTGCTTTGATTGTGCTTTTCTGGCATGGCAGGGGGTTGGACTAGATGGCCCATGTGATCTTTTCCAACTCTATGATTCTATGAATATTGGAAGAAAGTTTACCTTCCACAGCACATATCTATGGGAGAGGAAGATCATTTGGGGATGGACAGGATTTTTTTCATATAAGTTGATCTGGTCTTTTGATGCAGATCTTCTCATGGAAAAAACCCATCAGATTATTCCAAAGAGCTCCAAGGATTCCCATATTTACTGTATTTATTTCTTCAATTCTAAGGCCACTTTTACACTGCCATATAATCCAGATTATCAAACCAGATCGTCCACATTATCTGCTTTAAACTGGATTATATGAGTAGACACTGCCATATAATCTAATTCAAATCGGATAATCTGGATTTTATATGGCAATGTAGAAGGGACCTAAAACACCATTGACTATAAGACACACATTAATTTCAGTACCACCAACAGGAAAAAGTGTGTGTGTGTGTGTGTTCTAAGATTCACCCCATTTTTAGATGTGTATATATGGGGGGAAGTGCATCTTAGAATTGAAGAAATGTAGTAATTTAAAAGCTGCTTTTCCAACTCCTGTGCTATTTGCAACTGGAGATATATGTACAAACACATACACATATATAGAAAGCAATGAAAGTTATGAAACATTTCAAATTTTATGCTAGATACCACACGAATTATATCACATGTATATGGCCTCAGATAAATACAAGTTTGCAGATAAATTAAAATTAGGACTGATTCGGCTGTTTAAAATGTATAACTGTTTTACATTTATCTCCCACTATATTCTTTGGATGTGATCATGTATCATGCAGATTTGCAAGCAAACATTTGAACAATAAGATCAAATAAAATTTAGCATGGAGGAACAACACAAATTCCTGCTCTTTGCTCTCAAGACTTCAAAGAAACATCTATTCTCTCCCTTCTCATGAAATCCTCGCAACATTCTTGTAAGGCAGGGTTAGATTGGGGGACGTTAAAACGAACCAGGTTCACCATGATATGTTTCCTGGATGAGTTTGAATCTGACTCTACTCAGTTGTAGTCTTACATCCGAGGGAAACAACCTTTCCATTGGACAGAACAAGCTGAAAGGGGATTCCACTAGGACTATCCATGGACCCGGCAAAGGTTTCGGCCGTATTGGAATGGCGGGCGCCTACTAACAAAAAGGAAGTGCAGCGCTTCTTGGGGTTTGCAAACTACTACCGCAAGTTCATCCCAGACTTCGCTCGCTGGTCTGACCCAATCACCAGCTGCATCCGAGGGAAACAACCTTTCCGTTGGACAGAACAAGCTGAAAGGGGATTCCACTAGGACTATCCATGGACCCGGCAAAGGTTTCGGCCGTATTGGAATGGCGGGCGTCTACTAACAAAAAGGAAGTGCAGCGCTTCTTGGGGTTTGCAAACTACTACCGCAAGTTCATCCCAGACTTCGCTCGCTGGTCTGACCCAATCACCAGCTGCATCCGAAGGAAACAACCTTTCCGTTGGACAGAACAAGCTGAAAGGGGATTCCACCAGCTAAAGCAATTATTCACAACCCAGCCAATTCTACAGCACCCTGATCCTAAAACCCCTTTTGTTGTGCAGGCTGATGCCTCTGATGTGGCAATAGGGGCTGTACTGATGCAACCAGTGGGAGAACATCTCCATCCTTGTGCCTATTACTCACGACAACTAACGGCTCCAGAGAGAAATTACACTATTTGGGAGAAAGAACTTTTGGCCATAAAGGCAGCTTTTGAAAATTGGAGACATTGGTTAGAAGGGGCCAAATTTCCCATTGAAGTTCATACTGATCATCGAAATTTAGAGCATCTAAGGACCACACGAAAGTTAAATCAAAGGCAGCAGCGCTGGGCTCTGTTCTTTGCCTTACTGAGCTTGTCTGAAGAAGAGAGGACAGCAGATTGGCTTGCCTCACCAACTATTTCCATCATGTTCAAAAAAGGGGTATTATTATTATTATTATTATTATTATTATTATTATTATTATTATTATTATTATGCAGTCATGCCAGCCACGTGACCTTGGAGGTGTCTATGGACAACACCAGCTTTTCGGCTTAGAAATTTTGATGAGCACCAATCCCCAGAATCGGACACAACTAGATTTAATATTATTATTTAATAATAATAATAATAAATAATAAATAAACATAGGTCTTTACCTTGACATATGTTTATTTGTTATTATTATTATTATTATTATTATTATTATTATTATTATTATGTTTATTTATACTCCACTTTTCTCTCCACATTCCATGTACATCTATATTATCAGCTTGAATAAAAATGTGGTCCAACGATATTGAGAAACTCTTTTGGAGGTGGACTGTAAAAACCTAATCCTACATTGTCCATTTTATTTCTGCCATTGGTACCAAAGCTCCTATTTCAAAAGTCATGCCCAGGAATACATCTACTTTGTGAAATGATGCCCTTCTGCTTTTAGAAGTAGAGCACTTCATGTGTTGTTTCTAATTATGTGCAGAATTATTTGTAGTGTGAAGAGACAACTTTCTCAGAGCCATGCCCTCCATACATCTTTTATTGTTGTCCTAATAGAAGTGGGTTCGGCAGCTACCCAATTCCTCAAAGGCTTTACACATCCTAAATTCCCACTTTCATATCCTTTCCTGGATCTCCTCATAGAGAAGATCTTGCATTTGACATAACCTAACCTCTCTCATCTCAAGCACCACTCTCGAAATCTTACAACTACACCATCTATACTCCACCCAAACCTTCACAAAACTCAGCCCTGATATCTGGGCACGCTGGGCAGAAGGAGGTTGGGAAAAACCCATTTGCCTCCAGATTTTGTTGGGCTACAACTCTCATCATCCCTAGCCACATTTGTCAAAGTTGATAGGCACTAAAATCCAACATGTAGAGGGCTACAGGTCCCCAGCCTTGCATTATTCAAATTTTATTGAACTATTACTCCAATGATCCCTATAATAATAATAATAATAATAACAACAACAACAATGACAGCAACAACAACAGCAACAACACTTTATTTATATTCCACCCTCTCTCCCCAAAAGGACTCAGGGTGGATTCACAACAAAAGATGGCAAACATTCAATGCCAGATTCAATTCATAAATACGAAAAATAAAACAAACAACCATGTCCCCCAAAAACAATATCCACAACCAAATTATACCCCCCAAAATTAAATAATATCTAGCCACATTGGTTAAAGCTGATAGGATCTAGAATCCAACATGTAGAGGGCCACAGGTGCCAAGCCTTGCCTTATTCAAATTTTAATGGACAATTACTCTCATTATCCCTAGCCACATTGGTTAAAGCTGATAGGATCTAGAATCCAACATGTAGAGGGCCACAGGTTCCTAATGGACTATTTACTCTCATTATCCCTTGCCACATTAGTTGAAACCTATAGGAGCTAGAATCCAACATGGGAAGGGCCACAGGTTCCAAGCCATACCCTATTCAAATTTTATTAAACTATTACTCTCATTATCCCTAGCCACATTGGTTGAAGCCAATAGGAGCTAGAATTATTTATTACAGGTATTTATTTATTTCCAATATTTATATCCCACCCTTCTTACCCGAAGGGACTCAGGGAGGCTTACAACACTGGCACAATTCGATGCCTATACAAAATCAATCAAACAATACATAGAATCCAACATCTAGAGGGTCATGGGTTCCAAGCCTTGCCTTATTCAGATTGTATTGGACTATTATTCCCATTATCCCTAGCCACATTGCTTGAAGCCGATAGGAGGTAGAATCCAACATGTAGAGGGCTACAAGTTCTTAGCCTTGCCTTATACAGATTTTATTGAACTATTACTCCCATCATCCCTAGCCACATTGGTCAAAGCTGATAGAGGTAGAATAAAAAAGTAGAGGGCCACAGGTTCTTCAGCCTTGCCTTACACCCTGCTCCCATTGAACCACACAGTTCTTTGTTTGTCACTATCCACAACCCCACTTTTGTCATCCCAATCTGGACTGACACAGTGCCTACAAAGCCCACAGTGACACCAGCTGATGATGCAACAACACAGAGTTGATGACGCAACACACACAGTTCTATCTACTATGCCTTTGTAACCCCACCCCATAGTGACTACGAGTCTCCCACTCACTCGTGTGTGCCTCAATCTACCCTAAAAATACACCCAAACCCCATGTCCCATCTCCCTCCCTATTCAGCTTCTATTCCACCCAGGCTGGTGCCAGAAGAGATGTGTACCAATCAGGTGTCACAGGGCTCTTTGTTGTCACTGTTACTCCCTATACAGCCAAAGAGACACTTTCCCAGCTGAAAACAGCTCCCATACCAAGGAGCTACAATCCCGTCCTCATCTCAAGAGGTCTTACAAAGCTTTGCCTGTAAATAGTTTTAGACCCCACGGATCCACGCGATCGCAGCAATTGTCGGGGGACGCTGGAGAAAGGCTTGCCCCCTAAATCTAGGGGCGTCTCCAAACCTGGGACCCTTCACTGCGTGGGGGAAAGAGACAACAAAGAGCCCAAGGGGTACCTTATTGGGACAAGGCATCTATTTTGGCACAAGTCCACTCCCGACAATATAGGGAGACAGGGATGCATGAATGGGGTTGGGGCGTATTTTTAAGGTGGAGGGAAGCACATACTGGGAATGTGGGGGGAGATGGGCATTAAGGCGGTGCCCTGAGGTTTAATAAAACCCTTCCACGAATTTGCCCAAAGCATCCCTCCTGCTTCCACTTCCATAGCATCCTCGCCTCTGTGCGTGCAAAGAGACACGCGTGCCCCCCCCCCCCAACCCGCCCTAAAAGTCACCCCACCGCCGGCTCCTCCCCTCGCCAAGGCAAGCCCCTTCCCCAAAGGAGAGAGCCCAGCCTGCACCACGCCCTGCCGGGGGTCTCAGTGCTGCCCAGCCCAGGACCCTTCTCCCCTTTACCTCTTCCATCGTGGACCCTTCACGGCCTCCGAGGGCGAGCCATGGGGCAGGAGCGGAGCATCCCAATGGCAGGGAGGGAGCCTGGGGCACAGCTGCAGAGCGGGCGACCCGCCTTGGCGCCCCCTCCCCTTCTGCCCGCCTGTCTCCACCCCGCCGCCCCTCCCTGCTCAGCCCCCTTCGCAGCCATCCAAAGACACGGCCCAGAGTGGGTCATGTGAGGAGGGTGTCTCTCTCTCTCTCCCTCGCTCTCTCTCTCTCTCTTCTATCCACGCTGGGGAATGGGAGGAGGAGGAGGACGAGGAGGAAGGCTGGCAGAGACAGAGAGAGACCCCCGCCCTGCCTGATGCAATGCTTTCCCTTCCCACTGTCTTACACCTTTTGCACATCTCCAGAGATGCCCTTCCACTGGTGCCACCCATCAAGCCGGCTCTATCCAGAGCAATGATGGTGATTGTAATAATCGCCCTGAGATGGCAGGCGATGCAAGTGATGATGATGATAATACTAATTGCTAGCCCTATTACTATAATATCAACCCGAAGACAAGAGAACATCTCTGGTCACGGCGAGCTGTGTGCACTTTGCAACACGCTGCACATCTATGCTGTGTGTATAGGACATATTTGCATGGCTTATATAATTGACTTCACCCTCCCTCTCCCCTCCTCTTTCTAAAGCACATTTCAAGGTTCTATGATCACTTCTTTGCAAATCTAGGAAAAGAGGAAAGGCATGTGAAATACAGATTATTTTTGCCTCCCTTAGCAACACAAAATGCTGCTCTTTCCCCTTTTCTGGAGACGACTATGATTGAATTGCCTCCTTCTGAAGTAACCAGCTTGCCTCCCATAGTGGCAGGCCCGTAGCCAGGATTTTGTTTCGGGAGGGGGAGGGCTGAGTCTGAGCGGGAGAAGGTCTACCCTAGCAAACCTTTTGTATCATTATGCCAATACCCCCATGCATATGGGATATATTGAGCATGGTGATCAGATCATGATATGAATAAACATAAAGGTCCCAGGTTCAAACCCCGGGAGCGGCAGGAGCAGCTGCTGTTAGCTCCAGCCTCTGCCAACCTAGCAGTTCAAAAACATGCCAATGTGAGTAGATCAATAGGTACTGCTCCAGCGGGAAGGTAACGGCACTCTATGCCGTCATGCCGGCCACATAACCTTGAATGTGTCTACAGACAACGCCAGCTCTTCGGCTTAGAAATGGAGATGAGCACCAACCCCCAGAGTCAGACATGACTGGACTTAATGTCAGGGGAAACCTTTACCTTAACAGTTTAAATAATAAATGTAAGGCCTTTTTGCCGACCACCCTGAGAATTTCAGGGGGAGGCTGAAGCCCCTCAACCCCCACCCCCCCACCCCCCACCCGCTACATGCCTGCATAGTGGCCACTCTTCTCTCTTACTGAGATGCCCTTCTTTAGTAACGTGGTCCCAAAACAGCATCCCTCCCTCTCCCCAAAACAAAGAAGCCTTTCTGGAAATGGATGTGATGGGGAACCGGGGGGGGGGGGGGGGTTATTGCATTGCAAGCTTCCCTTAGCAAAATGTAAAGCTTTTTATGTTGTCCCTTCTAAAGCCTTTGACTGTGTGGATCATAATAAATTGTGGCAAGTTCTTGGTCGTATGGGGATACCAAGTCACCTTGTCTGTCTCCTGAGGAATCTGTATAACCACCAAGTAGCAACAGTAAGAACAGACTGATTCAAGATTGGGAAAGTAATAAGGCAAGACTGTATACTCTCACTCTACCTATTCAACTTGTATGCAGAACACATCATGCGACACGCAGGGCTTGATGAATCCAAGGCTGGAGTTTAAATTGCTGGAAGAAACACTAACAACTTCAGATATGCAGATGATACCACTCTGATGGGTGAAAGCGAGGAGGAGCTGAGGAGCCCTAAAACCAAGGTGAAAGAAGGAAGTGAAAAAGCTGGGTTGCAGTTAAACATCAAGAAAACCAAGATTAGGGCAACCAGACTGATTGATAACTGGCAGATAGAGGGAGAAAACGTGGAGGCAGTGACAGACTTTGTATTTCTAGGGGCGAAGATTACTGCAGATGCAGACTGCAGCCAGGAAATCAGAAGATGTTTACTTCTTGGGAGGAGAGCAATGGCCAACCTTGATAAAACAGTGAAGAGCAGAGACATCACACTGGCAATGAAGGTCTGCATAGTTAAAGCAATGGTATTCCCTGTAGTAACCTATGGATGTGGTAGCTGGACCATAAGGAAGGCTGAGGAAAGGAAGATAGACGCTTTTGAACTGTGGTGTTGGAGGAAACTTCTGAGAGGGCCTTGGACCACAAGAAGATCCAACCAGTCCATCCTCCAAGAAATAATGCCTGACTGCTCACTGGTGTCCCTTATATAAAAAGGCAAAATCAAGGTTTGTTTTTTTGATTTTGAAGAAGCTGTGGATGATGGAATCTGTAAATACAGAATCCATGGATACAGAAGGAAACTGGTATTACCCCTCCTCCCTAAAAGATCTAGGATAACGTCTTGTCCAACAACCAAAAAAGACCAAAACTTGAACAATCTCAGATTACAGTAACATATGTCATGAGCAGGATTCCAGCCACTGTGTGTAGATGCAAGACCCACCCTGCCATAAGATGTAGTACGAATCTTAGCTGAGGCAATGGCTGCACGCAATGCCAAAAGAAATGCTAAAGATAGGAGAAACAATGGCTTTGAAAAATGATTTTAGTTTTTAAAATGTTAAGTCACACTAGAGAAGGGGCTACGTCTGTGTGCATGTGTCTTCAAGCCACCTTATGGCAAACCCATAGGACTTGTGGCAAACTCATTAATTTTATAGGGTTTTCTTAGGTAATGAATACTGAGAATTTGTTTTGCCAGTTAATAATAATAATAATAATAATAATAATAATAATAATAATAATAATAACAACAACAACAACAACAACAACAACAACAACAACAACAACAACAACAATACTTTATATCCCACCCTTTTCCCTGAAGGGACTCAGAGCAGATTGCAGTATAAACTGTTAATGTGGGATTTGTGTATTGGTAGTGTTTAAATGAAATTTGTGTCCTGCTTGTATTGCATACTGATTGCATCATCCAGAGTGTGCTATAGTGTGGAAAGAGTTAATTGCTGAGAAGCTGTGATGACCTTGATGTGTGGCTGGAGCTGGGGAGTGTCCAGACACAAGTGTGTGTATGCATTACTGATTGCATCAGTTCTGTTCTCTTCTGAGTTGAGTCAAGTCCTGTGTCCATTGTCTGCAAACCTGTTTGTCTTGATTAATACTGCTTACAGTAAAACTTGTATATAGTTTTACTAACGTCTCTGGGTGCCACTTTGTTCTGCGTTCCACTGACTCCATCCAACTACTGCTGCGCTGCAAATTACTCTGACAGAAACAGATACAGCAAACATTCAATACCTTTTTACAATGACATACAATGAGACACAAACACACAGGCAAAGGCAAAGGCTTCTCCTTTCATTTCCAGCTCTGGAGGCAGTGCTCATCTCTCGCTCTGAGGAGGTGCTGTTCTCCATTTCCAAGCTGAGGAGCCTGTGTTGTCTTTCCACACCTGCTTGTTGTCTTGCTGGCAAGACTGCTTAGAGCAACTTTTGCTGTTTGTTGCCAAAACAGTACCTATTTATTTACTCACATGTACATGTTTTCGAACAACTAGGTTGACAGGAGCTAAAGCTAACAGCAGGAACTAACCCTGTCCTGCGAATTTGAACTGCCAACCTTCAGGTCAGCAGATCAGCAGCACAAGGGTTTAACCCATTGCACTAAAGTACCTGGCATACACTGGCAGTCTCCCATCCAAGTACTAACCAGAGCTGACCCTGCTTACCATCCAAAATAAGATTGAATCTAGCATCTTTATGGTATTTAGAGCCACGGGTTACCCTTTCCTTCCTATTTTGACTCCAAAAATCATAGAAGTCTGGAGAACAGCAAATAAAAACCCTGTGTTTGTTACATTTGCTGCACTATACCTTTGCACACTTCTGCCCTCACCGACTATGCCACATTAGCTGCTAAATGCATTAGTTCTTATTACTTGCCTCTAGCAAAACAGGTCAACTTTGAATAGCTAATTGCTCAATAACTAATGTAATGGCAATGCCTCTGAGCGTCTGCAGGATGCATTTGTCATACTACTGAATAAACATGGCCAGGTTCCAGAGCTTCCCAGGCAGTGGTTGTGACACCTTAACACCTCCCCCCCCCCCCAGCTGTGGTGGCCACCTGTAAACAAGAAAGACTATTGACTTCCCCCTCGGGAGCAGTTTCAAGGGCCTTGCACATAAAAGGATGCAAACTACTTCCATTGTGAATTAATTACCATTAATAAGCATGATATGCTTGCAAAGCATCCTGCATACAGAATGGGAGAGAATTATGATGATGGAAAGCAAACTTTCCTTTTCAGAACGATTAACTGGATTTTTAAAAGGAGATCAATGACTGCTGCTGGAGCAGCTATTTTTGTTTTTAAAAAACAGAATCCTGCCCTCTAATGGCACATCCAGCGCATCCTGACCTGTCCATAAAGATCTGCTGCTTCTCTTACCTGACTCCCCTACTGAAACTGTAGTGCCAAAAGGAACTAAATTATGCAGGCAATGCAAATGTCCCCATTGTCTTGATAGAGAATATGCACACAAATATATATGCAGCTCTGTGTTGCCAAATACCCACAGCTAGCCCTGATTAGAAATTCCCTCCACTTGTCTCCTAGTTGCTTGTTTGCATTATTTTAATATTCTGCAGATTCAACTCTCTTTTTCTGGGGGTTTTCCCTCTAGTCCTAAACAGGATATTCTGTTTCACTTCCCTGTATTGGATACACTTGTGATTTCCTAAGATGTATGTGCTTTCAAGTCACCTATTGGCTTACATTTACCCCATGATTTTAATAAGGGTTTTTTTGTTGTTGTTTATTTGTTCAGTCACTTCTGACTCTTCGTGACCTCATGGACCAGCCCACGCCAGAACTTCCTGTCGGCAGTCGCTGCCACCAGCTCCTTCAAGGTCAAGCCAGTCACTTCAAGGATACCATCCATCCATCTTGCCCTCTTCCTTTTTCCTTCCATCTTCCCCAGCATCACTATCTTCTCCAAGCTTTCTTGTCTTCTCATGATGTGGCAAAAATACTTCATCTTTATCTCTAATATCCTTCCCTCCAGTGAGCAGCTGGGCTTTATTTCCTGGAGTATGGACTGGTTTGATCTTCTTGTGGTCCAAGGCACTCTCAGGATTTTCCTCCAACATCACAGTTCAAAAGCGTCTATCTTCCTTCGCTCAGCCTTCCTTATGGTCCAGCTCTCGCATCCATAGGTCACTACAGGGAAAACCATTGCTTTAACTATGCAGACCTTCATTGCCAGTGTAATATCTCTACTCTTCACTATTTGATTGAGATTGGTCATTGCTCTGATCATTGCATTGGATATTTTTAAGCAAGGGATATTCAGAGGTGATTTTGTTGGTTTCTTTCTCCGAAATATAACCAAACACTACCTGGTATCCCTTTGAGGTTTCCCATCCAGTACTAACCAGAGATATCTAGCTGAGCATCCAAGATCAGACAGGATTTGATGTCTTTAGGGTACGTAGGCCTAAGTACTTTCTCACTGTGATTTCCTACTACAGCATCAGTGTGTGTGGGAGAACTATATCTAAGGAAGATCACGGCAGGTCAACAGCAGGAGGTTCTTTGTATCCTAGGGCATTCTCAGCCATTAATTAGCTTAGATGGTACAATATATTTGCTGTCATCCTGTTAGAGACTTACACATATCTACAGGCAAGTTACTCTTGTGTAAGTTTTGGGAGAGACTTTGCAGAAATAAAAATAATGTTCCCCCTCGCTTTGCTTCTGCAGCCTTCCTAACACCACTTTACTGGCTAGTGGAGAACAGAGAAGCAGCTGGGAAGTGTCCAGATATGTTTCTATAGTTGGATATGAACATTAACATCCTCTTCTAAGACCTCCAGAGGATCTGTCATTGCTCTCCATCCAGTGATAGGGACATAGCAGGTCTCTTATCTGTTGCTCTCTTGCTTTCCATCAATAAGTTGGGACTCACCACCTGAAATGTAACTGCAGGGAAAAGATAACTTATATTTTCAACTGTGAAGAACTTTGGTGAATCAGTGGGGTGTTGGACTTGAAGATCAACATTCAAAACCCTGGGCAAGTTACACTCTCTCAGCTTCAAAAGAAGGCAATGGTAACAATTCGGTCAAAAAGACCCTTGTGATAGATTTTCCTTAGAACAGCCGTAAATCAGAAATGACTCGAAGGCACACAACAACAAGAACTTTATAATACATCTCCCAATCCAGAATCTTGACCATTGTTTTCTCATTCCCCTTTTACTTAGACGCAAGGATAGGGTATCCCTTCAAAGTTTGGCAAGGTATAGTAAAGATTTATAATATCTGCCGTTATTTATATATGTTGAATGAGAAGGGAGTTATAATTTTGGATTGCATTATCCAGTATCTTTAGTGGCCATGCTGACGGGGATATTTGGGGAGCTGCTATATGGGGGGAAATGACTTTTAAAAGATTTGTTAAAATACAGTATAATTCCTGTATCCACAGGAGATATGATCCAAGACCCTTCATGGGTAGCTGAAACCATGGACCCTATAAACCTTATATGTTGACTATATTTGGGATAGAAGTGTAATTTAGAATTATGCTAGAGGACCTAGAGAGGCCTACAAACACTTCTGAGGGATGATAATTTTTGGAGTATGGGTAAGTGAAACCATGGCTATTGTATCTGTAGATAAGGGGGGCGTACATTGTTTGAATATCCAATGAGACACGACAGCCACTGGCATTGCAAATTATGGTGCTTGTTTTCCACTCTCAAATCTCTCTGGCTATGGTTTGTTCCCTAAACATTCCTTAGTTTAGTTCACCCATGCTTTTCCGTCTCCTGTCATTGTGGATGGAAGTAGCAACTGACATACACATTCCACGGAGCTTGGGAACAAGGACCTCCCTTGCTGTAATCAATGGGACCCTCACTCATCATTCATCTTCAACTGTCCATCAGTTAGCATCTGCCTCCAATACCATCACCCTCATGCATGAAGGGAGAAGGAAATCTTCCCATTTTGGAAGAGAGCAACCCCCAACGATAGCCTTTTTAAGGGAAAGTCTTGTCTTCTTTTTATTCAGCCCGATGATGAACAGACACAGTGCTCCGTAAACAAGCAGGCATTCAAAGCATTAGGTCTGCTGATCAAACCTGACTGCGCTTTGTTGTGCAATGTGGATGAGCTCCAAGAACTATGCCCTCTCTGCATTCCTGGTGTTTTGGGGGAAAATGAGATAGAAAAAGCAAACCAGGCAAGCAGGATGTTTGGGAAAGTCCTGTCTCCCTGCCATGGGAACTGCTCTCCGGGTATTGAGATATTTTTTGTCCTTGCCCAGGAGATGGAGATCAAGCATGAACAAAGACCATCAAGATTCCAGTGCAGAGAACTTTGAGGGGAAGCAGAAAGTTGGACGTGTGGAATGCACTCATTACAACATGTATTTATTACACTTGGTAAGCCCTATAATAATATGAGTAAAAATAACATAAGGTTCTGGATCAGACCAAAGGCCTATCTTATTCACTGAGTTCTTTGAACATAACATAAGGTTCTGGATCAGACCAAAGGCCTATCTTATTCACTGAGTTCTTTGTACAACAACCAACAAGTTGCCTATAGGGAAATCCACCATCATTCATTCATTAGACAATGCCTTGTTGTCCAAGTATGATGCCTTCCAAGTGTAGTGTCTTGGCAGTGGATATGTAGGTGACTGTAAAGCCCTATTCTTGACCTGCATGTTCTTCCACAGTGAGGATATTGGTTTCCAGGTGGAAGGCGGTCCCAGTAAGAGTTGGCTTGATGCTCCTTCCTCTTGGCATGTTTCTCCATTCATGCCTCTTCAAATTCCACAGCACTGCTGGTCACAGCTGACCTCCAGCTAGAGCGCTCATGTCCAGCTAGGGCCAGGGCTTCCCAGTTCTCGGTGTCTATGCCACAGTTTTTAAGGTTAGCTTTAAGCCCAACTTTAGATCTCTTTTCCTGTCCACCAACATTCTGTTTTCTGTTCTTGCATTGTGAGTATAGTAACTGCTTTGGAAGACGGTGATCGAGTATTCGGACAACGTGGCCAGTCCAGTGGAGTTGATGGCATAGGAACATTGCTTCAATGCTGGTGGTGTTTGCTCCTTCAAACACTCTCTGCTTCATTTGGGGAAATGCTGCACTTGTAGAGCTCAGGCAGTGTTGTATTTCAGTGTCAATGTTGATTTTTGTGGAGAAGTGGCTGCCAAGGTAGCGGAAACAGTTAATATGGCATTGCAGAGGGATTGGCTGGTGACTGCTAGAAGAGCACTTTGATTTTCTCTATGTTCAATGAGAGGCTGAGCTTCTCATATGATTCTGCAAAGTTGTTTAGAGTGGCTTGTAGATCTTCTTCTAAATGCACACAGACTACATTATCATCAGCATATTGGAGTTCTTTAACAGACCATGAATGCTATTGCAGACCCCACCTTGCCTTCCCCAGCATCACACACAGCCTCTATATACAGTAGCTTATATTGCTAGGTGTCCTATCCAAGTGCTAACAAGACTTTGTCCTGCTTAGCTTCTGAGATCAGATGGTTTTGCACACACTCCAACTGCCTTGATTTGATGGAGATAGCCATCCTACCTTTTCATTTGCATTTAAAATTTCCAATTTCATCCTTTGTCCTCTGCTTACTTCAGTTACTGTAAATTGAGTTCAATATGCAAAATGCTTTAAGTTACAAGGGAGGACAGCATTTTCCCTTCCCCAAAAGGCCCAGGCAAAAGCAAAGTGCTTCAGGGTTCCTAGTTTGTGTGTTTTTCCTCATTAATAACTTTTGCTATCTTAATCACATACGGTATGTGTCCTGGATTTTATAAAATGGACTATCAATCAGTGCCAAGTGTTATATTTCAGACTAGAAGGGACTAGTAAACCACTTATAAGCATTCCTTGCCATGGGTCAACAGGCAACTTGAAGACATAGATATACACGTCTGTGTTGCACCTGGTGTGATGTGGCTGTTTGGGGACACAAGATATGTAAAAACAACAAAGGATATCAGGTGCATCTTACCTTTTAGATAAAAGTTATACTCCTTAATTTTTCTTGACTACACTCTAATATTTCCTGGCCATCAAGTGTCCATTTTTTTTCATCTGTGAAATGCAAGAGGGCATAAATCTATGCTTCTGTCCCATCTCATTTCTGCATCTGGTTGTGATATTTTATTTTATTGTCTGCATGGATATCCATACATATTTGTTAAAAATCTATGCATTTTTCTGTATGAGGATGTTACCCAATACACCCAAAATCGAATACTAGTGAGGTTGGGGGGGTGTAATTTTTTCATTTGGGAGTTGTAGTTGCTGGGATTTATAGTTCGCCTACAATCAAAGAGCATTTCTAACCCCACCAACAATAGAATTGGGCCAAATTTCCTACACCGAACCCCCATGACCAACAGAAAATACTAGAAGGGTTTGGTGGGCATTGACCTTGAGTTTTGGAGTGATAGTTCATCTATATCCAGAGAACACTGTGGACTCAAACAATGATGGACCTGGACCAAACTTGGCAAAAATACTCAATATACCCAAATGTGAACACTGATAGTTTGACCTTGACATTTGGGAGTTGTTGCTGGGATTTATAGTTCACCTACAGTCAAATAGCCTTCTGAACTCCACCAATGATGGAATTGAATCAAACTTGGCACACAGAATTCCCATGACCAAAAGAAAATACTGGAAGGATTTGGTGGGCATTGACCTTGTGTTTTGGAGTCGTAGTTCACCTACATCCAGACAGTACTGTGGACAATGATGGATCTGGACCAAACCTGGCACAGGCAGAGAGATCTTCAGCCTTCTCTGTCAAAGGGGTTCATTTTTTTTTTTGGTCAAATATTTTTATTGAAAATTTTATATTAAGGGATATGAGAAAGAAAGAGAAAAAACAAAACAAAAAACGGGATAAAGGCTTAACCGGTAATAAAGTTTGCACATCGAAAATGGGAGAACATTGTTTGTTTACAGTAAAGTAGGAAATAAGATAGAAGAGGGGAAAAAAGAGTTTGTTGACTTCCATCTAACTTTAACTGGTTCATCATAAAAAAGACAACTATAAATATAAAAATTCATAGATCACCGCATCCCCTTCGTCCTCGATAATCTCAAAGATTGCATCTAAATCAATAGATAGGTTCCAGTTTCATTTGTTTTAGATAATCCTTTACCAGGTCCCAATTAGTCTCTTTCTTCGGTAAACTTTGATTTGAAGATAACCAATATGTGAGTTTGTCCATCACCTCCATAACTTTATTTAGCCATTCCTCCTTATTTGGAATCTCCTTTCGTCTCCAAAACCTGGCATATGTTATTCTGGCAGCCGTTACCAAGTAACTAAACAAAATCTCTTTATTTTTGTCCTGATCAATGTCTAACATTCCCAATAAGAAAAACTTCGGTTCTCTTTTGATTTTTATCTTTAAAATTGTTTGTATAGCTTCATTAATGTCTCTCCAGTAAAGTTGAGCTTTTGGGCATGTCCACCATAAATAATAAAAAGTGCCCGTCTGTTGTTCACATTTCCAACATTTGTCAGATGCGTTCTTATAACGTTTAGAAATTTTATAGGGGGTGGTATACCACCTATATTGCATTTTTAGCCAATTCTCTCGCATATCGTATGCATATGTATATCTAAGGCCCTGGTTCCAGATCTTCTCCCAATTTTTTAATTGAATCTGGTGCCCCACATTCTGAACCCATTTCACCATACATCCCTTTAACTGATTTTCTACTGTGGCCCACTCTAATAGTTTTTTATATAATTTTGTAATTAATTTTTGCTCATTCTTCATTATGTTGTTCCAAAAACCATCTCTTTCTGCAAAACCTGTCTCTTTATCTACCCAAAGGGGTTCTTAAGACCATCTGAAATATGTGTTTTCTGGTGGTCTTTGGTGACCCCTCTGATACCCCTTCGCAACCCCTCAGGGGTCCTGTCCCCTAGGTTGAGAACCACTGATCTAGACTTTCCAAGAGAGAATATTTAAATCTAATTCCTGAATAATCAAATCTGCAAATGTCACAACCACATACATGGAGGAATAACTGTGTATACTTCGACTTGTTTGGAAGGTGTTTCTTTGCATCAGGGCTAAAGGAGTTGGGTGAAATGGGCAAGGAAACTTTGGGGACTTCAGGATTGGAGAGGAAGTGGTCTTGGTATTAAAAAAAAAAGCTATTTTCCCATATTAGTCTGAACTTATCATCCCTGTCTTTAGCCCCTGCAGGTCTCTGAAGCACAGACTGTTGCTTGATGGAGACTCTGTAAGGCTCAGTGTCTAGCTGGAGGGATGCAACAGGGAAGCTATTATGAGGCAGGCGTGTAGATCATAAAGCAGATGGTGCCTCTTTATTTGATTGGAGCCCTACAAGAATGCTGCTTTTTGTCTCCAAGCGTGTGGAGCTTTGAACCACTCCAGGAAATGAGTGGATATAGCGGTGGTGGTATGGCGGGAAGGGGGGGGATTGAAAAGAGAAGGGAGCTGGCAGTAGAAACTTTGCTTCTTTTTAAGACATTAATGGGAAATTAAAAGCTGAGATCTGAAGGGTGGGGGCCGGATTCAGTCCTTTGAGGAACAAGGAGGGTGGGTGTGGACAAAAGGGCCTGTATTGTGCTGGTATGGTGGCGGTGTGGGGTGTGGAGTTGTGAGATGAAAAGAATGGGAGGCCTGGAATTCCGGACAGACTGGAAAGCTACAGCGACCAAGCATAAATGAAGAAATATTCCTTAAAAAGGCATAAAGTATTTGGAAGAAGGTGGGCTGGACATAATAATGGCAGCACCTGCTCTCCAGACAGAAAAAACGTGCTTTAAACAACCGAAAGAGATGTAGAAAGTTATCAAGCCTACTGGACATCCAAGCAGTGGCAGGTGCTGTTGGATATATTTCAGAGGGAGGAACTGGCAAAGCCACATCTGAGTATTCCTTGCCTGAGAAACCCTATGAAATTCATGGGATCGTCACAAGCCAACAGGCCACTTGAAGGCACATACACACAAACACACAATTTCACCGTGTGTTCTGTTTTGGAACATAGTAGAAAGCACAGCTGCTGAAATCTTCCTTGCCTTGGATGTACATTTATGATGGTGCTGCTGGTTGTGATGGAGAACAAAGCATTCCTTTGAAAGCTCTGCCCACCAGACTGCATTTCCCAAGCCCAGAGTGGCTTTGGTTCCTGCACCTCGTGATCTACTTTATTGTGCTGAAAAGCTCAGAGTTGGAAGTTGACTGTGATAACCCCTTCCCTGCCTGCTGAGTCAGTGCTTGTGTTTTTGTGTGTGTTGGAATGGCAGACAAAGTGGGCAAAGGGCAAACAAGGAGGAATGAGAAAGGTGTGGAAAGAAAGAGGGGAAGGAAGGATAGCATGGAAATTATCTGGGCAGTCAGATCATTACTTTGTAGAGGACAGGTCCCCAAAACACTCACAGAAATGCTAGTAAGGGTTTTGGGGTAGTTGCCATACAAACAGCATGACATGCTCTTGACATGCTCTTGACCTGTTCACTCCCCTTTTCTGCCTCTCAGGGTTCATCTAAATAATAATAATAATAATAATAATAATAATAATAATAATAATAATAATAATAATAATAATAATAATGTATTGGAAAATGAGCATGCAAAAATACTGTGGGACTTCCAAATCCAGACTGACAAAGTTCTGGAACACAACACACCAGACATCACAGTTGTGGAAAAGAACAAGGTTTGGATCATTGATGTCGCCATCCCAGGTGACAGTCACATTGACGAAAAACAACAGGAAAAACTCAGCCGCTATCAGGACCTCAAGACTGAACTTCAAAGACTCTGGCAGAAACCAGTGCAGGTGGTCCCGGTGGTGATGGGCACATTGGGTGCCGTGCCAAAAGATCTCAGCCGGCATTTGGAAACAATAGACATTGACAAAATTACGATCTGCCAGCTACAAAAGGCCACCCTGCTGGGATCTGCGTGCATCATCCGATAATACATCACACAGTCCTAGACACTTGGGAAGTGTTCGACTTGTGGTTTTGTGATATGAAATCCAGCATATCTATCTTGTTTGCTGTGTCATAATAAAATAATAATAATAATAATAATAATAATAATAATAATAATAATAATAAATAAAAAAACTTTGTTTATATACCGCCCTATCTCCCAGAAGCAACTCAGGGAGGTTTCCAATCATAAGAACAATAAGTGCATTACGTAACAGTATAATAAACATATTATTAGTAAAGGTAAAGGTTTTCCCCTGATGTTAAGTCCAGTCGTGACCGACTCTGGGGGTCGGTGCTCATCTCCATTTCTAAGCCGAAGAGCCGGCATTGTCCATAGACACCTCCAAGGTCATGTGGCCGGCATGACTGCATGGAGCGCCATTACCTTCCTGGCGGAGCGGTACCTGTTGATCTACTCACATTTGCATGTTTTTGAACTGCTAGGTTGGCAGGAGCTGTGGCTAACAGCGGGTGCTCATTCCGCTCCCGGGATTTGAATCTGGCACCTTTTGGTCCACAAGTTCAGCAGCACTGTGCCACCAGGGGCCCCTAAAAATATTATTAAAACAGATAAAACTATACAATTAAATAAGCAATAAATAACACTTACAGCAACCTCGATCAAGGGGACGGGGACCATAGCCAAGTATATTAACATAAACCATTTCGGGATAAATGAGTTTTATACAGTATATTCAGGTCCAGAGATCGGCGGTAAATTACTCAAAAACATGCGTATCAAAATGTTAACTTGTTGTCCACGAGGACTCCAAGGTCTTTTTCGCACACACTGCTGTCAAGCCAGGCATTCCCCATTCTGTATCTTTGATTTACATTTTTTCTGCCAAAGTGAAGTATCTTGCATTTATCCCTGTTGAACTTCATTTTGTTAGTTTCAGCCCATCTCTCTAGTCTGTCAAGATCGTTTTGAATTCTGCTCCTGTCTTCTGGAGTGTTAGCTATCCCTCCCAGTTTTGTGTCGTCTGCAAACTTGATGATCGTGCCTTCTAACCCTTCGTCTAAGTCGTTAATAAAGATGTTGAACAGAACCGGGCCCAGGACGGAGCCCTGCGGCACTCCACTTGTCACTTTTTTCCATGATGAAGACAACGCATTGGTGAGCACCCTTTGGGTTCGTTCACTTAGCCAATTACAGATCCATCTGACCGTAGTTTTGTCTAGACCACATTTTACTAGTTTGTTTGCCAGAAGGTCGTGGGGAACTTTGTCGAAGGCCTTACTGGATTTCAGTATGACCAGAATGGCTCCTGGAATATGCCTTTGGGTTGCGTGGTTTTAATTAACTTGTTTTATGATTGATATGTTTTAATTATTGGTTTCAATTTAGATGGTTAGTTTTATTTCATGTATGTATATGAGGCATCAAATTGGGCCTTTTGTTGTGAGCCACCCTGAGTCAGTCCCCTTTGGGATGAGAAGGGCAGGATATAAACAAAGTAAATAAACAAAGTGGAATCATGGTACTTTTAATGTGTAGTGTGGAATGGTGCAGGGATGTTTGCCTAAGGCCACCAGGCAAGTATGCTCTACTTTCCCAAAGGAACAAAACAGCATTCAGCAAACAGTAAGCAGGTTGTATCTTGGTTCAAAGCAAAATATATCCAAAAGAAAAAAACAAACAAAAAATAAGGGTATGCAATGGAAGGAGCACCTTAAATAATTGAACTCTTCCCTCCTGCTGTCAGACTCCCACAAGCAGCAGAGGCTCACAGCGGTTTTTGGGTGGCTGGCAGATGCTTGCATATCTATAGGTGGAGTCATGCAAGATCAAACTAGCTAGCCTCATTCTGTCTTTCTCTGGGTCTTTAATCTGTCGAAGGCATGGAATGGGGTTTGAAGAATCTTGATTTAAAACTGAAAGAAGAGGAGGGGGCTAGTTGCAGTTTTCTGTTATGGGGAGGATTTGGTTTGCTGTAAGATGACACAAGTCTCATTTGGATCCGCTTATTCCCATACTCAGATTTCTTTGGTCCATAAAGTCACTTCAGCACAAATCACATTAATTTATCAAGATACTTTAAAGAGGAAAAAGTTAGAAATAACTTTAATTTGCAAATACTGAACAAAAATATACAAGGAAGGCAGAAACAGCTTTCAGTGTGGTTCAAGTGGATTTCCAGGTTTGCCACTAACTCAAAAGTGATGGATGTAGTTACCAGCCAAAACAATTGGGGTGGGGGGGGGGGGTGGAGCAATGAGGGCACTGCTTCCCGAATAAAAAATATATCAACTGAAATGTTTGTGCAGTTTTCAAATTTCTAGTTTACAGAGACAAACTGTAAATAATTCACATTTAGAACTTTTATATTTGCTATGTTCACATTCCCTTATTCACTTTGCTCGACGTTTTTTCTTGGATGTATCAAAATGCTTGACTTAAATTTCAAGTTACAGAAATGCCAGAAATGTGGGGGTGGAAGGGAAATGTTGTAGGGGTGGAATTCTGACAGGTCAATGTCTTCATTGTGCAGAGATCCTTTCACCCTAGACTTCCACTGAAAACAGTTCTAATGAAATCTCCTAGTCCTACATGTAAAAGCTCCCATGTTACTTTGCCTCGACACAAAGCAGGTTTTTAATTCCAGGCCAAACTGAGAACTTTTTCCTCTCTTGCAAAAGTTGGACTGTTCAACACAGAGAACTTTATTTCCTGCTCAGTTGGTGCGCTTGTGAATATCTGATGGCTTTCATACCAGTTCAGGTTCATCAGTCTGTATTACTGGAAGCATAGTGAAATATATCATTGCTATCTTAGATTTTTATCATCTAATTAAACTTTAAATAGGGAAAATAGCACTTTAAGAAATTATGAACATCGTTCACCTAGATCAAAGCTGTCAAGAATAGTCAAAGTGTTCTCATGTTTACATCTAGTTTGGCCAGAACAGGAGTCATACACTAAACTGGTTTCTGGAGACAAGTTATTACAGCTTGAACACCGATCATCCAAACTCTCTAAATCTGAGATCCACATGTGAGGCTGAGAGAGTAACATCTTTGCTTTCTGATGGGTCAATGCACACTAACTTTGTTTCATACACAAAGTTATTTCAATTTTAAAATTTTCCTGTCTAAAATTGCATTCAGGTTATGTGTATAAAGGTATATATGAAAAGTATGTGCATTTTGTGATTAGATTTGGATCACATCTCCAAGATATCTTTTTATGTATGTATGTGCAAATCCAGGTATCCCAAATGCCAAAAAGAAAAAAACAATCCAAAGCACTTCTGATCCCAAGTATTTCAGATAAGGAACTATCAATCTGTATTAGCATGTTCCATAGAAGTAACCTTTGTAATATCTCCATTCAGACACAAGGTGGCACAATGGTGCAATTAAACCCTACTTTTCCACTTGTCACTTCACTTTGGAAGAAAGAAGCATTTCATCAAAAATAGAGCTTTGAAACCTGCTGTATGGTTACACCTTCTGATTGTCTAACTGGAGGTATCTCCAATGGGTGTTTTCTATCCTTTTAATTGTTGAAATGGCTGGTCTTGTTTTGGGGTTCTTTTAAGCAAAATCCCTCTGAAATCATGTGGCCACTGTTTTCATTTAGACTTGTATGAGAAACAGCTTATGCATGTTCAGCAAAAATTCAATACACTTTTAGTACCGCCAGTCATGTCACATTCCCAAATGTCTTCTAGGAGACAAGAGGGGAAATATTATTTATTATCATGTGTTTGGGCTTTTCAGGGTAATTTTAGCCCCAGGAAAGTACATTTCTAAAGGTGAAAGAAACTTCCTGTTTCAGAAAGCCTTCTCTTGGGTGGAAATAACCTCCCATGTGCCTTAAGAGTGTATCTGGGGGCATTACGAAGGAAAATGTTGACTCTATGGTAGTGGTTCTCAACCTGTAGGTCCCCAGATGTTTTGGCCTTCAACTCCCAGAAATCCTAACAGCTGGTAAACTGGCTGGGATTTCTGGGAGTTGTAGCCAAAACACATGGGGACCCACAGGTTGAGAACCACTGCTCTATGGGGTTCATAAAAATAACCTGGGCCGGTGGGGTGATGTCACATGCAGCCCACAAGCTACACTTGGCCCACAGAATACTATATTCCAGCTCAAGGCATATTGCTGCTTGAAGTAAAATATAAAATGTTCCCTTCCTATCTTTCCATGTACAGTAAAGACTTACAGATATGTCATACTTAAAGGGGCTGAGGCAATGTTCTCTACTGCCACTGAAGGGCACAATCTAATTCAGGGGTAGACATGTAGGACTGTATGACAAATGTGAGAATTCAGGAGGAAAGGCTGGGGACTACCATGCCTGTTTTCTCTCAACTGCTGCCTAATTCTAAGGCCGGCCAAGGTTATATTTATGAGATAAAGCAAAGCATTTTACACACCTGAAGTGCTATCAAGCAAAGTTTAATTAATCTAAGTCAACTTTCATCTCCTCCAAAACAAAACAGAGAACATCAAGGTCTGTTTAAGTATTTTATTTCAAACCCCTCTCTCCCCACCAACCCTGTCGAACAACCACCCATAGGCCAATAGAACAAACAAAAAAACAACCCACAATAGAAATGAGATACAAACAGGAGAGGGGCAAAGTTCTCTCCCATGGTTGACAAAATTTACCCAAAAAGGAGGAAACAAAAGAGAGATAAAGAAAAACGTTCCACCCCAACTATGAGGCAAACTTATTCAATACATCCATTTTACAGACAGGACCCTGCAGCAGTTACAAATGCTTTCAAATGAGAAACCAAAAACGTGCCTATTGATACAATATATACACACAAGGCCATTCAGAACTCAGTCTATAAAACAGCCTGACCCCCCTCCCCCCAAATGTCTAAACACACCCAAAGTGCATTCATTTTCATATAAAATGTCTTTTTGTCCCTCTCCTGCCAAGCACAAAACTTTTAAGATTGGCCTGCAAGTCTCAATTATTTTTGTTTTGTTTTCACACTTTTATAGTTCTGAAAATAAGTTACAGCAGCTGTTTTAATAAATTAAATACTCACGCACATACAAACACACAAAGCATACTCGGAAACTGAGCAAAATCAATGTAAAAAAAATCTGTTAACAGTGCAGTAAGGTATTGAACCAACTTTCCTGGAATATGCAACCTTTCAATTCACACAAGACACTGAAGTTGTGTACCTACACTAGCTTTTCAGTGTTATGACTGAGGTATACATATTTAATTCCATGTATTCTACCCCCCTTCTTTAACTAAAAAAGACTGGTAACAGTGAAGCTGTAGCATTTTGGGCATTCAATCTGTAAATGGTATGACGTGCCCCAAATGCAAACTCTATGCTGACGTACAATAAGACATATGTGTTTTTGCACTACTGTAAAAGACTTTTTCATTGACTAGTACCCAACACCAGCCTGGGAAAAAACCCTGCAACTGTTTGAAGATGTTCACTGACATTGAAGATAGCTTAAGATGTGAAACAAGTGGCAGTCACACAAATGGGCTCATGTAGCCCTTTCAGAGGTAAACTAGACTAGACGGCTCTGGTCTAGTAATTTCACTGCCCCACAAACCTATGGAGGTCTCAGTAAACCCAGTACCATTTTCAGTGCATAGGATGATCACAACTCACCAGCTTTGAGTTGTGATCAACCAGAAAGGTTGATAAGCTTCTGAGTTCTATTACTTTCCTGGGCCCATGCAGACAAGAGGGACTGCCAGGTGGCTAGTAGTCTACAACACATGGGCTACAGAAAGGATGAAACAATGGGGGGCAAGAAGATAGGTCAAAAGCTGCGATGATAAGATAAAGTGAAAAAGCTTCAGCCTGAAATTTAGGGCAAACCTACACAGTTTTAAATTGCATTGTGTGGGCTGTAATCTAGCTACCCTTCCTGGACCAAAACATAAACCACAATAATAAAATTTACACAAAGGAATCTCCTTCACTACCTAAAAGACCTAGATGCAGTTGTGAAGCTATTGAGAATAATTAGCCTCATAACTTTCGCCTTCTGTTTGAATGCACAACTGACTTATGTGTCGGTCTTGAGCAAGTTGTTCATCCTCTCTCAAATGATGCTCTCCATAACAACATGAGAACAGTAACTGAACTAACAGGCAACTTGTTTTAAAGGAAACACTCAAAAGTGCTTGACTGAATACAAGTTGTCTCATATAGGCATACCACACATCTTTGCTTGGCACAGTCGTATGAATGCAAATGAAAAAAAGCTGAAACATTCAGGGAAAAAGGTGGCCACATATAATATCTTCATGTTGCATGATGGAGAGTTCTGTGAAATTCTGGACAATTAACAAATTGATTTAATTATTTAATTGAGGACAGGTTGACTTGGTTCTTGCATTGTTTTCTTACAGTTGTCCAAGCTACATTTATGCCAACAGCATTATAGTGGATTACTTTTCTCCTCTAGCGCAGTGGTATCAAACATGTGATCCTCCAGGTGTTTTTGGACTACAGCTCCCAGAATTCCTGGCCTTTGGACAAGCTGGCTAGGGCTTCTGGGGATTGGAGGCCCAAACATCTGGAACAGAGTTGTTTGGAAGCCCAAACACCTCTGTTCTAGTGAATAACATTTGAAATCCATTACATTTTGAAAGTACACATTTCTCTCCACAGGGGAATTCAGTCTTTTCAAGACTAAATGAAATCTTTTCATGAGTGCATAGGTTTTCTATAGTGTCTGACCATTTTAGCCTGCTCATTAAATTAATTATGTCAGATACACACACATTCATTATCATTCTTGAGAAACATCAAGTAAATGAGCTGGGGCAGAGTAACAACATGATAGACACTGGGTTTAAGGACAAGAATAAAAAACAGTCTGATTTATGGAGCTTGGTCTGCTCTTTTTTGCCTCAAGTTAGCACCTACGTTTTTCAAAAATGTTGAAGCAATTAAGAGCAAGACTGTTTTAAGATACACCTGAACCTCATCTCAGGCTTAAAGTTATATATAAATCCAGCAAACCCAAAAGCCTATTGCTGTACCTCTATAAAACAACACAGGATACTTTTCTGCATTTCTGACATAAATCATCTGCTATTGGTCAATCAACAAAGCCTTTTTTTCCCAACTGAACCCTACATCAAGTACTTATGGAAATACTGTTATTTTTTCATGCGGCCAAGGTAGCATAATTAAGGTCAAATAGTATCCCATTTTCCTCCAAGGTTGATGTCATCAGGAAATATTACTGGCCAGAAGATATTTACTCCTTACTTCCTGTGGTAGATATTGGGGGAGGGAAGAGCATTATTTATTGAAGTCAAAAGTCAAATATCGAGCACAGGGGTGTGGAAATTGTGGGAGCTGTAGTCCAAAACATCAAGAAGGCCAAAGGTGCCCACTTCTAATTTGAAATATGTCCAGAAACTCCATGTCCAACCTAAATACAATCAATGTAGTAAACTCAAATGGGGTGGTTGATTCTAAAGAACCATCAACACCTCCCCAGCTAATTATTATTAGAGAATAACAGATGCTACAAGCACAAAATGCCAAAACAGAGTTTTAATAAGAGGACAACCTCTTCCCCTAAAAAGGTAGAGTGCAGGATTTAATATTTGCTGCCTAACACTCACCTCACCCACATCTATCCATCCATTTTCAAAAGAAAGTTCAACACATAACCTTATAAAGGAAGAATTTCTCTCACATACACATGCATGCTCTCTTTTTATAGGAAATCCATCACAGAAGACTTAAAAGAAACACAACAGTAGTCCAGGGAGGCCAACTTACTCCCTGAACGATATTTACACACAACTGTCTTTTGCTACTCAGTAGTTAAGTCAATGGAGTTCTAGAGGTGCTCACAGTTCAACCAAAGGGTATGGGCAGATAACAGACCCCTAGTACGGTCTTTAGGGCATGTTTTGTGCGTGTTTGAACTGTATATTAAAAAACATTTCCTCCACCACCACCACCACACAAGTGCAGGCCTTAGGTTTGTTCTCATTTCTTCTTATCTGAACCAAGAAGAAAGTATTTTGAGTGGAGTGGGGTGGAGGTAGAAAAGGGCTAAATAAATTCCAAAGTCCATAGTGAATCAGTAAGATTTCCCTTTCAAACAAGTTGAGAATGGACATGACAAAACAGTGTTTTTAAGAACTATGAGAACTTCCAACAACCAGCATACAAGCCAAACTATTAGCCATTCACTCAACTCTTTGTAGGTTGTTACAGCTTATTTCCAGTGCACTTAAAATCTGCCTTTGCAACCACAAACGCCTTCAACACTTGCTAGTTAGAATGAAACAAATGGGTCTTTCCAGTGTGTTGATACTTCAAAATACAAACCCTGGAAATGGCGGGGGGGGGGGGGGTATCTTCTTGGTGCATTTAGGATCCCACCTTGCATGGAATGTCTTTCGGTTCCAAATGAGCAAGATCTTTACCATTATTTTCCTTGATACTGTTTTGATACATATTGCCAAGTTTTAAGGTAGCCATATACATCTCAGCAGAGGGTCATATCCCTTCCCCAGTGCATCAGAACAATGAATTGAACAAGTTCCAGGAATCTAACTTTCCTCACCACTGTAGAAGACACCGACACCTTCATTGGCCAATGTCTAATACAACGGTCTCAGCTGCCAAGAGAACTGGTAGGTGATGATGGGCCATCAGGAAAGGGCTCAGCTTTACAGCTCAGTGCATTAAGAATTTACCCCTCTCACAGTAAAAAAAAATGTGATAAGAATGTACCAACGAAAAAGGAGCTTCTTTGGGGTAGAACAGAACACAGAAAGGTGGCCATCCAAGCTGTAAATACAGAAACAGCTCAGAGCCAGGTTTTTCACCACCAAGTAGAGAGCTAACAAAGAGGAAACATAAAAAGTTCCAAAAATCTGATTTTAGCATTGCATACACATGGTACTAAATGGAGAGAAGAAAAGTCTAACTTTCTTTAAACTTACTGATTTTGGGGGGGGGGGGCGGACACAAGCAATAACAGACACTGTCAAGGGTCTTGTGTATGTTTGGTCAGGATTTAACTTGAGGGGGGGCTACTAGCCAATTTTTAAGGTAATTTCAAAGTCAAGTCTCCACAACTTTGAACGCTGTTTGCTCTATCCAGCATATAGGACGGAAACCTTCAGAAGTGGAGGCTGAAACAAATGTAAAACTGCTTGGACAGAGAATATGAAAAATGCTTTACAAATATATTACTAACAATAAATAATATCATCTTAATAAGATATCACAGTTTAAAAAAAAACAAAACAAGAAATGTAATCCAAGTACCGGCATCTTGAGAAAGAAGAGACTTTTAGGACTCCAAAAAAAAAAAAGAGAGAGAGAGAGAGAGAGAGAGAGAGAGAGAGAGAGAGAGAGAGAGAGAGGTACCTCTTGAACATCACAATCATTGCAGTTGGTGTGTGTGTGTGTGTAAGGGGGGGTCATATTATTTTGCAATGACAACTTTTGTCTTGTGGTGGTGAAAAAATCAGACTACGTACAGTATTTATTTCACAGAATCAGCAGATTCCTCAGGAAGGTTGGTTACAGATACTCTCTTGGACAGAGCGGGAAGATCATAAATGACTGTTCCCCTCATTTGTTCTCTTGCATCATGGGGGCTAAGGTGCTTCAAAAATCTGCTTACTCTCATTAAAAGAGTTCAAGAGCTATTTCCTTCCACCGGCTGAGCTTTCACTCTGCTTGTCCAGTAGGGCAACATGCCTTTCAGTTCTAGGAAGCAACAGAACAAAAGCTGATTTGCAACACCAAGATCAGATTCGGATTCCCACTGTGCATTTCATATCTGCTTGATAGGTTTACCAATACTGTTATCAGCCACCTCTTGGATGGCATTCCAGTGTTTAAAGGGGGGAGGGGATAAAAAGAGAAATGCCAATAAGATACCTATTCATTATTCATCTGGCTAACATCAAGTGCCAAAGATTCAGAACGTTACTTATGTCCTACAGACATTCCAGCAAAGGCAACATATTTTTTTTCTTTTCATCTGATTTCCAATTGCACCATCCACAAACCTTCCATGAGGCACAGCAGAGCTTACTGTTCTCTCTACCTCCCACAGATTGTATATAAGACTCTATCCAGCTTGGGCACAGACTTGCCTTTTCCAAGCAGTCTTTTTTAAACAGAACCACTGGACTACAAACCCCATTTTGCCGCTTAAATCTCAGAAATCTGCTGCACATTTCCCCCCGCCATACCAACACGTAAACAAAACATGAAATTGGCTTGCTATTTCCCATGCCACAAAAGAAAGGGGAGAAGGTGAAAAGGAAGCACCAAAAATAGAAATTTAACAAGAAAAATAACATTCTCCATCCTTTCAGGAGCTTGTAGTCCAGCTTCAGAAGATTTCAACATCTTTATGGAACCAGAATTTTTTTGAGGGGGGATTGTGGCTCCCATTTTTCAATGCACAGCTGTGCTTCTTCTCGAGTGCCCTGGACCCTCTCCAGAGTCTCAAGAGACAGCCAGGAAGCAAGCTATGCCAGGAGTCAGTTTCAATGCAGCCTCTATAGCTACACAATACTGGTGACCAAATTCCTAGTGGGTAGAGAAGAAAAAAACATAAAGGTAAGTTTATACTACTAAAATACATTGGATACTTCTTTTTACAAACTGAAGAAACATAGGGTTGTGTGCATTCATTTCTATGGTGTTCAAATGGCAAGCTTCCTCTGAGTAAAGATATTTCTTACCTTTCAACTTTAAAATGCAAAAGACAGATCCAGAACCTACATAGAACTTGTAGAGTATAATAGAAGTGTGTGGCAAAGTAACCGCCTGGAACTAAAACTCCCTAGAATTCCCCATCCCATCTCTCTGCATAAAAGGAAACTCTCTAGAAGATGGTATGACAACACAATTTTCCCATTTTCACAGGGGACTTGTGTCCTTAATCCCAGGAAATGTGGAGAGTGTGGTATGATTCATCAGGCTGAAGTCAAATGCAACATAAACTATAGCTTGGTTTTGGGGACACGCATTGCTTTCTCAGACACTTGTACCAATTATTTATCTTACTGTTCCTGTGCAACTGTGAAGAAAGACTTAGGGGTGCTTGATTGCTTGCTTTACTTTAACTTTAGATTGCCATGTTGTCGAAAGCCAACCAACTACAAAGTTTAATGATGGTTAATGAAGCCCATTTCAAACAATGGTTTTCTCCTTACCTAGCCCTGCCCATTTACTGCCTTTCAAAAATGACTATCAAAAACCAGCTGTCCTCACTACACTTAATGGTAGGGCCATGTTGAAAAGACTCCAACACCAGAGGAGACATAGCAGAGTTAAATGCATTCTACAAATTGAGGAAGCCTCTTCTAAAACAAGGAATGGGGGCCCTCTGAAGTGGCCTACTGATGGGAGAAAGTTATTTTAAGTTATTTGGTGTTGCTCATCAATTTGGACAAACTTTTGTTGTATTTTATGTGTTCTGTATTGTACTTTTGTTGCCATGTAAGCCACCCCGAGTCCCTTCTAGTCTTTGTATATAATAACACATATTTTACCATTGGAGACAGCAGCAAGATGGGGGTAGGACTCCTCACTACGTTGAAGTGTCTGCCTCTTGCTTCTGTTTGGAAACAAGCTGAGCCTCTTTCAGTGAGAGATAGACCTCCTCCTGGGGGTCATAGTAGTAGAACTTGCGGATGTATGAGATCAGAGGCCTAGGTGAATAGAAAGCCAAGGGAAATATCCAAAAATACTTTTAGAGACACGATGAGGAAGAACTGAAGTCAAGTTTCAAACAGATTAACAACAAGATTCTAAATTCTCTTTTCTTTCCTTTTAGAGAGCAGGGTTTGAATCCCCCCAAAAAAACCACTGGGTGACTTGGGCAAGGCACACTCAGAGGCCGACAAAGACAAACCCCTTCTGAAAAAATATTGCCAAGTAAAACCTGTGATAGGGTCTCCCATAAGGCACACAACATAACAGTGCAAAAGATAAGAGTTGTTAGTGCAAATGCACAACATAACCATGACTGGGGAAAATGGAAATTTAGAAACCGGCTCCATTACAGATTTAGCACTGAAGTGATTTTCAGATTCAAAGTCTGAAAGCTGAAATACATACATAACATGCTTCCAGCAATCCTGGACCTTGCATGCCTTTCCCACAACATCACACCTCTTTGCTCTTTATTTATTTTTTTGTTTTCAACCAAGTCACCTTTTTTCCTCCTCCAGAAAACAAATCTCAAAAAGATACGGCCTGCTTTCTAGCCACCCTGAGTCTCATTATTGAGAAATGTGAGATATAAATAAGTAAGCAAGCTACTGCAAGTAAGAACTTTAAGCAACCATTCACTGGACCTATCTTATTTGTCTTTTGCTCAATTCACAACTGGAATGTAGCTTCTGAAATTCAATTTGTACCTATCTGGAAGAGGTCACTCACCTTTATTTTCCAGCTCCTGCTGTGCCCAAGTACTAAGCCATTTATTTCCCTCCATGCCTCAGCCAAATTCATTTTCTCTATTCCCTACAGTGATATGCTGTCAACATTCAACATAACCTTTTGGCACAATGAAGTTTTAAACCTTGTGCTGACACAACAGCAGTTCAACTTGTCCTGGAGTATAGGTACAGGGAAAGAGGAGCAACTATTCTAGCCTCAGGCCCTTCCAGACACTTTGCAGCGCAAAAAATATATAGGATTTACTCATTTGTGGAAATCACCAGATGTTTTCCCTCAAGCAAGTAGTTTGCTTCAGGCACTATCCCACTACTTGGAACTGCAAACCATATATGCATCAGGGTTTAGAAAAAAAAAATATTTCCCCCCTGTGCCATTTGATGTGAAGCTTTTTGTCTGTGATGCAACCCAGCTAGATCTGGGAGCCACATGCATCTCATTACTCTAAACCTGATTGTGTGCACTTTACATTTCTATTGAAAAGAATATTGTTTGGGGAGTAATACAAACATTCTGATTTCTCTCTCATCTGTCTGCCTGATTCACGAAGACACCTTCTTCCTTGATTGTTCAGACACTGAGTAATATTCTGTATATAACCAGAATAAGTAAGGCAGATAATGGGTAGATAGTACTTTTTAAAAACCTCCTTTTCCTTTTAGAAAATGGCATGGAGAGCAGAATTTTATCTCATGCCATGTAGTCCCACCCGTAGGATATTGTAAGACAGGATGGGGAAACCTTTAGTTGTGGTTTTTCTTATTTATGTTCTTTTATCCCAACAAAATGGCATCTTACAGTTTTTAAAATATAATACAAAAAGTTTTTAAACTATTAAATTGACTATCTTAACTAACAGCCTTCTAGATCTTTGGACAATTACCACAATGCATTACTATGGCCATGTTGTATGGAGCTGATGGGAAAAGGTTCTGAAAAACTAGTTACATAGTATGGCAGGAGTAGGGATAGTAACCTATTGAAAAAGTGAAATAACTTGGGTTTGTATTATTACAAATGACACAGTTAAGAAAGGTTGGGGGGAGACAACAGGAAGTGAGAGAATCTGCCCTAGGAAGGGAAATTCACTGCTGGAGGAATTATCATGGGGAAAGGATATCTCAACCAAAAATTTATCACCAATCCTTATTTCCACAACAAGCCCAATTTTTCAAAATCCAATTATCACAGGGACAGATAGTGAGGTGAAAACCTCTGAACAAGCAAAACAAACACCACATGGATGTTAACCCTTCCCTATGCTATCCAAAGCTTTATATGGCTGGAATCACACTTTAAAATGTACCTGTTCTGATGTACATACAAATTTAAGAACACGTCTACAGAACCTATCTTGTTCGTAACTTGGGGACTGCCCGTAATAAAATTTCACTATAAAAGAGAATAATGACATCAAATCAGAGAGATTCCTTTGATCCAGGTTGGAAATCATGCAGCCTTCTAGATGCTGTTGGGACTGCAACTTCCAGCAGCCGTAGCCAGCATAGCCAATGGTAAGGAATGCAAGGAGTCTAACAGTATCTTAAGAGCTGCATGATCCCCACCACTGCTTTAAGTAAAAGACAGAACCTACTTGGGGAGTGGTAGTTCTGGAATGTGATCAATGCGGACTAGCTGTCTTATCCGGAAGCGGCAAAGATGCTGTAGCGATTTCACATTGCTGAACCTAGAGACTGGGTAGAGGAGCTGGACAGGGGTTGGAGGGAGACCTACAAATTTTAAAGAAATTATTAAAGTAATTGAAGCAGCTTAAAGTGAGACAGAAGCAGCAGATAATAAAATATACAATAATCAGGAACCCAGAACAAAGCAAGAGCAAAAACCCACTAGCTGACTTCTTACACTGGCCATTTCTGCATTTGAAAGACTTCTCTCCTAGCTAGCCTTTGATGCAAATGTGATCCCATGCGTCCTCAGATTAGGAGCATAGTGTGTGAAAAGATATCTGGCTTTACACCTGCTTCACAGTTAAGCTCTTGAATAGTCTGCCTATTTTGGAGTACAGCCAAGCACTGGTTCCTGTGTGAACCCAAGCACTTGATGAAAGAGAAACCAGCTCTCTCGGCACTCTGCCAAAATCTCCACCGCCTTTACCTTCCTGGCTTACAATCTTGACTTCCCACTTTGGAAGCATAGCTTTTTCAAAGGGATGGTCATATCTAATTGGGGTGTGGAGAGTGGGGAAACAATTGTTTGTACAAGAATTTTGAAAAAAAAAATCCATAGCTTACCAAATTCACTTTTTCCCCTTGTGGGAAACACAGAGGCTAGCATCATACTGGTGACATATCCAGGCACAAGCTATATAATAATACATGCAGTGTGGTTTTGTTGGACAATGTACAATGGACTTATCCAACAGATGGTGGCATAAGTGGAGCTGTATATATAGGGCCAATACACACAGGACAGCATAGTTAAGTATAAAGAAAAGGATGTGAATATGCATTGCTTCTACACCATCATGCATCTTGAACATTTATCTGCATATAACTGCATTATGGTGGTATTCAGTATAGCTAATTTACTGGCAGTGTATTTCAAAGCAATGTGCGCTTTTGACCATTAAGTCCCAATTGTTGAGTTTGTTTGAAGAAACAGGGTAAGAAAAACACCTTTGCCCATCAGGTTTAAACCAGGATGAAAAACATATGACTTAACTAGGTACTACCGAAAGAGCCAGTATAGCACAATGGTTTGAGTGTTGGACTATGACCCCGGAGACCAGGGGTTCAATCTCCTTTCAGCCTTGCAAACCCACTGGGGGCCCAAGACAGGTCATATTCCTTCCATCTCAAATAAGATGTAGTCCCTCTGTAAAAATACTAAGAAAACCGCACAATAAGATTGGCATAAGTAAAAAAATGGCTCGGGTCCTGCTTATCTGCGTGACCGTATCTTCCCCTACGAACCAGCATGGGCTCTTAGATCTTCTGGGGAGGCCCTTCTCTCACTTCCCACCTCCATCCCAAACACATCTAAGTGGGGACAAGGGAGAGGGCCTTTTTGGCAGTGGCCTCCCAGCTCTAGAACTCTCTCCCCACAGATATTAAATTAGCTCCCACCCTAGCCATATTTTGCAGAAATTTGAATACAGTAGAGTCTCATTTATCCAACATAAACGGGCCAGCAGAATGTTGAATAAGTGTGAAAATGTTGGATAATAAGGAGGGATTAAGGAAAAGCCTATTAAACATCAAATTAGGTTATGATTTTACAAATTAAGCATCAAAACATCATGTTTTATGATCAAATTGACAAAAAAGCAGTTCAATCCATGGTGAAGTTATATAGTAATTACTGTATTTACGAATTTAGCATCAAAAAATTGAAAACATTGACTACAAAAACACTAGATTTTACAAAAACTAAAAGGTAGACTGTGTTGGATAATACAGAACATTGGATAAGTGAAGGTTGGATAAGTGAGACGTTGGATGTTCCAATGTATCTTTGAACAATAGGTCAATGTTTATCACCACCTAGGCTTAATTGTTTACTGCCCTAATCTCTAGCACTTTAATTCTATTCCTAATTTTATGACCTTGCGATTTTGCACATGCCTGCCTTCACTTGCAATTTTAATAGTTCCACCCACTGATGTATTTTATGAATTTTTATTTTATTGCTTTAATTATATATGCTGTTATTGTGTTCTGTTTTTATCTGTCGATTCTTGGGCTCAGTCCCCATGTGAACCGCTCTGAGTCCACTCAGGGAGATGGAAATGGGTTATAAATAAAGTATTATTATTATTATTATTATTATTATTATTATTATTATTGACCTGAAGGCACATAGAAACATCATGCTATTAAGCTGATACTCCATCACCTCAAGCCCAGCATGACCAAAGATTAGAGATTTGCAGGGCATTCTGAATAAGCATAATACAATGTTCACTGTGCATTCTGAAAGGAGCTAAAGCTAAGTAGTAAAACATATCCTCTGCATTCCTTCTCTGTCAACCTGTAAAATAATCTCATTCACTCTATCCCCAACTAAGCAGAGCTAACAGTACACTCAAATAGAGCAAATGAAGCAAGTAGAAGTCATGGGAGCTCCCCCAAAGTATTTCAACCAGCCAGCCATCTTAACAGAAGTCCTGAGAGGGATCTAGCTGGCTGCATCTAGGAAGGGCTATATCCAGAACACAGTGGATCCATGAATTCCTCAGCTCTGCAATCATCGTCCCTCTCTTTGCTTGCACTGCTCTTTCCAATTGGACAGAAGCACCAAAGCTATTGCTTAGAGAAGGTTGATAATGTCAAGAGTGGCTTTTTTCAGGCTAAGAAAACACATTTCTTGGACTTGTTTATGCCAGAGAAAAATCACAATGTTCTGGAATGTTCTGGGAATGGTTTGTACCTGTTAGTATTACTAACATCAACATGGATGGTATTTTGCAACAGAACCCACCTCTCTTTTAATAAATGTGACATGGACACAAAATTATCTCTGTTCTACTACACACCTGGAACCCTGGATCGCAAGAAATACAGGAACTTCCCATTTTTGGAGTGCATGATGGCACGCTTGATGAACTCCACTACAGACTGGCAACGGTCCTCAAATTTGGGGTGACACCAAAGACTGAAAGTTCCTGAGCCAAGAAACAAAAGAGACGAAGTAAATAGAAGACAGATTACAAACGTTCCTATCAAAATAATAGCAACTATCACTGATAATTGAGACATGAGAGATGCCTCCCTGCAGGATAACATCCAGATGTTCCCTGGGCAACGTCTTTGTAGATGGCTGATTCTCTCACACCAGAAGCGACTTGCAGCATGCAACCAAACAAATAATTTTGTTTGTGGTTTTTCTATACATTATAACTGTATTCTCAATTCACTTCTGACATGATAAATAAACTGATTAGTGGGTAGAATACTGACAAACATAGCACACAAGCTTGAGGCATAAAACATATGGTGGTTTACATTCATACAAAACACAGGTGACCCAAAGCCAGACAAGCTATGCATTCACACAAATGGTACAAAGTCCTAGGAAAAAGTAAGATGGTAGCAGAATAATAATCTTTTGCTGCTTTTTGCTGCCTGAAGTGGTCACCACTCTAATAGCAGGAGTGGCTCAATGCTAGGAGACTGGAGTATAATATCCCTCTCATTTCAATTAAATTCTTATTGAGGAAAGTAGGAATCATGCTAGGTCTATGCCTTTCCCCTTGTACCCGTGTTTACCTCTGTAGTGCTCCATTCGGGTGTGATGGGTAATACCCTGTGATCGAAAGCTGAGGCTCAGAATGTACCGGGGATCTGAGCTATCACGAACCAAAAAGGAGCCATCAGGTTTCCCTTTCAGCTTCATTTCAGCATCTTCCCAGTTCATTGGTCCCCAGTACCAACCACACTATTTGAAGCAAGAAAGGGGAGGAGAAACAGTCTAGTCAAACCTAAATCAAAATATTTTTAATTAGAATTTGTTAAGCAACGGCAACATTGGAATGTGTCACAACAGGAAACTACTTGCTAACCAAATCATCGAGAAATTATTTCTATCAACTTGTTTCAATAGAACATTTTTAAAACATTTGGATCCAGCACCTACTCTTTGACTTGGCACAGAAAAGGAAGAACCGGCACATTGGACAAAGATGACTTTTAAATCATTCAAACATAAAGCATCACACAGCTAAGTTTCCCAGTCCACATGGAAGTCCCAATTTTGGGTTTTAAGTGAGGAGACTTAAGTAGTTGCTCACTTACATCATGTCATGATTCGGTCACTTTCATCATGCCAAAGCTATCACTGAAACAAAATATACACAAATTCGATGCAATTTCCCTTTCTTAAAGGAAAATTTCTCCTTTTCAAAGTAAATTTTCCTAACTACCAGGGGTGATTCAAGCTATACACAAACTACGCACTTGCGGAAGGCGCAGTCCTCTAGAGAGCGCAGTTGAGGTGCCTTGGAGAGCACAATTAGCCCGCCTGGCTGCAAGCTGGCCTGCTTGCCTCCACTTTCCTTTCTGCTAGGCTCCCTTGCCCTCCCACCGCCCCTCCAAAGCTGGGAAGGGGGGGGGGGGAGAGCAAAAGAACATCCATCCCCGCAGCATGGGAAAACAACAGAAGTGCGGCTCCCTTGCCACTGCAGCCGTTTCTGTTGTTTTCCCACGCCTCGGGGATGGGTGCTCTTTTGCACTCCCCCCCCCCACACACACACACTTCCCGGCTTCGAAGGGGCGGTGGGAGGCTCCCACCGCCCCTCTTAAGCCAGGAGGGGGGAGGGAAGAGTGAAGGAGCACTCATTCCCACGCTGTGATTCCATGCCTTGGGGATGGGTGCTCTTTCACACTCCCCCCCCCTTCCTGGCTTCGGAGGGGAACGGCGGGGGGGGGGGGGGAGGAGAAGCATTCATCCCCGTGCCGTGATTCGGTAATTGGTTGAGGGGGCGGGGGCAAAAAATACTGCTTACTTACATTTGAAAATTGCCTAGGGTCGGCCCTGCTAACTACCCAAAATTTGTTGAGAAGGGGCTCTGTAAAATGTGTCTGTGCCCTCTTTTTAACCAACGTTTTGTGAATCATCTTGTTAAGAATTAAAAAGTACTACTTTGTACCACAGAAATATCATGCAGCCAATGTTGCACTGACAATACAATTCAATAATGTCATCCTTTTCACAATTTCCAGCTTATGTTTCTATCAAATATACTTGCAGGGAGTCACAAGCATCTCTCTCAAATTAAAAAAAAAACCCTAACACTTACTTTTTCTAGCTCCCGCAAACTTGCTGCGAAACTGCTTGAGTCAGGCCGATAGAGAGGGCACTGAAGGTGCTGTGAAGGTTGGCTGTGTACTGCTTCCGGTGCTCTGATTGGGATGATTCTGGGAAATGCGTCTGCAAGGGGAGATGAAGGACAGTCACCCAGATGTCTCATCAAGGAATAAAAATTGAGGAAGTTAATAGCAGCTGCTAGAGAAGACACTTTAAAAAAAGTTGAGAAACAGGCTCAAACGATCCAAGGGAGGCATTAATGACTGTAAGTGGAATGTGGTCTATAGGAGAATGAGACAGACTTTAGGTTTGTGGAATCTATTTTCTATTTCATTAGAACCTTGAAATGGTCGAAGCAGGTCCACATCCCTTTCACACTGCACAGTAATAAACACTAGTATTCTACTTTAACTGCAAAATATTATCCCATGCAGTCCTCGGATTTGCAGTTCATGGAAGAATATTTAGAATTCACAGTCAGAGGGCTTTAGTGCCTTTTAAAACTACAACTTGTATAATTCTATAGGATGTAGCTATGCCAACTAAAGTGGAATCATGGTGCTATAACTGCATAGTGTGAAAGAGCCCCAGGTAAGAGGGTAGCTTAGAAAAGTACATACAAAACTATGAAACTACATGCCTCTCAACACATACTTAGGCCAGGTATGTGTTTTCAGTACAAGAATTGGCAGACATCCTAAACATTGGCAGACATCCTAAACAAAGAAGAAAAATAAGACAAGTGCAAAGAAGCCAGAATGGATGTCCAAAGAACTTCTAACTGAGCTAAAGCTCAAAAGTGACACGCACAAGAAGTGGAAAAGGGGAGAAATCACCAAAGAAGAATTCAAACGTATAGCCAACACCTGTAGGGAAAAGGTTCGCAAGGCTAAAGCGCAAAATGAGCTCAGGCTTGCCAGGGACATAAAAAACAACAAAAAGGCTTTTTTGCTTACGTTGGTAGAAAAAGGAAGAAAAAGGAGGCGATAGGGCCATTGCAAGGAGAAGATGGGGTGATGGCGACAGGGGACAGGGAAAAGGCAGAACTACTTAATGCCTTCTTTGCCTCGGTCTTCTCAGAAAAAGAAAGCCATCTTCAACCTCAGCAACACGGAATGGACGAAGGATTGGGGGAAATCCAACCCCAAATAGGGAAACAAGTTGTCCAGGAACACTTGGCCTCTCTAAACGAATTCAAGTCCCCAGGGCCAGATCAGCTACACCCAAGAGTACTGAAGGAACTAGCGGAAGTTATTTCAGAACCACTGGCAATTATCTTCGAGAGTTCTTGGAGAACGGGAGAAGTCCCAGCAGATTGGAGGAGGGCGAATGTGGTCCCTATCTTCAAGAAGGGAAAAAAGAACGACCCAAACAATTACCGTCCGGTCAGCCTCACATCAATACCAGGCAAAATTCTGGAAAAGATCATTAAGGAAGTGGTCTGCGAACACTTAGAAACAAATGCGGTCATTGCTAATAGTCAACACGGATTTACCAAAAACAAGTCATGCCAGACTAATCTGATCTCTTTTTTCGATAGAGTTACGAGTTGGGTCGATACAGGGAATGCTGTGGATGTAGCCTACCTGGATTTCAGTAAGGCCTTCGACAAAGTCCCCCACGACCTTCTGGCAAGGAAACTAGTAAAATGTGGGCTAGACAAAACTACGGTTAGGTGGATCTGTAATTGGCTAAGCGAACGAACCCAAAGGGTGCTCACCAATGCGTCGTCTTCATCATGGAAAGAAGTGACAAGTGGAGTGCCGCAGGGCTCCGTCCTGGGCCCGGTTCTGTTCAACATCTTTATTAACGACTTAGACGAAGGGTTAGAAGGCACGATCATCAAGTTTGCAGACGACACCAAACTGGGAGGGATAGCTAACACTCCAGAAGACAGGAGCAGAATTCAAAACGATCTTGACAGACTAGAGAGATGGGCCAAAACTAACAAAATGAAGTTCAACAGGGACAAATGCAAGATACTTCACTTTGGCAGAAAAAATGGAAATCAAAGATACAGAATGGGGGACGCCTGGCTTGACAGCAGTGTGTGCGAAAAAGACCTTGGAGTCCTCGTGGACAACAAGTTAAACATGAGCCAACAATGTGATGCGGCTGCTAAAAAAGCCAATGGGATTCTGGCCTGCATCAATAGGGGAATAGCGTCTAGATCCAGGGAAGTTATGCTCCCCCTCTATTCTGCCTTGGTCAGACCACACCTGGAATACTGTGTCCAATTTTGGGCACCACAGTTGAAGGGAGATGTTGACAAGCTGGAAAGCGTCCAGAGGAGGGCGACTAAAATGATTAAGGGTCTGGAGAACAAGCCCTATGAGGAGCGGCTTAAAGAGCTGGGCATGTTTAGCCTGCAGAAGAGAAGGCTGAGAGGAGACATGATAGCCATGTACAAATATGTGAAGGGAAGTCATAGGGAAGAGGGAGCAAGCTTGTTTTCTGCTGCCCTGCAGACTAGGACACGGAACAATGGCTTCAAAATACAGGAAAGGAGATTCCACCTGAACATCAGGAAGAACTTCCTCACTGTGAGAGCTGTTCGACAGTGGAACTCTCTCCCCGGGGCTGTGGTGGAGACTCCTTCCTTGGAGGCTTTTAAGCAGAGGCTGGATGGCCATCTGTCGGGGGTGCTTTGAATGCGATTTCCTGCTTCTTGGCAGGGGGTTGGACTAGATGGCCCATGTGGTCTCTTCCAACTCTACTATTCTATGATTCTATGATTCTATGATTCCCTCTCTCACAGATACACTCACCTCTAGGACAAGCTATATCTTTTTATCAGCTGTCTAATTTAGGAGGAAAAATAAACTTCTGTTGGTCAGTTTAACCTCGAAAGACCAGAAACACTTGTTGATATCCAGATATCTATCAATAGATTCTCGTCTAATTTCTGTCCACTTCTGAACTATAAGAGTCCTGAAGCAAATCTAGCTTAAAGAATAATTTCATTTCCAATTCACATCTCCTATGTCTATATTTTTGTGGCTTATCCTCAATATTACAGGTTTATTATTATAGGCATTCTATGTTGATTTCCGCCAATGCTTTCCTTCCAAGTCGCCAGAAGACAAGAAAACAGTGGCACAACTGATGTCACATTATTCGAACTAATGGAAAAGCATTATGCAAATGCCTGCAGCTATCTATATTGAATGTTTCCTATAGTAAAAAGTATTTTATTGCACACAAAAACACTTTTTTTCAGCTGAAAGTTTTAGTACACTAATATTAATAATACATTAATATCAAAATGCTTTTATAAGTAAGAGTAAGAAGTTCTGGATAAAAGACAATCAAGATGTCTCCAAGGAGATGTCCATGGACACTGCATGTTCTAAGGGATGAGTGGAGAAATAGTTTGGCCTCCCACAGTCCCCTACTATCAGCCATGTTGTGTAGAACTTCTGCTGTCCTAAGCCAAAATATCTGGAGAGGCAAAGATTCCCCAGTCCTTCCCCAGCCCAAAGACAAGTAGTGTCTCAAAAGACTTGACTTTATAGTTTAATGCATCTTATCTCAAATATCGATTGGTGGTAGAGAAGCCTTCAAAATATAGAGAGGAGGCTAGCGTCTAACTATACAGGGAAGTGAAAACAGATGGGAAAAGAGAAATAGTAACTGAGGTAAGGTGGGGTACATCTTGTAGTAGCCACAAAACGAAGTGAGACACAGATGCACAGCATTTCATTTATCCAACACATAGAACCATCCTGGCCTTCCATGCACTGACAAATTTCAGGAGGGAAGTCTTCACACATGGGTTAATTTTAGCAACCTAATTTTTCCAACCTAATCTCTAATACACTGTTTCCCCAATGTATAACAGGTAAATAAACATACATCTCTATTCATGCCCACACAGCACACTCATTCAATACATTTTCCTTTGTTTTTGTCTCTGTTGATTTGGTTTCCTCAGATGGCAAGTTGTTACATAAATATAGGTTCCAGCTAATTTAGAAAGAAAATCCAAATTAAACCTGAAACAAAATAGTTACATGCCAGGAGAGGATCTCAATTTTGCAGCACGAGTAGCTACAAGGATCCATAAACTCACACATCAACTACTTCAAGGGCAAACTGAAGTCAGATATACGTATGGAGCTAGGTGGATATATATTCATTTGGTTGCAGGCTTTTCCAACACATGGGAAATAATTTGCACAACATATTCTTGTCACCCATAATTTGTTACAACTTTGATTAATGATGTTAAAAGCCATTACTTGGTTATCAAGTCAATTATATTAATGGCATGAGTTATAATTGGCTTCTCATTGTAATTCTCGAAACATTACTTGCCAAAATAGTTCTGATTCAGCAAGAAAATCCTAAACTCTTTAGTTAACATGCAATCCTTCCAAACATTTACAATGGAAAATTCCACACAAATGTTATTTCCAGCTCACTAGCCAGAATGCCATAAAATATCCCAGAGACATCTACAGGAATCACTGTTTCATATGAGAGGAGACAGCCAGAAGTTACAAAAAAGCCTTGCAATGGGTAAGGTGGGGAGAGACGCAGTGGAATCCTGTGAATGTCACTCTAGGGCTTCCAGTGTATACATGTTTCCCACAGAAAAATTAGCATGCTCAAAAGAAAGATTTTAAAAACTGTGTATATCACAAATATATGAGGAACTGTTTTCTATCTGTCCCATTTCTTGCACACCGCCTTGCGCCCAAAAATCCATTAATCAAATTGAGAAACTCAGCTAACTTGGACATCTTCACAAAAGAAATTTTGGAAACCTTGAGCATCAAGACTAAACTGACCAGGGGCATGCGGCGGAGGCGGCGGAGGCAGAGGAAAAGACTGGAGGGACGAAGACCCCATCGGACCCACTAAGACAGATGTAGGCAGTGTCCCACTGATATCATCTAGAAGAAGAACAAAAAAAAAAATTGAAAGGTCCAAGAGGTATGAAATGCAACCTGGCAAAAATACATGCCTAGGTTTTCTCAGAGTTTTAAACAGCCGTCTTGGCCCTTTTGCAACATTAATAAAAATAAACACATATTCCTGTTGAAGGTTTCTCACTCATTTCTTGAATGTGCTAATTAGAAACCATTTCATACTATCAGTATTATGGTTAAAAGTTATTTTTCAGGGAAAAAATTCCCAAAAAATATGAACAAAGTACATCATCTTCCCGAATGATCTTTGACACAGGTAAGTCAAGATGCTTGTAATGTGTTTGGGGGGAGTTTCTTCATGCTTTAGCAATATGAGTAATCACTTCATATAGGCATAAAGATGTTGGGATTTATTATAAACAAGCTCACACATTTATACTAATGTTACTGTAAAAGGAAGCAAGTGCTCACATAACATCTGTTTTGTTTTGGAGTACCAGAGTCTGAATCACTTGAAAGCATAAATTTCAATGTAATGAATACATTTAAATGGAAAGAAGCCATGCATAACTGAAGGGATTTTTTTGGAAAAAATTCTATATTTAAAATACAGCAGGTGCCTACAATACATGGCCTGCCAAGCTAAATACAGCATACCAGACATGCATGGCAGGCAACAGGGAACTCATTCAACCTTCCATTTTCATTGCTTTCCTAGACAAAAGCAGGGAACCAACGGGGAGCTGTTAATCACCTGCTAAATCAAGGTATGCAACTAGTTATTTGCATCTGGTTTAACAAATGACACATCATACAGGCCCAACAAACAGTACTCTGCAAAGAAAGAACTTCTGGGCTTGATGTTCATGAAAGGATAGATGTTACAAGAGGTACAATGCTGCCACCACTCTGCCTCTCCTGCTTCAACAACTTCTTCTTGATGACATAGGAAGAGACAGACCACAACACTGTTTGTTCCACATATGTAACAGCATCAAGCTAAACAACCCCCGGTCCACCCTCAAATCATACTACTGCAGACTGAAATAGCATTGCAATAGTGGGAGTGTGCAGAATGCAGCAGTTCTGGGAGCTGGAACTGGTCCCTGCTGATGCTATTGTTTTTGAAGTGGCCTATCTTCCTGGTTTAACAAGTTTTCTGTATCCTACAGGTCAGTGCTTCTTAAAATGGTGATCCATAGAAAACAAACTATTGTCTGCTGATCCAGGTAAGAAAGAAACAACTGTAGTCAATAGACACAAATATGACACATTGGGATATATAACCTGCTTGTCCTTCTGCATCAGACAGCTTAAGCAACATTGCTCAAAAGCAGTAGTATCTCAACAGCACCCTCTAGAAATGTTGGGCCACCATCCACATCATCCCTAGAATAGAGTGATTGGAGTTGCAGCCCAGCACTTCTGGGGGTTGACAGGTTGAGAAAGGTGGGTAGGAATCTTATTCTAATGCTTCGTGCCATCCATTTCTAGTTTCCTTACATACAGACACATGAAGAGGAGTACTTCAAAGTAAAATTCAAGGAAAGACAAAGGGGAGACAAAATAACATCCCAAAAGATTAGCTAAATCCAAATTGATTTTAAGTTTTAAACTCTTCCAAGTGAAAATGTGAAACTCAAGACATTTGCAAGTGTAAATAACCAGTTCAAAAGACACAGCTTCTCTGAAAGGAAATGAATTTAAACCTAAAACAAATCTTGAATTTCAGTCGGATCTATAAATGAACACAGAAAATATCCTGTACTTGACTATTTGTTTATCAACCACCTCAGTGTTAAACACTGGAATATTGTGAATGCTATAATGTTATATTAATCCTGGGAAACAGCCAAACATAGGCAACTTTACAACTTCATAAATAGCAACTCCATGTTTGAAGAAAAAGAGACATCACCATCCTGCTTAATTCCTTACTCTTCCACACAAGTTAACAGAATTTGCAAAACATGCACATTTACTTAATTCATGCAAGGGCTATAGAATCTGGCTATTCAATTTGCATTGTGTGGTGCAGAATTTGGAGTGGAGAGAAAAAGAATCAGCATGCTTCAGCACAGAATACACACAGGATAGCTTTGTTACACATTACAAGTGGACACTGCACACCTATGGGGGTTGGGATCTAGGGACCATATTTATTCTCCTCTGAATTTAGGCAGGTTGTATCTGCCTTCAAGCCTAAAGAAAAAAAATCAATCACATAAATAGCAAATTAGTGGCCCAATATGCCAAATCCTTTTTAAACTAAAAGCAGAAGGAAATCCAAGAAAGTCCTGTTTCTCAGAAATAAAAAAATAGGACAGTGACAGATGGAAAAAGAAGTCAGAACTAATTCTCATGAAAAAAAGTTTTGGGAAAAAAGTATGAGGTCTATTTTAAAAGATATGAGAATGCAAGCTGTACCCAAAAGGCTGAGGCTTCGTCGTGGGGGAGGTGGTGGTGTAGGAGGATGTGGAGACGTTAGACCACGCTGAGAGATATCCACATCCACCAGCGACACTGTCTCACCTGAAAAAAGGAAGAAAATGATTATTAGAACCGATAGTACAGGGAATTCTTTCAAGATCGTCCATCCACCATCCTGAAGATATTTACACGCAGGAAGCTCAGAATTGAGATCATCTGGACATAGTGAGACATCGGCTCTATATTAGGCATTGGCAAACTTCAGCCCTCCAGATGCTTTGGACTTCAACTCCCAGAAATTCCAGTCATCTTATCAGTTGTTAAGAATTGTGGAAGTTGAAGTCCAAAACACCTGGAGGGCTAATGTTTGTCCATGCCTGCTTTATATCGAACTGCCCTTGAACAGTGTTCAGAAATTGTCACTGGTGCAAAATGCAAACAGCGAGGTAGTTTTCCTGGGTACATTTTCAGGCTATATCATACTGATCTTTCAAGTGTACTGGTTGCTGACTTGTTTATTAAAAAGCCACCTTTTTGGTTAGCAGTGGTCCCAGCTGCTCAGATTTCATATAATCTTAGCTAATCCTCCATTAATGGCTTTGTCCTCTCAGCCAAGTTATTGAGAAAGTGTACATTAATCCTCCAGGGAGTTTGATGGTTAGAAAATAGATGCTGGCAGTATCCCAGTTGCAATGCTTCTCAATGGCTGCTCCTAGGCTCTGCAACTCCCTTCCCAAGAAGCTAGACTAACCTTCCTATCTTTCCACAAGCAGGTGAAAACCTGTTTAATCCAGCACGTCTTTAAATTATTTCACAGGAGAAACGGACCCTGTGTAATGTTCTGGATTTCTATTTGGTGCTGTTTTAATCTGTTTTATGATGGCCTAATTGTTGTTTTTAAACTTTTGTGATATTATTTTTATGATGTTTATTTTAACGCTTGTGAATCATAAAAAGTCAATATATAAGAATATTATGAATTAAGGGAAAGAGATTTAACTCAGAAGATTAGGAGTCATTCATGCTGCTGGATTTGGTCCCTGAGAAAAACTGATACCATTTTCCATTGCCACAGTTAAGTCACTCTATAGCACTCTTGGCAATATTATCTGGGGGAAATGGGATATGTATTCCTGAGCAAACAAGGTTGTGTGAAATTAGTGGTGTTCAACTTCTGGTCCTCCCAGTGTTTTGGACTTCAGCTCTCAGAATCCCTATGCACTGGCTATTTTGACTGAAGCTCCTAGGAGTTAAAGGCTCAAGAAGTAAAAGAGAAATGAGAATTACTGCACTAAAGGACTCCATCGATAATCCCTCTCACACACATATATGCAGAGATATGCAGATACAGAAAAGTGAACCATCCCAAAGCCAGCTAGAACTTTTTCCAACCAACAGTATTACTGTGTTTTACTTTAAAGACTTTTGCAATGATATATTATATGCCCACTGCTTTTTTTAAAATTAGGAAGAAAACACATACTCACCTGTGAAGAGGGGACCAAAAACAACGGGAGAAAAGGCACTTTGTGTTCGCATCAGTCTTGGCTTTCTATAAGACAGACAGACGAGACTGTAAATAAGGCAATTCTGGATTCCTGTTAATCACAAGAGCCTCAGTCCTTCTCTCCTACACCATGAGCCGTAGACCTACCTTCATCCATTATTATTTATAAAAAGAGTATGTGAAGGGGCTGATGACACAGGGAAACCCATTATGTTTATGCTACTTAGGTTGTAAACTACTTTTAAAATGGCAGTAGTTCCTTACAAATGGCCAGAATGTAAGGAACTAAGAACGTAATAATCCAGCTCCTTCACACATACCCAATGCAGTCTGAACAAGTGTGATTCTTACTCTTTACGCATGTCACGCTTGCTCCAGAAATGACCACTTTGACTGCAAGATTGAAGCGTGCTGGTTTAATTCAGAAAAAAGCTTGCCTCAGCCATACGAGTTTTGAATATTCTTTAGGGACTCAATTCCTCAGTTTAAGAACTAAGATCCAATTAAATACTCAGTTTTCACAAAAGTGGTTATTAATCTCACTACTAGAAAAAATATGAGAAAGTATTCATTTCCATTTTTCAAGGGCACTGACACCCCAATACTATTTTTCTTTCAGAGTAAAACTTATCACTGTATAAAAAAGTAAAAAGGAATTCATCCTTGGATCAAGCTTTGTAATGTCAAGTTACTATGAGAAAGTAAAACCTTCTACTGATGTCTGCCACAGCACACTGATACAATCTAGGGGTAAGACATGAAGCACTTGGAGGGAGGAGGGAATCCCAATTTATAAAAACATCTTAATTTTGCAATAACTGATTCTTACTTTTCTTGGAACTTAGTATCACCTCAACCCTGCAGGGAGTTGTAGTTTTACAACGTCTTTAGACTTCTCTGCCAAGTAATGATGATGTCTCACCAAACTACAATTTCAAGGATTTCATAACAATGAGCCATGGCAGTTGAAGTGATGTCATATTCCATTAATTCTACAGTGTAAATGCACCATTAGTGAGTTTTATGTATGAACATGAATATCAACCCAGGAATTCTTAGTGTACCATATCGTCTCACTTTTTCTACATGTTTAGTAACAGAGAGCCCTTTGACCACGACTGGCCACCTGGTGCAGTATAAGACATTTTGTTGCCTGAGAAAGAACACCAATCCCTGCCTGCCCACAAGTCAAGGCACCTAATGGCTGCCAATTAATTCTGAAATCCCAAAACATTTCTCCTCCTAACAGTAAAAATTCAATCCTGCAGATAATGAATAACAATTTGATTTCTTTCAAGATATCTACTGGGTACAATGGGTAAATTCTACAGTTCCCTCTATTTGTAGGATGGGAGACTGTAGATAATTTAACCAAAAACAAGCTTTCTCACAGAAAAAATTATTATGTGAAGGCTTGGGAGGGGAATCCTTGGAACACTGGGTGGATTAAGCAGGCACAGAAATTGTTGGATTGTGCATAGGTATACATAGAGCCAACATGTAGTGGTCTATATGATGGAACAGGACTCTAGGGGGATGAAGGCCCAAATCTCTGTTCAACCATGGAAACTTTATGGATGACTTTGGGCACGTCACGCTCTCGGGTCTTAAGAGGAAGATAACAGAACCCCTCTTCGCAATACATCTTGCCAATGAACATGTATAACCAATGAAAGAGTTAGACATGTTGGACTTGAAGGCATCCAATAGCTGGAGTGGAAAGGTAACAAAAAGTAGAGTTGATGTTATGAGATAAAAAGGGAATTGATGGATCCTTGCATATTTTTCCTGATTCATTTGTGATACAATTCTCCCATTTCAGAAGTTGTCACTTTAACTTATCTGTAAACTTGGTACTCTATTTTCATTTGTGTCTATTCAGAGTTCCTGCAGGAAAAGGGTGGGGAGGTGTTTAGGATGTTTAGCATTTCCAATGCCCATAATTCCTGCTATTGGCCATATTAGCTGGTGCATTTGTGACGTGGAATGCAAAACCTCTGCATGGAACAAATTGTTTTGTTCCCCTCCTGTTTAAAATAACTATTTCACCTACATAGGTGAAATGTATTACCTCTTTTATTTTTCCTGAAATAATGGTGCTCTTGCTATCAAAATTCAGTGAAAGTAAAGGAAGAACAAAACACACAGTATCCAATATCACAACTCATAGTTCAGCCAACATTGCCAACACCATGGTGCCAGATGCTCAGAAAAAAATCCACATGTTGTTGTAATTTACAAAGGATACTTTGGTCTTATGTATTTTCTTTGATTACAAAGTATTTTAAGTAACTCGCCCTTCAAACAGTAAATATTCTTAGGAATTGTTTTCAACAATTTTTAATGATTTTACATCTTACATATTCATTTTAATGATATTTTAACTACCAACAAATTGTTTTCATAAATGTAATCTTTACCTCTATTTTAATATTTATATTTTAAAGATGTCAGCTGCTTTGAGTTTTAGTCTTGAGATAAAACTGGATACAAATATTACAATAATAATAATAATTTGTTAATACATTTGTGTGTTCTTACTACTAATTTGTAAAACAGACAACTCTCAGATAGAATAAGGTATGACACATAACTATCTTTTGTGGTTGAATCCAGCAATCCCCAGACCTTGGTCTTTTGGGTATTTTGTATTTCAACTCCCAGAAGTCTCAGCAGATTTGATGAACAGATTGTTGTGATATTGTAATAGAAGATGGAGCATGGTAGGATGCTGTGAGGAAAAGGAGTAGGAGACATGGGAGGTTAGAGTGAATGAGGTGTGCGTGTGAAGTTACTTTTTCTGTTGCTGACCGAAATTTAATTGTATTGGCTTAATTTTATGACTCTTTGTTTCCAAAAGTCCACATGGCTAAAAAGAAGAATAGCCTCTGCCTAGATAGATATCCCTTCAAACCATCTGAATTGACAAAAATAATATCTTGATAATAAGGAGGCATATGACTCTAACAATATTGTTATTTGCCTCCTCCAGTATTGCCGGATGAAGAAGCCCTTATGTGAGTACAGTTTGTCTTTTATGTAGATAAGAATAATATTCTAATATGTGTATGCCAGCGTTGGCAAATTATAGGGAAGGGTGAACACCCCTGTGGTGTTTGTTTTGCTGTCTGTGCCCCTGTTCAGAAGATATCACCTCACTTTCTGTCCGTATGATAATTGGATTTTTGAAAAAATTGGCTTGTTGTGGAAACAAGAATTGGTGATAAAGCTTATATTGAAACACCTCGGCCCACTAATGCCCGAGATCCTGCAAGCCAAGTAATACATTTGCAGTAAAGGTTTCTCAAGGTCTCCAAAAGAGAATATAGAGATTCCTTCAATCCTCTGCACATTAATATCCAGGTTGCTGCAAGTCAAGCAATCCATCTGTTCTGAGGGTGTCTCAGTATCTCCAAAAAAGAATACATGCAGTCCCCAAGTTATAAACAAGATACAGCTCTTTGGCTGAGAATTCCAAATACATATTCACACTACAAATCCCAGGCTTTCATAAAATGAAACCAAGACAGTTCAAATGGAGTCATAGTGCTATAACTGTATAGTGTAAGAGTCCCAACAGAAATGAAGAATGAAGAATCTGTCTGGCAACAAATTCAAACCATCTCTCACCACTGGCTCCATTGGCCAGGCCTGATCTGACATCTAAGAACACCTGGAAGTCTATCTGTTCCCCATAATAGATAACTAATGTTAAACAGTTAATGTCATATCCCAGCCACCTTTGGCTTCTGAACTTGATCCAGAAATGAACTATGACCAAGATGAAGCTTATTCTGACTTTTTACCTAGTCCACAGAGCTTTTTCTAATTACAGCTGCCAGCTGTTGATAGCTCAGATGATTCCTTAATTGGGAGAGAAAGTAAAAATATTACTCCCATGGCTGAACCAGATGTTCTTCATTCCCCGGAGAATGTGTCCTTCAACAGAAGGGAGTTTTTGCATCGCCAGAGATCTGAGAAACAAGAACTCCGCAGGAGTAACCGTTTGGCATCTTGAGGGGATAATGGATAGGAGTTTTCCCTTGAGAACCTTTAGGGAGTTTGGCTTTCCTTGTTTGTGATCAAATCTAAGTTCCATAAAAGTGTTTTGCACCGTGTACACTTCGCGGTGTCAACGTTGCTATTTTTTGAGAAAGGTTCACCGACTCTAGCTCCTGCTTCTTCCAAGCCAAGTTTCCAGATCTTGGCGGCTAAGCCAAGCCGCAACTCCCAAGTAGACCCAGAGTAAGTCTACTTCCTTGCCTTGTTCCTGAACCAAGTTTTGCCTCAGCTTCATCACGTTCCTGCCTTGATATCAAGAACTTCCTAGTGACTTTGGACTTCGTTATTCAGTCTTGCTTCCTTGTTGTTCCCCACTCAAGAACTTTCCAACAGTTTTGAGCGTGTTACGGTTTCTGGACTTTGAACAATAATATTGGACATTTCCCTTCAATTCTTTGGACTAATTCATACCTTTTCATAAAGGGCTATTATCTGCTCAACCTTTCCACCTATTCATTCCTGAATTTATAATTGTTTTAATAAAGATATTATATGATTATTGGTCTCTGTCTGGTTTCCAGTGCTCACACTGCCTTGGGGTGCAACAGTTAACCTTTTTCAGAATTTCACACTTTCTGATCTTCACAAGAAATTCAAACTTCAATTGCGAGAATACTAGATGTCAGAAGTTACTTCTCTGGGATGCAGACCTTGGAAGCCAAAGGCTATCTGGCAGACCTAATAACCCATCTATAGCAAATAATAATCTAATTTAAATCTGGCTGGCCAGTAGATCAGGCATAAACTCTTTCCAATCACTAATAAAACTTAAATGGCACTAACTGAACCTAATATCTACCTTCTACATAAAACTGAAAAGTGGATTCTCTTGAATACCAACTAGATAACAAGCAGCAAATTATTTTATCAATTTGTCATCACCTTTTGCCCTAGAAGCCAATACTCAACCCACAGCAACCAGGGCCCTTGTCCTACAGGTGGAACATCTCTTATCTGGAAATCCCAAATACTCCAAAATCCAAAATTGTCCATATGACAAAGACAATGACATCTTTGCTTTCATGAGGTTCCACATAAACAACCTTTGTTTCATCCAAAAATATTTAAAATATGTATATTATAGAATACTTATGAAACACACATGAATTTCATATTGAGAATTGGGTCCTATCTCCAAGATATCTCACTATATTGTTGCTTACTCTGTCACATGGTTTTCTTGGCATGATTTGTTCAGAAGAGGATTGCCATTGCTTTCCTCTAAGGATTATTACAAGGCCTTGGGCCTTTTCTGCCAAATAGTGCTGGTGCCTCAACAGTCATCCAATGGGTTTCCATGGCTGTGTAGGGACTCAAATTTGAATACACGTGTCTCATTGTGTGTGTGTATACACATATATATTCATATCCATATACAGTAGAGTCTCGCTTATCCAAGGTTCTGTATTATCCAACAGTTTGCCTTTTAGTAGTCAATGTTTTAATAGTCAATTTTTCAATAAATTGCGAGAATTTGGTGCTAAATTCATAAATACAGTAATTATTACATAACATTATCGAGTACTGAACTGCTTTTTCTATCCATTTGTTGTAAAGCATGATGTTTTGGTGCTTAATTTGTAAAATCATAACATAATTTATGTTTTATTAGGCTTTTCCTTAATCCCTCCGTATTATCCAACATTTTTGCTTATCCAATATTATGCTGGCCCATTTATGTTGGGTAAGTGAGACTCTACTTTATTTGCAAGCAAATATAGGTATTCCAAAATCTGAATAAATCTAAAATCCAAAACATTGGTCCCAAGCATTTCAGACAAGAGATACACAAAGTGTATCTGGTTCTCGCATCCCCAGGCAGCATGATCACTGACTGGGGATAATCGAAGAGCTGCAGACTAGTCCATCTGGAAGGTACTAGGTTGCAGAAGACTGACTGATCATGCAACTACACTGAATGCAGTTTGACACCACTTTCCCTGCCCTGGCCCCATGCTGTAAAATCCTTGGATTTGTATTTTGGTGAACTTCAACATTCTTTGGCAGAGAAGACTGAAGTCCTTGTAAAACTACAACTACCATGATTCCATTGCATTGAGGTGTGGCAGTTAAAGTGGTGTCAAACTACATTCATAGATCCCTGGAGTCTGCCTTTCCTCAACCCCTGAAGACAGATCAGAAAGTGGACTGCCCTCTACTTTCCAAACACATTCTCAGGCCCCTTCTACACTGTCCTATAAAATCCAGATTATCTGGTTTGTAATCTGGATTTTATAGGGCAGTGTAGAAGGGGCCTTAAAGAATCCCAAGATAAACAAGTCATCCAGAAAGTTCCTCCCACAGACCTGCTCAAGAGTGCAATCACACTGCAAAATGAATGCAGTTTGACACCACTTTAATTGCCATAACTCAAGGCCATGGAATCACGCGAAATTTGTGCAAGGCCTTTACTGTGCTCTACCAAAGGGTGCTGATACCTCATTCAAGCTACAATTCCCAGGATTTCATAGCATGGGGCTAGGGCAGTTAGTGATGTCAGACTGCATTTATTCTACAGGTCAGATGTGCCCACTGAAATCATGGTATGGAATCATGGCAGTTGCTGTTTTACAAGGCCTTGAGCCTTCTCTGCCAAATAGTGCTGGTGCCTCAGCAAATTAGGATCCTAGTATTCCATAACATAGCAATTCAAGTGGGGTCAGATTAATTCTACAGTACAGATGTGCCCCTAGACTCTGCCTTTCCTCAACTCATCTCTGTCCTGTATATTTAATACATATTTTATAGAAATATATTTTAATATGTCTTTCATAGAACTACATTTTAATACGTGGTTCATAGAATTTTTGCAATGTTTTGACTCTGCTGTGACCTGCCACAAAGAGAGGCGGGCAAGAAATAAAATTGTTATTAGTAGTATTTCATAGAAATACGTTTATTATGTATCTGTTATAGAATATTTTAATATGTTTGTTTATAGAATGTGTGCAATGTTTGTGTGTTTTGACTGTACTGGGACCTAACACGAGCCAAAACGAGAGGCAGATAAAAAAAATAAAGTTATAATTGTTGTTATATTTGAAATAACCAGACTTCCTAGTAGGGTAGTTTCCAAACATTGCCTCAAAGAAACCCAGAAGCCCAAAACATCAACCAGAAACATTCTTATTCAGGCAGGCTTTTAAAGATTAAGGTGTTTACGACCGTCAAGGGCTGCTGCGATTTGTGATGTGATTTTATATGCTTTTATAGTTTTAAGATGGATTGTTTTAATATTAATGTTTACTACAGCTTTAACATTTGTGTATTTGTATATTTTAAATTGTATTGAAATGCTTTTAGTTTTGAGCTGCTTTGAGGGCTCTTCCAGACAGGCCTTCTATCCCAGGGTCTGATCCCAGGTTTTCTGCTTTAAACTGGATGAGACCTCACTGACAGATAATCTGGGGCCCTTTCCACACTGTTGAATAAAATCCACATATTGTTGGATTTTCTACCTTGATATTCTGGGTTATATGGCTGTGTGGGAGGGACCACAGAAAGTTCTTCCCTCCCCTCCTTTAAAAAATATCTTAAAACTCATCTTTGCTCCATAACCTATGAAGGAGCAGATGAATATTGGGGAGAAAACACGCCCTCTCCTGATTGTTTTCTTACTAAGGGATAACACACTATAGGGCCACTTTATACAGATTTATCTTTAGATTCCATCTGAACAGTACTTGGTTACTGCACTTTAGGAGGCCCAAACGTCACGTCTTCCATAGAACTTATTTTATATGTGTTTTTAATTATGATCTGTATTTTATCATTTTACCATGTTATATTTTTATGCATATTTGCTTCTGTTTTTATTATGGCATCAAATATTTGTCTTTTGTATGTGCAAACTGCCCTGAGTCACTTTGGGAAGAGAAGGCAGGTTAGAAATAAAATATTATTATTCTTCCTACAGAACTACTCAGGAGGTGCATCTACACAGTAGAAATAATACCACTTGTACCACCCTGACTCCATGCTATGGAATCATGGACGTCTGAAGAGTGACAGTGGAACTCTCTGCCCTGGAGTGTGGTGGAGGCTCCTTCTTTGGAGGCTTTTAAGCAGAGGCTGGATGGCCATCTGTCGGGGATGCCTTGAATGCGATTTTCCTGCTTCTTGGTACAGGGTTGGACTGGATGGCCCACAAGGTCTCTTCTATGAACTGTACCCAGACTCTGGGCACATATCCATTTGGCAAATCTGAAGGCCTATGACAAGGCCTTTCTGGGCAGAGTGCTGGTACCTCAACAAACTACAACCCCCAAGGATTTTATAACATGGAGCCATAGGCCTTGAAAGTGAGGCCAATGTGCCCTAATGCTACAACAGATGTGTACCTTGATCTCCAGCCGCCCTCCCCTCTTACCTGCCCGAGTCTGGTTCGCGGCACCCAGGGTGGGAAACATCGGGAAGGCTCCCCGCTGTGCCCGCGTTCCCCGGGGCGGCAGAAGCAGCGGCGGCTTGCAGAAGTTCCTTTTCCCCTCCCCGACGCGTTCCCCCGGAGGCGGCCGCTCCGCTGCAGCTTTTGGTGCGGAAAAGGCGGCTGAGGCGCACCTTGAAGGAGCCTTTCCTGGACGGGGTGGGGGGCCGCTTCGGGGCGGGAGAGGCAGGCGGCGCGGGGGCTTGAAAGTAGCGCCCGCCCGCTACGTTAGCCGGGTTGGAGGCTTCTGTTGTGGTTGATGTTGCTGAAGCCTGTTCTCCTTCGTTGTCCTCCTCCTCCTCTTCGGGGCCCAGGGCTTCCAGGACCAGCAAGGCGTCGCTGGTTTCCTCCCCCGGCGGCACCAAAGGCAGCAGCGAAGGCGGCGGGACCTGAGGCGAGCAAGGGCAAGCGCTGGGGGGTTTGCCGGGCGTCCCGAGGGCCAAGGCGGCGAGCTGCAACTCGAGGCCGGCGCCTGGAGGGAAGAGTAGGCCGCCGGCCGCGCCGTTCCAGCACCGCCCGGCTGCAGGTTGGCAGTGGCATCCTTTCTGAGGGGCGCAAAGCAGCTCTGGCGGTGGAGGAGGCGGAGGAGGAGGCGGCTGCTGAGGCGGAGGCAAGGCCGGGGACACCGCCGCCTCACCAGGCCGGAAGACCAAGAGCTGCGAGCCCCTCAAGCCGCCCGTTGCCTCGTCGCCCACGGCTGAGGCGGACTCGGGGCCGCCGTAGCCCAGGAAACGGCTCAGGACGCGGTAGGAGGCCGCGGCCGCAGCAACAGCCTCGCCTCCAGGCTCCGCCGCTGATGCGGCCGCTCCTCCCCCTCCTCCGGCCCGCTGCATGGCGCTACGAGAGGCGGCGCATTGCATGGAGCCCAACGCCAGGCAACCGGCCTCCGAGGCAGAGCCAGCCCGAGGCTTTTCCCCTCAGCCAGCCCGAGCCCCGAGTGGGTGTGCACACGCCCCGCGACTTCCTCTTCCGGTGACGCGCCGCCCAATGGGAGCGCAGCCCCGCTCAAAACGCGTCACGCCGTTCCTCCGACCTGCTCTCCCAGCTCCGAGGCAAACACAGACGTCCGGCCAATCAGCAACGTCCCTTTTGTGAAGCCACGCCCCTCCCGCTGTCTCCCTCGCGCTTTCTCTCCCAACTCCAAGCCACGCCCCCTCTAGTTCCCTGGAAGCCACACCCTCTTGCAAGAGAATCAATCCACATGGGTTGAGTTTTCCGGGCTGTATGTCCATGTTCCAGAAGCATTCTCTCCTGACGTTTCGCCTGTCTCTATGGCAGGCACCCTCAGAGGTTGTGAGGTCTGTTGGAAACTAGTCAAGTGGGGTTTATATATCTGTAGGATGTCCGGGGTGGGAAAAAGAACTCTTGCAGAGCCATAGCCAGAAAAAAAATCGGGGTGGGGGGTTGAAACTTTTTTTAGGGAATCATGAAGAGTAGTTCCATAACGCAAAATTATTTAGAAACCAGGCTCCATCGACAAACTCCAGTGGATACGCAAGACAGATAAACTTCAGTGGACACTCATGGGGATTTGGTTAACTGTTAAAATTCATGAGTAAACCCAAGGGTTTTTTTTCAAAATCTGAAAAAATTCGGGGGGGGGGGGAGTGAACCCCTAACACCCCCCCCCCTTGGCTACAGCCCTGAACTCTTGTCTGTTTGAGGCAGATGTAAATGTTGCCATTGGCCACCTTGATTAGCCTTTCAGCTTCAAGGTGTGGCTGCTTACTGACTGGGGAAATCCTTTGTTGGGAGGTATTAGTTGGCCCTGATTGTTTCCTGTCTAGAAACCCTCTGTTTTCTGTGTGTTCTTTATTTACTCTCCTGCCCCCAAACACGAATCAAGGCACATGAAAGGCACTGCAGTCTAACTCAGCCAGAGAAGTCAGCCATAGCAGAGCACCCAATGAACCAACCTGGACACAGCATATTATTTGAGAACACAGAAATTCTGGACCACTCTAACAACCACCATGTCAGACTACACAGAGAAGCCATTGAAATCCACAAGCACGTGGACAATTTCAACAGAAAGGAGGAAACCATGAAAATGAACAGAATCTGCCTGGCAGTATTTTAAAAAAACCTCTAAAATCAGGACAGTAAATAAAGAGCACTCAGAAGACAGGTTGAGAACCATTGCTCTAGTGTGATGATGTCCTAAGGTGATCACTTTTGCATATTGATATACCAGATGATATTGAGCCAAGACATCCCTCCTCAGTAAAATCTTCATTTGAACCATGGCAGGAAATCCAAACTTTGCTGACTGGGAGCCCAAAGTTCTGATGGCTTGTCGGTGGAAGACTTGCAGCAGCAGCCAGCTCCAGAGGATACCGTCCCCAAGCCCCCTTTAAGAATTACAAAATACAGTAGAGTCTCGCTTATCCAACCTTCATTTATCCAACATTCTGGATTATCCAACGCAGTTGGCCTCCCACCCAGATCCATAGTTGTTTCTCTAGGCAGCTAGGACTGAACTTCTTACAGATTTAACTTCCAACAATGTTGTTACTGTAAGTTCATTTTATGCAATTCTATCTTTATTTGTAGCTCATTTTAGTAGCCAATGTTTTTGTAGTTAATATTTTCAATACATTGTGATGTTTTGGTGCTAAATTTGTAAATACAGTAATTACTACATAACATTATCGAGTACTGAACTGCTTTTTCTATCCATTTGTTGTAAAGCATGATGTTTTGGTGCTTAATTTGTAAAATCATAACGTAATTTGATGTTTAATAAGCTTTTTAAAATCCCTCCTTATTATCCAACATTTTTGCTTATCCAACGTTCTGCCGGCCCCGTTTATGTTGGATAAGTGAGACTCTACTGTAACCCATTTAATAAACAGGCACCCCGGTATCCCTTTGCCCTCATCCTTGCTTCACTGCAGCCTTTATTGTCTCTTTTTTGCTTTCCTTTTTACTTTCACAGCCTGCCCCGTTTACCGTGCGGACCCTCAGTCCCGAGCAGGGCTTATCTTCCCTCTTTTCCCCATTCCCTTTTACATGCCCCAACCCTGGGTCAACTTCCATATTCTGAGACCAGATGCCCCCAGTATCTGCTGATTAGGCAATGCTGAATCCCTTATGTGTGTGTTCTAATATTTTATTTTTTATAATTTTATAAAATATCTTTGGAGCCATGAAGCCACCGCCACGACCTTGGTGACCTTTCACTGGCACTCCTTGACCTGGAATTCCCCTTGTGTCTTCTGTTCTTCAATTCAACAAACGACTCAAGCACCCATCATCTTCGGAATCAATCCATCTCTATTGATTCCAGGTTGGACTGACCGCATAAAGGATAACCAAACCCTGAATTGGGCTAACCTTCTTTTGTGCAGCCATATGGACATCAAGGACCAGACACCCTTCCTGGAGTTTGGAAGGTCCTGCCATTGTTTTTCCTGAATATCATTTCCTCTTTCCCAGGAATGGATTCCTTAATTCCATCACTCTGGACAGCATGTTTGCAAGGTCAACAATAGACACAAGTGCCATGTGTGCCAGACCCACCTGATGGGTCATTCACTGGACAATCACCAAAACAATAATCCTCAGGAACCTGATGGCCCTGCTTTGTTAGTCTTGAGGTTGAGACACTAATCCATTCATGAAACTATATTCTGCTTTGTTTTTCCTGACCATCCCACCCCCTGTCTGTCATTGGAAAGCTGGAATCTGTATCAGAAGCAGGGAAAGCTCTCTGATTGGCTGCCGGGCGCCGCAGCTCCTCCATGTGAAGGGAATCCTCCCAGCTGCTTGTGACATCAGAGTCGGCTCCGCCAATCATTGCAAAGCTGACCCCAGCTGGGCGTGCGTGCAAAAAACAGAAGTCTGAACTGTATAAAATGTGTGTTATATCTGTACCGTGGCATGTCAACTTCTTTGGGTGGCTTACCACTGGCTGTCATCCTTTCTGACCAGATCAAATAAATTACCTCGGTGGCTCCTACTTTAGCTGGTGAGACTTCTTTGACTGGAAACTTTGAGTTTTTCGTAGTTTTAAGTCTCACCAGGTACGGACTCAGTTTCTGCATTCCAGATCTCACTATCCGCAAAATTAGTTGATAACACAGACTAATGGGGCCGGGCTGTGGTGCAGGCTGGTAAACAGCTGCTGCAATAAATCACTCTGACCATGAGGTCATGTGTTCAAGGCCAGCCCGTGGCAGGGTGAGCACCCATCAATTAAAGATAAAAAATATAGTCCCTGCTCTTTGCTGACCTAGCAACCCAAAAGATAGTTGCATCTATCAAGTAGGAAATAAGGTACCACTTTAAAAAAAAGTGGGGAGGCAAGTTTAACTAATTTACAACGTTGGAATGAGGAAGTGAGGAAGTGCCATCAGAGTGGATGATGAAGCAGCTGCTCCCCCCTGTGGCCAGAATCGAACATCCCCTCAGGAGAAGGTTAAATTGCCTCTGCGTCTGTCTGTGTGTTGTCTTTGTCTCGATTCGATGTGTTTATGGGCATTGAATGTTTGCCCTATATGTACATAATGTGATCCGCCCTGAGTCCCCTTTGGGGTGAGAAGGGCGGAATATAAATACTGTAAATAAATAAAATAAATAAATAAATGGGGCTGTGTCTTTGAATTTAGCAAGGTTCAGTATCATGAAATCCCTGTCTCAGACTGAAATCATATCAAGTTCTTTACACACATATTATATGACTTTGCTTTACAGAAACAAAGCAAGTGTGGCCTAGTAATTGAAACGATGACTAAGGAAATCTATTCAGCTTTTCCCTCAGCTATTAACTCAATAACCAGCCTTAAGGCAAAGCACTATTACGGACTGTTCCCCCACCATCACCACCTTTAATATGGGAGTAGGAGTTAAATAAAATAATGTGGTTTATTCACCATGTCCTGATTACTTTGAATGGGCCTGTTGCTTGAGTTTTGCCTGAAGCGAAACCTGCTGATTTGAGAGAGACTTTTATCTTTTCGACTTGTATAGCTTCAGTATATTTATATAGCTTTCAGGGTGCTATACCAGGATGCGTTACCCTCACAAATGTATAGTTCAGCCTTCTAGATACAGTTCTCATGAGTCAATAGCTTGATGCCTGGCATCCACTTGAAAAATTGGTCACCATAAGACCCTTCCAACTTGTCCACGGTGTTTGCTCATTCCTTCCCATTCTAAACTCTGCCTTCAAATTGTATAAAAGCAACAGTTTTCATAGAGAAATCTGTAACTACATTGACTGTTTCCTAAATAGATCATTCATCCAGAGGAATGAGTTAGAAATAGTGGCTGCCATGCCACTATGAGGGAAAGCAAAATGAAAGCATGGCTCCTTTAAAGAATTTTGCACCTCACAACCACATTTTTCTCAGTCTCAACATTTTTAACATTGTAGTAAGTTAAAACCTTGGTTGGGCATTGAGAAATTACAATTAGATATGTAAGATATCCAAGAAAAGGAGGAGGCAAAGGTACTAAGGGAACATGAACACTGCAAACTTACATATGAAGAGTTTTTAGTGTCTTACTTTCCACAATGCAAAAATTTGGGAAATGAAGGAATATGTAATGGAGGAGGCAGAATTCTTATTTGGGATGGGTAATTATGCAAATTGAGGGCACAGAAAGGTCCATTTTGATACATTCATTTGATACAGTTTATACATTTCATGCTTTTTAGGAATTGACATAGTATATGAAAGATACAAATTACACAAAATCATCAAGTTGATCTAGTGTATTAAAAGGAGCCCTGGTGGTGAAGTGCGTTAAAGCACTGAGCTGGAGACCGAAAGGTCCCAGGTTCAAACCCCGGGAGCGGCGGGAGCGGCCGCTGTTAGCTCCAGCTCCTGCCAACCTAGCAGTTCGAAAACATGCCAATGTGAGTAGATCAATAGGTACCGCTCCAGCGGGAAGGTAACTGCGCTCCATGCAGTCATGCCGGACACATGACCTTGGAGGTGTCTGACTCTTCTGCTTAGAAATGGCGATGAGCACCAACCCCCAGAGTTGGTCACGACTGGACTTAACGTCAGGGGAAACCTTTACCTTTACCTTTTTATTAAAAGGTTAGATTTTATAAGTGTTTAGGGTACAGCTGCTGCTAGGTCTATTCCAGAGCGGTTTCAACACTTTGCAACTGTGGAGCTGCTGAAAAAGTTTTAAAAATAAATAAAAAGTCATATATCTTGCTTGGAGTCTCCTGATGATCTATAAATCTTTGGATGGGTATGCAGTGGCTCGACAACACTTTTACCTCCACCATAGCTAAAATTTAAAAGCAAATATGGGTGTGCGGACAGGTGCTGATGTGTTTAATATCAGATGTGATTTTGTACTATAAAGAATAGAGCACACAAGAATTGGGGGATGATGTTGGAAAAAATTGTTAAGGTTAAAATTACAATGAAATCAGTTTTATTTGTTGGAAATGCTAGATGATCAAATAAAAAGAAAACATGGAAAGTTAATACAATATATGGTAACTGCAATGAGAAGCATCTATGTTCGGAAATGGAAGGAACCTGTTCTTCCAACATAAGAACAATGGCAGACAAAGATCTGTGAATGAGCTGAGACGGACAGGCTGACCATGATGATCAAGGAGACATCTCTGACCAACTTTAAGAAAGAATGGGATTTGTTTATCACCTTTTCACAGGCTCAACAGGGGCAAATTTCAATTATTGGATTTATGAATTAGAGAAATTTTATTAAAAGTACAACTGCAGTTGTATAGTGTTTTCTAAAGGGGTCAAAATAAGGAGTAAAAATCAACATGCAATGAGGATGAGATCCATATAATAGTTTTAGTAGTTTGTTCCTAGTATGTGTTTATTAGGTAAAGGTAAAGGTTTTCCCCTGACATGAAGTCTAGTCAAGTCCGACTCTGGAGGTTGGTGCTCATCTTCATTTCTATGCTGAAGAGCCGCCGTTGTTCGTAGACACCTCCAAGGTCATGTTGGCAGTATGGCTGCATGGAACGCCGTTACCTTCCCACCAGAGTGGTACCTATTGATCTACTCACATTTGCATATTTTCAAATTGCTAGGTTGGCAGAAGCTGGGACTAACAGTGGGAGCTCACCCCACTCCCTGGATTCAAATCACTGACTTTTGGGTCAGCAAGTTCAGCAGCTCAGCGGTTTAACCCTCTGCACCACTGGAGGCTCCCATGTGTTTATTAATGTAGGTGTATTTTAAGTCAACCATCACTCTCTCCCCAAATATAAATATATCAGTATACAGGGTAGTAATTGTTTTTGTTTTTTTAAAAAAACACTATTAAGCAAGTGCATATTGTCATCCACTAGAAATAGATGTGTTGCTTGGATTATTTTAATGTAACGTGGCTACCATATTGGATTCAAATTGTTCAGTTTTTCCAAATGCACTCCTAAGATCTAAAGAGAGAAGATGTAGGCTCTTCTCACCCTGATTGAAAACAAATACAATCTGGGAGATTGTGTGTTTTGCAGAAAGAGGATATCAACCCAAAGCCATGCAGTGAGCAGCAGCATAATACACAGCATCTTCACATAATAGTATAACGGTGGGGGAAGGGGGAATCCTGGGCCCAGCCAGTGTTCTGCAGCTGGCTCAGAGTTAATGGGATGGATATGCAGGCTTTGCTTTCACATCATTAAAAGCAATTTGCAATCAGGGACCAGAATGTTTGGGTAAATTGAGAGTTAGGCTTTATGAAAAGAATGGGGAGGGAAGGACCATCTTTGGCTTTTGTTCTTTTCAGAGAGTTGAAGGCCAGTTTGGAAAAAGGATGGCTGCTTATGGTATGTGCACACTTCCCCAATTCCTGCCTATGGGAAATAGATACAGCTGATTCTTAGATTGTACTAAAAACCTGCAACATTTGTTTAGCCAGCTGTAGCAATGGGTTAAGAGAATAGCGTATGAATTCACAGTGCACATGGAAAGAGAAATCTCTTTCAGATCTTGAGCCTCTTAACAATAACCCAATTTCTTTAATTAAGTTAACTATACTAGTTTAAAAATAAAAATCAGCAAAGTAGAGAAAGCAGAAGTGAAGGTTATTTCCAAAGTTTGGACCATGGAGCTCAATCCCTTATCTTAATTTTTAAAAAAATGTAAAGTATTATTTTCATCAGAGTATTCATTAACTGTATGATAATTTAGCTCTTTTCATTAACTACATTAGCCAGTCGTTTTGCATGTTTTATCCATTACTACCTGCCCATCTTTGAATGCATGGCCCTTTTTCCTACTTCCCCATTCTTTATTTCTCTTCAGAAAATTTGGCAACATCAATAATAATAATAAATAATAAAACTTTATTTATATACCGCACCATCTCCCCTAGAGGATTCAAGGCGGTTTCCAACAAGGCAAAACATTCAATTGCCAGACAGAAGCCATACAACAAAGTCAAACTTCATGTAACAAAAACATACAATCCAGTTAAAAAACTAAAAAACAAGGGTCAAAATGGACATAGCTGTTACCAGAATTAATAGGACCTGTAATGTGATCCAGAGGCCTGGAAAGAAGTATGCTAAGATCCATGGGAGGCATTCAGAAGCTTTTCTGCTAGCTCTTTTCCTCTTTATTGCTATTCTATGTATAAATCAAGCAAGGAATGCAAAATGAGCTGCCAGGTGTTACTGTAAGAACTTCTAGCAGGTCAAGTTTGTTCATGTTAAGGGCCGGGCTTAGCACAGTAGGTTAAGCATGAGCGGCAGAAAAATCCTGCTGATTGAAAGGTTGACAGTTCGAGCCTGGGTCACAGTGAGCACCCACCATTAGCCTCAGCTCCCCTGCCCATGTAGCAGATAGAAAGCAGAAATGCGGGTAGATAAATAGGTACGGCTTTTAGTGGGGAGGTAATAAAGGCATTGATCTTAAGGACATCGATTGGGAGGATGTCTAAGGATGACAAAGCTCCTTGGCATGGAAAATGGAGCCACAGCACCCACTCCCCATGGCCAGGGTCAAGCACAGCCTCCAAGATGCTGGAAATAAGATGGGAAATGCTTTTACTTTTGTCTGTGTATATTGTTTGTCCTGTGTATAACGGCATTTACTGCTTGCTGTATGTATGTCTGGTAATCTGCCCTGAGTCCCCTTGGAGAGATAGAGCGGAATATAAATAAAGTATATTATTATTATTATTATTATTATTATTATTATTATTATTATTATTATTATTATTACATGAAGGTTATCAGGAATCCCAGTCCAGCCAGTAGAATCATATGGTAACAAGATGCAAGAGAGCTGGGATTCCTGTTCTTTTAAAGGTCATTGCAAAAAGGGATTTTACACGTGTGATTTTTTTTCAATATTGGGGAAGGAAAGAAAAAAGTTAAATAGCATATCTAATAAAGTGACATGTCTGCCTGCCTAAAATAATTGCATAATGAAGTTGCACACATATGCATACATTGCTCCTGTTCTTCCCAGTAGGACTCGATCAAGAGAAATTCCCAGTATATTTGCAATTCAACTGTGTTAGTAAATCACTGTTTCAAAGAATTGTTAAGAAAGTGAACAAGGGCTTTTGAATCACACCAAACACTGATGAAAACGTGCATCTTGGCTCACAAAGATTTTCATCAATAGTTACACATTTCAATGTTTAGGCAGGTCTACATCAGCTCACTTCTAGTGCAAGCTTCCTTATAATAACTTTCACCGGTCTGATGTATATTTACTTAGAAAAAGGATGTATCATTGAATCCCTGTGGATTTCACTTCCAAAATAGGATTGTTGTAGCCTAAAACTATCAGCAGCAGCTGTCAGTGGTTTCAGAGCTGGGACTCCATATGGAATTCCTCCTCATATATGTAAAGCCAAATACAACGTAACTTTACCCATCAATCAAGTGAGAATTAATGTGGACAAGTAAACAAAACAGGACTTGAATGTTAATTGCAAAAAAAGTGCTTAATCTGAAATAGTTTGCCAAGTTCACAGTGAAATGGTAAAATTGAAATGTTGATTTGACATGGAAGTGATGAATTGCTTCCTTTAAATCAGTGGTTTCCAACCTGTGGTGCGTGGACCACCAGTGGTCCCAAAGAACTAAAATATGGTCCATGGTCTCACCGTTACTACATTGTTGAAACAAGAGCAACTGGTCTTGCGAAACCCTCTTATAGTGCTGAGGCAACTGGGATGTTGGAAGGGGGAGGCTGACTACCCACTAAAGGAATGACAACAAGCCTCCTGACTGCTGCTTCTCCTCCCCCTTCCTCCCCTTGAGCGGAGCCATTTCATGTGGTGCCTGGAAGTGGGGGCACCTTGGTGTCTTCATTTTTAGGCCTGTTCCTGGGCTTATTTGGGATACTGATTCAGAAAATTATATTAGATAGACTACATCAGCTCTAGATGATTAAATATGATTTACTGTGGGTGAGGAGCCCCTGGTGGCACAATGGATTAAACCCTTGTACCGGCAGGACTGCTGACTGATAGGTCTGTGGTTCAAATCCAGGGAGAACGGAAGAGCTCCCTCTGTCAACTCCAGTTCCCCATGCGGGTGGTAAAAAGGATGCTAAAACATCAAAACATCCAGGTGCCCACTGGGCACCAGAAGCCACTTGCAGTTTCTCAACACAAAAAAATATTGTGGGCAAGCAGATGGTGACTACTGGATGGCATATGTTCTGTATTAGAAACTAGAGCTGATGTGGTCTATCCAATGCAATTTTCTGAATCAGCATCCCAAATAACCAAACCAATTCTAAAGTTGACCAAAACAAATTTGTAACCCTTTTGGTACTAATGTTGGAAAGTGGTTCCTAGTCAAAGTGGTCCCTGGTCAAAAAAAAGGTTGGGAACCACTGCTTTAAATTGGTTGGGTCCAGAATTGTTCAGAGTGGATCTATTGAAATATATGTTGTGAAATTCAAGGTGATTCACAAATGCGGATAAGAAACAGTATTATTTTACTATTCTTCTGCTAGCTCTCTTCCTCTTTATTATCCTATGCATTACCTTCTAGGTTCCTCTTCTTTTTAGCTCCCAGTTCCTTTCAGAAATATAATCCATTCTGTCCAGTGATTTTAGCTCAAGCGATCCCACAGGAGACAAAAAAACCACCGTAAACGATAAAATCAACAACCAAAACAGCATTCATTTTCCACTAATGTTCAAACATAAGCACAGTAAATACAGAACATAATAATTATATTTCTTTCCCCGTATTGTATGCGGCTGCCAGTAGGGGATAAGAGGAAACAAAGCAATATTCCAGATAACATGTAAAGGCACTTCCAAGTAATAGAATGACACACCATATGAATGTGGAGTATGATCCGATTAAACAACAATGAATATTAGGTTTGCATGGGCTCATGGGTGCTTTTATTTATTATACTCTTCATATGAATTAGGCCCTAGCATTTCATATGTGGTCATGAGCTGTGTAATGGTAAACATCTGGCTCAGATTAGGTCAGAATTGTATCTTCCTTTCCTGGAGTCACCATCCTTCCATTCTTCTTGCTCCCTGTTCTTCTCTTTCACCTCCTTATATCCATCCAAACATGGATAATAATAAATGAGAACCTTCCTGACCCCCAATCTAAACATTTCTCCATCTTTCCTTTCTTTTTCCATTCTTTTCCCATCTCTGGTGCCTGAATAGTTAATTATATTTAGCAGCATGATACGAACATCAGTAGGCAGTAGGTGACCTTATAAATGACTATCATGGTGTTAGTCAAGCTGATGAATGGATGGGGGGGGGAATAAAGATGGGGAGGGAAGGGGAAAGGAGGGGTGAGGTGGGAAGACAAATTTCCCGTTACCATGGTACTCCATGCAGGATTTGGTTGCTTGCATCACTGTCAAACCTATATCCCCTAATGGAACTAAAGTGAGACAGAGAGATGGAGAGAGACAGACACAGTTCCCTTCCAATCCCTCCTTTCCCCACTCTCTCTCTTTCCCTCCCTCCCTCCGGTCTTACACAGGATTTCTCTATTTCAAGCATTAGCAAGTGAGGCTGTTGATAGAGCATTCGGTGTGTGCGCGAATGTGTGTGTGTTGATCTGCAGAGATTTAAAAGCCCAGGCACAGAATAGTAGTTGAGGAGGGGAAAAGAAGGGGGGCCAGTGCCAGCAGCTGCTCATATTGTGGTGACGTCTGCTCCATCATCAACCAGGGAGGGCAGAAGCAAAGAGGGAGAGGGAGAAAGGGAAAGGGAAACAGAGTGAGAGACAGTGAGAAAGTCCTGCAAATTCTACAAACAGGAGATAGGACACTCTTCGGCAGGTGCGCCAAATGTTGTTTGGGGACGTTTCCCTCGGAGATGGCCTGGTTCCTTCTTGGCTTCCCATGCTTTTCTTCTTCCACCTCCTGAGGATCTCAAAATCTCCAACAGATGAATCAAGACTTCTGAAGAGGGCTTCCCCATGGCTGACACGATCATCGCTAGATGACTCCATTGTTTTTGCAGCCCTTTAGAGCCTTTTGGAATTATGGAGATTTGTCTACTGGGGTTTGTGATTTGGTGCTTCCATCTCGAAACCCTTTGGGCAGCTGGGCTCTTCCAGTATCAACGATCAGCTCCACCTAAGGCCAGGACTCCCAAAATGAAGGTATGGATGCCTTCCTCCTCACCTTCTTTGGCTTCAACTTTCACTTGGGTGCCTACCCCGAACTTGGATAAGACAGATCTTGAAGGATCAGAGGCAGCTGTGGCCTTCCTGTATTCTGGAGATGTGTTGAGTCTCTTACAAGCCAACTGTACACGAAAGTTTGAGGTAAGGGATATGGAAAAGGCCTCCAGCCCTCCACCAGCCTTGCGTTCCTATTTGCGTGGTGCTACTGACACCCTGACCCATGCCACCAATTTTCTCAACATGGTCTTCCAGACTAATGACATCCGGGAGTCCAGTGTGAAAGAGGATGTCGAGTGGTACCACGCCTTGGTCAGAAGTGTTATAGAAGGAGATTCCCAAGTTTACCGAGCCATGCTGACCTTTGATGCTCACCCTGTGTCTTCCAAGCCTCAGATGATGCTTCAGGCCACCAAGGAAAACAATGAGATTTTACTCCAGGACCTTTCACCTTCTGCAGAGAGCCTGAGGAATCTGACTTGGGAAAATGAATGGTACAACTTTTTCCGGTTTCAGAGAGCCCCGTTCCTGTACAAGCGAATCCTCAGCAATGACCTCAAGACCCTGGATACCCCCAAATGGAGCCAGGGAGATAGCTATGTGATGGATACTGGCCATGTCAGATGGTCACCTCCTTTCTTGGAATGCGAGGATGGGAAATTCTGGCCCACGTGGATGGTCACTCTCTCCTCTTCTTTCTACGGCCTCAAACCTGACCTCAATCCAGAGTTCAAGTGAGTAGGGAAGGGTGATTTGGATGAGGGGGTGAAACTGTGGCTTCAACAACACGATCAGGTCATGTTCTGGTCTCCTGACTTTAAAACAAAACCTGTAAAACGCAGCTAAGGGAGAGTGATTTGGATATAGGAAGGAGCCCTGAAAAAGACAAAAACTTGCCCAGTGTGTTGTATATAGGGCTTGGTTGGAATATCAATTTACCAATGAACACAGGGTGTGTTTGTCTGCATGTTACAGGTTAGCATCCCTTATCTGGAATTTTGAAATCCAAAATACTCCCAAAATGGGCTACTCGGGTAGCTGAGAAAGTGACACCTTTGTTTTCTGATGGTTCAGTATGCCCAAACTTTGTTTCATTATTAAAAGATATTGTCTGTACAAGTACCTTCAGGCTATGTATATAAGATGTAAATAAAAAATAAATGAACGTCATGTTTAGACTTGGGTCCCATTTCCAAGATACCTTATGCTTATGAAAATATTCCATAATCCAAAAAAAAAACCCCTCTGAAATATATAATACTTCTGGTCCCAAGCATTTTGAATAAAGGATACTTAACCTATACTAAAATGAATAATTCACCGAGAAGCTCACCAGGCTGTTGTAAGAGTAATTTTCCAAACCCTGATGTGTATAAATTAAAGGATATAGATGGATGAATTTCCTGTATAATTGAAATTGGCAAGTTGGAGCCCTCCAGAAATTGATAAAGTACAATTCCCATCATAATCGGTGTTGGTAGAAGTGCGGAAACATCTGGAGACCCCCAAGTTATACACTCTGATCTATAAGATGCCCATAGGTCAAGTTCTTTAGGCATCATACAGTATTAAGAAGAAAATTACAGTAATAAAGAAGGGGAATAAGAATACTGGGAGCAAGTGTCTTCAAATCAAATTAAAAAGAGATAAATAACCATTGCTTGCCCTCACAAATCTGGAAATATGGATCCGTGATGATGATTTTTTAAACTAGGAAGGCACATGAGCTCACATCTTTGAGGAACAAAGCTGGATAAAGCTGCCTGAAGCCAGGGGATCTGAGACAAATACGCTGTTCTCAAGGTCAATGAGAAAGAATTCAATGCATGTTCAGAGACTCTGTCACTCTTTCTTGTACTTTCTCTGTGATCTTTTATGTTCTAAACTTTGACTCAGGATCAGTCTCTGGGGCTGCTATCTGTTGTTTGGCTTGGCTTGGATGGTAAAGCAAATTCATCCCACCTGTGCTGGTCATTTATTCATTTTTTCCCTTATGTAACAATGGAAATATTTCAAAATAAAGTAAGGAAAGATTAGGTATAAAATGCATACAAAAGAAGAAAGTCTGTTCTAAGATTTCTTCTTCTTCTGCATTAGTACAGGTTGACTGGAGCTGCAGTGGCGTAATGGGTTAAACCCTTGTGCCAGCTGGACTGCTGACCTGAAGGTTGGGTTGCTGACCTGAAGGTTGCTGGTTCGAATTCACAAGATGCGGTGAGCTCCCGTCTGTCAGCTCTAGCTTGCGGGGACATGTGAGAAACCTCCCAGCAGGATGATAACACATCTGGGCATCCTCTGGGCAATGTCTCTGTAGATGGCCAATTCTCTCACATCAGAAGCGACTTGCAGTATGTTCTCAAGTCCATTCTGACACAATAAAAAAACAACAGGTTGACTGTTCCTTATCTAAAATGCTTGGGACCAGAAGTGTTTGGATGCTGAATTTCTTTCACATTTTGGAATATTTGCATATATGTACTGAGCTGTCTTGGAGATGAGATCCAAGTCTATACACAAAATTTCCTTATGTTTCATATATACCTTATACATATACCCTGAAGATAATTTTATAAAATACTTTTCATGCTATTATATATGAAACATGGTATGTGTTAATCATTTGTAGTTTTCAAGAGAAGGGTGGGAGGAAGAATCTAGTGTTTGTAAAACCTCCCCAACTATTGGCCTGGAAGAGATTCTTGCTCACGAAAGGTGACTCAGGTTAGTTTTCCACATAGCTGCTCTGTCATTATTTCATTGCTTTTTCTTAACCTACTCTGTCAATTGAAAAAGGGCTTCCACCTGCCTGAAACCTAAGGGCCCGTTCTTTGCAATCCAACACAGGGAAGATAACATATGCCAAGGGAAGAGAAATCTGTACATGTGCCAAACATTTCTTTTAAAATTGCTTCCGACAGAATCATAGATTTGTACAGTTGGGAGGGATTCCAAAGGCCAGTTCCCATTGATGCAGGAATCTGCAGCTGAAACCATCTCTAACAGATGGTCTGCCAGCCTCCGTTTCAAAAACCCCAATTAAAGAGAATCCATCGTTTTCTGAGGTTGCCTCTTCAGCCGATAAACACCTCTTACCATATAATATGTTCTTCAGATTCCTTTTGGGGTTGACTTTAGAGGGTTCAGGGCTGAAACCTGTGAACTAATGAGTTCAAATTAAACCTGAGAGAAGTGATTATGTAAACACAGTCCCCTCGAGTCAAAACATGTCTCCTTTTAATAGAGAGAGTGGGACAAATCCTGTTTTAGTCACAATCATCCATTGGATATTTCAGAATCTGCCTAATTGGTATGGTATTCTGAAAATCCCTTATCTTGGATTCCAAAATTGTCCACACATGGATGGCTGAGCTATGGATACCTTTGTTTTTGTTTTTTTGGTGCTTCAATGTACACAAACTTTGTTGCATGAACAAAATTATTGAAAATATTGTTTGAAATTATTTTTAGGTTATGTGTATAAGATGTATATGAAGTACACATATTTTTTTGCATTTAGAGCTGGGCCCCATCTCCAAAATGTCTCATTATGTGGGAAATCTAAAATCCAAAACATTTCTGGTCCCCAGATGAAGGATACTCAACCTGAATAGGCAATTTGTAAGTAGTTGTCAGAATCAACTGGTATGAAGAGCAACAACATAGCTGTGAAAGTTAGTCCCAACTACATCTTGCAATATTGGTAGGTCATCCTTTATGAAAAGGAGGGATTAGGTACATATTTATATCTGTTGTCTTCTGTGAGGCTCATAAAAGGAGGAGGAGGAAGAGGGGACATTTTAAATATGGGAAAGAAGCACTCTGTTTTTGTTTTTGTTTTAAATGAGAGGGGCACCCTATGGCTACCTTAAGCCTCATTTAATGCGGTGTGTCAACACAAAGGAAAGGACAACTCTTTCATATTAAAAGAGCCTCCTTGCACATTCATCTGGGGACAATTAACAGGTAGCTAAACAGTTTTGAGCCTAGACATAACTTTTTTTTAAAATTGTAAAAGTTTGCCTTTGATCGCAGGATGCCATGTTCCTATGACTTACTTTATTCCCACAAAGAATCCCTACATTAACTGAGGTTCAGAGACACTATCATTCTCCAGTGCCAATTTTCCTAGTATGGCACTGCTTTGAGTCAATGAAAGAAGTCCAAATGGTGGCTATTTAAAGTTACACACCTGAAGCAGCTACAAACTGGTGTTTATCTCCATCACACACAGGGCTGCTAAGAAGTAAGACATTCTTTTCCTTCCTTGCATTACCCCAAACACAGTGCGTTATTTGCGTTTGAGGCCTCACATCTTAGTACTGGATACAGGGCCACTTTGTGATGTGCATGGAACTGAAATGAAGTGGGAAGGAAAGAAATCCCTTAATTTGTTGTTGAAGGCTTTCATGTCCAGAATCACTGGGTTGCTGTGAATTTTCCGGGCTGTATTGCCATGTTCCAGAAGCATTCCCTCCTGACGTTTCATCCACATCTATGGCAGGCATCCTCAGAGGTTGTGAGGGGTGTTGGAAACTAGACAAGTAGAGTTTACATATTTGTGGCATGTTCAGGGTAGGAGAAAGAACTTTTGTCTGTTTGAGGCAGGTGTGAATGTTGCAGTTGGCCATCTTGATTAGCATTGAATAGCCTTGCAACTTCAAAGCCTGGCTGCTTCCTGCCTGGGGGGAATCCTTTGTTGGGATGTGTTATCTGGCGCTGATTGTTTCCTGTCTGAAATTCCCCTGTCTTCTGAGTGTTGTTCTTTATTTACTTGTTGCAAAGTGGATGAGCAGAAAAAGTTTAAGAAGCCTAGCTCTAGGGAAGCCCCACCTGCATGAAAATATGACCCCTACAAGTTGAATACATGGCACCGTTATGTACAGCCCAGAGAAGACTTGACACATTTCCTGTGTATGCTGTCTGCCTAGATCTCACTTTCCTCTGACTTAAAACTGCAATGTGCTTCTACTCATCACACTCAAACACCTTTCCGCTGCTGAAGGGGGAAAATCTGGATGAGTCATCTCTTTTGATCATTGCTTTTATCCGGGGACACACATGATCGGAATTTCACAGACTATCAACACTCTTGTCAGGGCATCCCATACTGCTAATTTCACTCAAAGAAATCTAATGGGAAACCCATTCTAGGAATGAAAGGCATGGAATTTATTCATGAAAACTGACTCTCTGTAAACCATAAGCAAATATAGAAATGTGCATGGCTGCATCCTCATTGTTGCAACAGACTTGTTACAAGGCAAAAGTAAGTGGACCAGAGCGAAATACAACAGCAAAAATCCATTTCATTTTACAAACTTCATAGTCCGCTGCTGGGGAGGACAGCTTGACATTACAGAAAAAATTAGCATAGTCAAAAATCACATATTAATAAATTTGCCAGTTGAATGACAACTCCCAGAAACCCCGGATAGCATGGGTATTCTACCTGAGGGATTCTGGGATCTATATTCTAAACACACTTTTCTTAAACTCTGCAGTAAATCTATATTACCAGTATGAACAATTACAAAATAATAGTATACTATTTATTCACATGATCCTTCAAATACCAATACAGAGAATATTCTTCCATTGCTGATGACATTACAAATCATCATTTACCCTTTAAGCTCTTCAGATCATGAAAGCAATTGACACGTGCAATATTTCCCTGTGTTGTTTTGCTGTGTCTTATTTTTTTCATTCCAATATAATGTTTTCCATTTATAACAGCAAAGGTTGCAGTGAGCTATATCTGGATCTGACACAAGAATGTCAATAACTGGGCCGTGTGTTTCCATGGGAACTTATTGTTAGACCATAACTCATAAGTTTGCTAAATGGAGGTAAGAAGCCAATCAGCAAAAGGAACAGGCTAAAGACGATTTGACATCTCAGTGCACGTGTGGAAGGAGGAAACAATAGGAGAGGCTGCAGCAGGAGGCCAAGAAAGACATGTAGTGATGGCTGCAACATGAGTGGCTTTAAAACAGGATTAATAAATTAACTGCTACACTTGGGATTCCAACATCTCGGGATCTGGCTTCTTTCCTCTAGTCCTAAAGAAGAAAAGAGGAATCTCAGGGTGAAAGTGACATCTTGAAAAGTGTGGTATATTTTCCCTCACTTGTTAGGCTTGCTGGGTTTTTATTTGCATTCAACTTTGTCCCATGCTTAATGTCTCATGCTTACATTGGCACAGTAGATCTTCTGTGACATCAAAAGGGATTATACCCCGTGGTTGCAGCTTTTGGCTCTGAAATCAATAGGATAGACTTTAACGCCAGTTTATTTTTCAAGACAGCTTAATGCCCTTCTTAGGAGTTTTTAAAGAGAGGCTGGATGGCTATCTGTCAGGAGGACTTTGTGTGTTCCTGCATGGCAGGGGGTTGGACTGGATGTCTCTTGGGGTCTCTTCCAACTCTGATTCTATTCCACTTCTAATATCAGAGGCACAATGCCTCTGCATATCCATTACTGGAGAACACAAGGTGGGAGTTGTACGCCTAACTATGGGTTTCTAATAGGCAACTATATGTTGAACCAGATAGGTCAAGTAGTCAACTATGTTAGTTGTATTGGAAATAACTGCATCCAGTCTCTGGGGACATATCCCTATGGAAATAAATAATATTTCCCTATGGAAATAAATAATAATCATAACCTTATTGAAAAGGAAAAATTATGTCACATCTGTTTGGCAAATGTGAATCTCCATGAAGATGTGGAGACCACCTTAGTCAAGAAAAGCATGACCTTGTTAGAAGTCAACCCTTTGAACAAGTGATACTCATAAGCATTCATGTAATGGCACACAGGTAACTCAGCTGTTAAAATGAAGAACCATGTCTTTGCACTTTGAAGGACAAAGACATGCCACTACAAAATATATTTGGTTAGCAGAGGATGGTTGTTTCTTTGAAGTTGAAATTGCAGTTGCCCAAAACATATACACTTGAAAACTCTTAGTTTAAAATATGCACTCAAAGATAAAAAAACAAAGTCTTCTTTGAAAAATAACATACCGTATCTTGTTTACTCACAAGCATCTTGTATTACCATATATACTTGAGTATAAGCCAAGTTTTTCAGCTTTTTTAGGACTGAAAAAGCCTCCCTCAACTTATACTGGCCGGCTTGCATTTGGGTCTGCTTATACTTGAGTATATAGATAATCAGTGTTGGACAGTCTTATCATATTAAAATATTATTATTATCTTAAATTATAGTTTTATGTAAATATTCAAAAACATTTAACCTAATGGTGCCTCAATTAATGTAATTTTATTGGTATCTATTTTTATTTTTATTTCTCAAATTTACCAGTAGCTGCTGCATTTCCTACCCTCATCTTATACTTGAATCAATACATTTTCCCAGTTTTTTGTGGTAAAATTAGGTGCCTCGACTTATATTCAGGTTGGCTTCTACTCGAGTATATACGGTAATTCACCATACAAGCACATTTCTTATTTAAGTTTAGTTATAGATAGGATGTAGTTCTCTCTCTGTGTTGAGTATACAGGGTATCATTCTTAATCAATAGCCCATAGTCTTTAGGTATAGTTGTCTCACTGAAGTCAAAAAGTCATACTTCTTTACTGAAGTCCAAACAGCAACATGCATCCACCTCCACTGAGGTCTGATGTCTCACAGGCATACACCTCCACTGAGGTGTAAAAGCAGACAGACTACAAAATGGAGTCCTGAGTCTGAACATGCTCAGTACAATCACATGTCTGTAACCCCTCCCACACCAAAGAGGTACAGTCAAACTGACAAATCAACATACACATAAAATACAGGTTAGCAAATATATACATTATCTCCTCTTGTGTCAAGTTTGGTCCCAGCCCATTGTCAGTAGGAGTCACAGTTTCTCTGGATGTAGGTGAGCTATAACTCCCAAAATCAAAGTCCATTCCCATTAACCCCTGCAGTATGTTCGGTTGGTCATGGGGCTTCTCTGTGCCAAGTTTGCTCCCAGTCCACTGTCGGTGGGTGTCCCAGTATCAGTTAAGGTACTGCAAGTCCCATTATCCATGGCAAGTTTGGCCCAAACCATCATTGGTTGGGTTAACAGTGCTCTCTGGATGTAGGTCAAGTACAACTCTTGTAAACCATGATGAATTCTCCCCAAACCTCTTGTTCAGTTGCTGATCAATTCCTCTGTGTGCCATAGAAAAAGGTAGGAAAGGGTTAATGTAGAGGCAGTGGGTGCGGGTTATGCAAATTAAAGAACCCTGGGATGTCCATTCTGGAGGAAAAACAGAAGATCTAGGAAGAAATTGTCCCCGTATGACTTGGGTGGGGGCAGAATGGTGTTTGTGGCGGACACTGGCAGGGTTTGGGCTACATGTTCATGGCACTCACTATAACCTGCATGTCAGTGGAGGGAGGGCCACTGGTGTCTCCGGCTCAGTGGGAACTATAGCTGTTTGTGGTAGTGGGAGGCTGTCTGTGTAAGTGGACACCTCTTCCATATACACACGAACACATTTTTCACTTTTATTATTTGTGTATAGATAGAAGATATAGATATAGATAGATATATAGAAGACTAGCTTTGCCCAGCCACGTGTTGCTGTGGCTTATGGGAATCCTTTGTTGGCCAGGTGGAATAGCAGTGAACAGCCTTGCAGTCTCAAAGCCTGGCCGTTTTCTGGAGTAGCTGGAGCTTTTTGTTGTATGAACATAGAGGCATGGATGAGGGGTTGTGCTGCCAAGTTTAGTGTTTCTGGGATGTGTAGTTTTATTGTTTTGTCCTAGGCCGAAATTTCATTACCCTTTTATATATATAGACTAGCTGTGCCCAGCCACGTGTTGCTGTGGTGAAGTATGTGTATGGGAAGATTATAAATGGGTTATATAGCTGTGTGGAAGGGCCTTGAGTCTACACTGCCATATAATCCAGTTCAAATCAGATAATCTGTATTTTATAGGCAGTGTGGAAGAGGCTTAAGTGAGGCCTAACTCTGCCTGTCCCCTGGGCTGAGTGGGTTGCTAGGAGACCAAGTGGACGGAGCTTAGCCTTCTAACTGGCAGCAATTGGATAAAAACAATTATTTGTCTCCCTCTAATTAGGACTTTATTTTTCTTTTCTTTTTGTTGTATGAACGTAAAGGCATGGATGAGGGGTTGTGCTGCCAAGTTTAGTGTTTCTGGGATGTGTAGTTTTGTCGTTTTGTCCTAGACCGAAATTTCATTACCCTTTTATATATATAGATAGAAGATATAGAAGCTAAATACATAGTTACTTTTATTTTTGGTAGTGGTAGGAAAAGTCAAACCCCATACTGTAGTACCACCATTTTCCCACCCAATTCTCTTATGTGTGCAACATGCTTAAGACTAATGGGAGGAGGAAAAACAAAGAGACAAACAACATAGGCTGTATATGTGCATTTTCTTTTTTAACCTTGGACAGTTCCCCAAAATGTTATGATTTACCCTTGGTACACACCTAATTTGTTAATGGACAAATCCATCTATCTGTCTATCAATTCATCTAGCCGTGCTTTCAACCACATATCAATCTGTCTGTCTCACCTTCTGAACAGACAGTTCTTTCTGGAATATATAAGTCCTTCTACTTTAGGATTCCCAGGCTTTCCCAGAGTCACAAAGTTGAGACTGCGTGTCTCATGGTGTCCTATATCTGATAAATCTGTTCTCCTGCTGCGTTGACCGCTCACTGCTTCCCTGCATACATAAATCATCAACAAAAAGGCAGTGACCTGCAATACCCTCCTGGGCTGATTTAGATCGGTCTCTTCCAGAGTTCGGGTAAACATAGAAGCCTGATTCTACACAAAAACGTGCAAACTCCAGCTTGTGTTAATACATGGTAGTGGTGTCTGTCTCAGCTGCACAGAAAACACATTCCCCATCACTTTACAAGATTTAATTGAAGTTGAGGCTCAACACTAGAGCCAGGACCTAAGTTCAGAGAGACTAGCAGAGTATAAGTTCTAAAATGTGAAGTGTGAGTAACATGCTCCACTTGGGAGCAAGGCTGCTCAAGGCATAGCAGCAAATCGTTCACACCATGACCTCCCTAAATCAAAGAGTGCAGTATTCTAAACCAAACCAATTATTTTGGTGTGTGAAGCATAAAGTTACGAAAAAAGATCTTCCATTTTGGTAAAGATATAACAATAGGAATGTAAGTAACACAGTAGGAAATAATTGGCTGCACTTTAATCTGTTTCATTATCTCCCCAGTTTTCTACTATCTCATTGTGCTTGTCTAACGAAAGAGTTGACCTTGTACATAGGCATCTTTATTCCCTGGATATTAATAAAGTTTCTGAAGAATGACAGGCTTAAAGTTTGGAGATAAGATGGAAGAGGAAAAAGATGACAGGGAAATAAGTCTCCCCCCCTCCCCCCCCCCTTTGTTTCTTGTATTTTGGTATTGCCTCCCAGATCACAAGGCGACAAACAAATAAAAAACCCAATTAATAAACAATGCAAAAATAAAAACAGTGTGTTGTCGAAGGCTTTCATGGTTGGAACCACTGAGTTGCTGTGAGTTTTCCGGGCTGTAAGGCCATGTTCCAGAAGCATTCTCTCCTGATGTTTTCCCCACATCTATGACAGGCACCCTCAAAGGTTGTGATGTATATTGGAAACTAGGCTCGGGAAGTTTATAAATCTGTGGAAGGTCCATCTCCCAACAAAGGCTTCCCCTGGGCAAGAAGCAGCCAGGCTTTGAAGCTGCAAAGCTATTTAATGCTAATCAAGGTGGCCAATTGCAACATTCACACTTGCCTCAAACAGACAATAGTTCTTTCTCCCACCCTGAACCTTCCACAGATATATAAACCTCCCTTACTTATTTTCCAACAGACCTCACATCCTCTGAGGATGCCTGCCATAGATGTGGGAAAAACATCAGGAGAGAATGCTTTTGGAACATGGCCATGCAGCCTGGAAAACTCACAGCAACCCAGTCCCATAATCCAGTTTTAAATCAGTTAAGATAACAGTTTCAAACACTGAATGTCACACAGAACAACACTATTTTGGTTGCCAATCAGAAGCTTTTAAGAGATGGGTCAAGTGTAATTCCCATGGCTTGGCCCCATCCTATAGAAACACATTTCATTTTTTCTTCTTCTGGAGTTCCTGTATGTTTTGACTGCATGGGGCACAGAAATTAAATAGGAAATCACAGGAACAACCGCCACCATTTCTAAGCTTTGGATATATTAGGTGGGATAATTCAGTCTCATCTTTGACAGCCCTTTCTTTATTCCTCCATACTAAATGGAGTCATAAGTTCTCCCCATATCAGATGTGATAGTGCATAGGCTCTTAGTTATGCATAACAGCCAGCTGCGGTAACATCTGCAGCAATAATAAAATACAATAATCTACAGAACACCATATGTTAGAACTTCCTTCCATTCTCCATCAAATACATGCTTTTAATCTCTTGTGTTATCTGTTCCAGAGGGGTCCTGAGGATGGATGTTAAAATCCAGAACATTGATATAAACCAGTGCGCCAGTGGACAGGGATGGTTTGCAAACACGCACCAATGTGACCTCAACAGTACCCAGGTAAGGAGAATCACAACTAAATCAAGGATTAATTTTAGATTGTTTACAATGCATGCTCGGAATATTTTATATTGCCCATTCACTGGAGGTTTTCACCAGAAATATGTGCTTTTTAAAAATCTTAAGTCTTCTGCTTTTATATACGATTTGAGGCCCCTTTCATATTACATAGTTATAGTGCTATGTTTCTATTTTAACTGCTATAATATATTTATAATATAATATAATATATTTTGAGTTCTGTTATTGATGTTTTAAAAGGTGCTTTTAGGATGTTTTTAAGGTGTTTTTAAAGATGTTTTTAAGATGTTTTTAAATTGTTGATTTTAGCCGGTTCTTGTAAGCCACCCCGAGCCCTAGGGAAGTGGCGGCATATAAGTTTGACTAATAAATAAATAAATAAATAATGGAGACCCCGGTGCCGCAATAGGTTAAATCCTTGTGCCGGCAGGACTGTGGACTGAAAGGTCGGTGGTTAGAATCCGAGGAGTGGGGTGAGCTCCCGTCTGTCAGCTTCAGCTTCCCATGCAGGGACATGAGAGAAGCCTCCTACAGGATCATAAAACATCCGGGTGTCCTCTGAGCAAGGTCCTTGCAGACGGCCAGTTCTCTCACACCAGAAGTGACTTGCAGTTTCTCAAGTCGCTCCTGACATTGAAAAAAACCTGTTATGGGGTCTCACTTATCCAAGCTTCACTTATCCAAGGTTCTGTATTATCCAAGGCAGTCTGCCTTTTAGTAGTTATTGTTTTTGTAGTAAATGTTGCAATGTTTTGGTGCTAAATTCGTAAACACAATAATTACTGCATAACATTACTGTGTATTGAACTGCTTTTTCTGTCAGTTTCTTGTAAAACATGATGTTTTGGTGCTTAATTTGTAAAATCATAATGTAATTTTTGTTTAATTGGCTTTTTTCTTAATCCCTCCTTATTATCCAAGATTTTCGCTTATCCAATGTTGTGCCAGCCTGTTTATCTTGGATAAGTGAGACTCTACTGTAGTAGTAATTTGGTTTGGCATTAGACCTCTCTTGCTGAGAATTCTAAAATCTAAAAATCCCAGGACTCCATAGACTGCACCTATAGCAGTTAAAGTGGTGTCAAATAACTCTGTAATGAGAAAGAGGCCTGTGGTACTGTACATACATAAGAGGATCTGTACTCAGAGACCTTTTAATCAAGCCGACAAAAGGATGGATTGGGAATAGGTCATGTGCTGAACAATAGGAGAGGGAATCAAGGTACTAGTAGACAGAAACATTTACGTACGTAGGTATGTGTGGAAATTAAATGTTGCAAATGAAATTATACATTCACCCAAGTATTGAAATGTTTAATTTTTAGCTTTGGGTATTTGATTTGGAGAGATTCATTTGGAACATCTAATGCCTTCTTTGTGAAGCTGCAATCTGCCGAAATGCTATCAATTGTCGGGAATTGCATGTATAGACACACTCTCTTTTGTGTCTTGTTCAATCCACATAACTATTTTGTCCATTTGTTAGGATGCAAGGTAAAGGCATAATCCAATACAGAAATCTGACCTCTTGAAATGTCTCTAAAGGCAAAACTGAGCATGGCATCAATCACCTGTAATGGATATGTAGAGGGTAGGGACATGATATGAAAATAACAGACATAAGGATACCTGAGCAAAGTCTGCACCATGCAGGGAATGGGAATGTTTAATTATTTCTCTGACAAAAAGCAGGTCTTGGAAATCCCTGTTTGGATTTTCCATGCAGTCCCATTGGTGCTAAGGAAAGCTTCCCTTGATAAGACCTAGCAATTTTCCATAGCAACACCGGATAGTGCTGTAAGTCTGTAGAGAATTGTGTTAATTGAGACTGAGAAGTTTATATATGGTGTAGAAATGGATAGTGATCAAGGTTAGTGACTTGCAGTGGAATGTGACATGTGGGACATAACCAGCCTGTGAGAGATCTTTACTAAAAAGAAGAAAAAAAGGATTTCCCTTGTACGTGTTCAAAAAATAAGAAAACTATGAGAAGAATTCTTTCAACAGGGCGACAATCTACTAAATGCTACAATATATTGCATCTATATCGAACCACAATTCCTCAACTGTATGTGCGTGTGGGTATAGTTGAGGAATTGTAGTTCAATATAGATACTTACTGTGTGGTGTGTCCTTAAGTTGACTGTCAACTTATGTCAACTCCATGAATTTCATAGGGTTTTCTCAGGCAAGGAATACTCAGAGGTGGTTTTGCCACTTCGTTTCTCTGAAATGTAGTCACATCACCTGGTATTCATTGGTTATCTCCCATCCAAGCATTAACCAGGGCTGCACCTAGATCAGAAGGGATCTGGTGACTTCAAGATATTTAGGCAAGTTCAACATTACGGAGCCCCCAATGGCGCAGTAGGTAAAACTGCTGAGCTGCTGAACTTGTTGGTTTGAATCTGGGGAGCAGGGTGCGCTCCCACTGTTAGCTCCAGCTTCTGCCAACCTAGCAGTTCGAAAACATGCAAATGTGAGTAGATCAATAGGTACTTCTCTGGCAGGAAGGTAATGGTGCGCCATGCAGTCATGCCAGCCACATGACCTTGGAGGTGTCTATGGACAACGCCAGCTCTTCAGCTTAGAAATGGAGATGAGCTCCAACCCCCAGAGTCAGATACGATTAGATTTAATGTCAAGGGGAAACCTTTACCTTTAACATTACGTTACTTCCTACAAATCAAGTAAACTTCAATAGTAATTTATTCTTTATAACCTATTGATGTGCAAAATAGATTGAAAAAGGAACACAGCCAAAATCAATCGTGGCTACACATGGGTTTTTTTCCAAGTGTAATTTCTTGCTGATGTCGTCAATGTTTGTGTTAATTAATTCATCAAAAGAACATTAAGGTAAAATAGGGATTTATTGTTACCTGTGGGATGTTAACTTTAGTGCATTCTCATTAATTCAAAACATAGTTTTCAGCAACTTGAGGTAGATGTGCTGTAACTTCTAAACTTCGTTCCATTTCACACAGCTCTTTATGCAATTTATCATTCCCTCTTTCAATTTAAAACTAGGTACTCTCCACTGTCCACCACAGCTTGAATGTTGGACTATGGGCACATCTATACTGTAGCATTAATGCAGTTTGACATCACTTTCACTGCCATGGTTCAAGACTATGGAATCATGGGAGTTGCTGTTTTACAGGGTTTTTAGCCTTCTCTGACAAAGGGTGCTGGTGTCGCAGCAGTTGGAATTCAACCCCACACTGCCCAAGTCTGTAGTCCTCAATGAGTTAGGAATAGGCTGAGCTAATCCCTTCCTCCTGTCTCCTGAATGATAGTTGGAATGTATCTATTTCTTCTCTCCTCTCTGTTTCTACTCTCATTCTGATTGGTTATGTAGAATGGATTCATTGCAGGTGCATGCCTTTTGTCTCTGACTGTCTACTTTTACATCTGTGTGTGTGCTGTGTGTATTGAGATCTCTCTCTACCTGTGTATCAGGAGAAATATAATGCTTGGAGATTTCCCCCCCTCTCTTTGAACCCTAGAAGAAATGGAGTTTTAGAGTAGCTAAGACCCAGTTATTTACTATTAAGGAATGTAGTTATTTTGTTAATAAACCTTTAGTAATCTTCGAAATTGTACTCTGCATTTTGCCTCCTAAGCTCTAAATTCTTTACAGCCACATGGCACTTCTCGCTCTGCTTGCTGTGAGCTGAATGCACAGCCATAAGTGCCCTGCTTTTGTATTTTGGATGCTCTGCTGTTTTGGGGGCAGTTTTCCTCATAACACTAACACAGGAAATCCTAACTTCAACAAACAATAATTCTCAGGATTCCATAGCATTGAGCCATGGCAGTTAAAGTGCTGTCCAAATGCATTAATTCTACAGTGTAGATGTAGTCTACATCTCTGGAGATTGGGGTTCCTTGATCAGCCACAGAAACCCATTGGGTGACATTAGATGAGTCACACACACTCAGCCCCAGAATATCCCATAGTAGGTTCACCTTCAGGTTGGCATAATTGAGAAATGACTTGAAGGCACACAACTACAAACTTTTCATTGGAAATTCCAATGACAACATAGAGCAGTGGTTCTCAACCCTCCTAATGCTAAAACCCCTTAATACAGTTCCTCATGTTGTGGTGACCCCCAACCATAAAATTATTTTTGTTGCTACTTCATAACTGCCATTTTGCTACTGTTATGAATTGTAATGTAAATATCTGATACGCAGGATGTATTTTCAATCACTGGACCACATTTGACACAAATACCCAATATGTCCAAATTTGAATACTGGTGGGGTTGGGGAGGGGGGGTGTGATTTTGTCATTTGGAAGTTGTAGTTGCTGGGATTTATAGTTCACCTACAATCAAAGACAGTTCGGAACTCCACCCACAATGGAATTGAACCAAACTTGGCATACAGAACTTCCATGACCAATAGGAAATACTGGAAGGGTTTGGTGGGAATTTGGGAGTTGTAGTTCACCTACATCCAGAGAGCACTGTGGACTCAAACAATGATGGAACTGGACCAAACTTGGCACAAATATTCAATATGCCCAAATTTGATCACTGGTGGAGTTTGGGTAAAATAGACATTTGGGAATTGTAGTTGCTGGGATTTATAGTCCACCTACAATAAAAGAGACCCTTGGACTCCACCAAAAATCAAATTGGGCTAAACTTCCCACACATAACCCCCATGACCAATAGAAAATATTGGTCTTTGGTGACCCTCCTGAACCCTTCTTGTGACCCCCCCCCCCCAGGGTCCCGACCCCCAGATTGAGAAACACTGACATGGAGTTTCCTTTTCTCCCTGTCAAAAAGAACGAAGGGAGTTTTCTCTGCAGCATTTACCCTTCTAATTTTACTAGACTTTGCTGCCATAGGAATAACTGGTTTGGATTTCTCTTTTGCTCCCACTCACTCACTTACTTATTCCCTCACTCCCTCTCCCTGCTGCATGTTGCCTAGTTAGTACTATTCACAGCCAGCATCCGTTCTCTTCCTCCGCTATTGCCTTCTTTGCCACGGTTCTCTCCAGCATCCCTCCTGTGTCTCATTTCCCCTTTCCTTCTGGCCTCCCTGCATTATCCTCTCCCACTCTGCCGACCCATCTGCCTCCTTCAGCTGCTCTGTACCTTTGCTGCGCAGCAGGGCTTTAACATGCAAATCTGCATTTAAGCACCTTTTACCGAGTGTGTGTTTATTCATGCGTCTCATCAGGAGTGCTGGGCACAGTCTGTGATGAGCAGGCCCGGATTGGCCCATCGCTTTCAGCCCAATGGGTGGTTGTGGCCACTACTTCAAACCTGGTGGTATGTGACAGGAAACATCTTGGAAGGCCTCCCAGACATGTAAACCAGTAGGGTGCAAGGAAGAGAGGATGCTGTGATATTTCATCACTGGAAAATTAGGGGAAACTCGTATCTTCAGCAACATTTGCATTTGCAGTCTTATCTTGGCTGGAGGAGGGAAGCATTTTTAAAAATGTTATTCAGTACCTGTACTAGATAATTTGGTGCCCGGTGCCCAAGACAAAAACAAAATATAAAGGTCAAAATCCAACACCGCTGCTAGAGTCTGGTGTGTGCCTTCATGTTGTTTCCAACTTATGGCAACCCTATCATAGCAAGATTTATTCAGAAGCAAATTGCTCTCGCCTTCCTCCGAAACAGACAGAGTTTCCAAGGTTACCCAGTGGTTTTCCATTGCTAAATGGGGATTTGGACCCTGTTCTCCAGATTTCTAATCCAGTGTTCAAATTAATATACTATACAGAGTAGATTCTCTTAAAACAATGGGATGGACATTTATTTATTTCGTGTCAAAAGCATTTCAAATACATTTCAAAATGATGGGGGGGGGGGGAAGGAAATCACAAACAACTAAATAGTTTTGGACCAAAAGCGGGCAACAGCAACCGCATTGTCCGTAGCTTTAAACAACTCCTCCTCCGTACATGAGGCAGCGCATTGTGGGCAAGCATACATATGCGGAGTTGTTTGTTCTGCTCAACAGTCACACAGGGTGGAGGATTCCCCGAAGAGCCTCCCTGAAGATTGAGTAAATTCAGTCAGGCGTCCCCTGGGCAACGTTTCTTGTAAGCGGCCGATCTTTCCAAACCCAAAAGCATTGGATGAATGGGATGGACAGTATCAGTGTAGACCATTCATTTCAATTGTTTACTTGAGGCAGGACTAATACTCATTTTCTTCCATTCTAAGATGCCATAATAATAATAATAATAATAATAATAATAATAATAATAATAATATACTTTATTTACATTCCGCTCTGTCTCCCCGAGGGGACTCAGACCAGATTACAGGGTACATATATAGCAAACATTTGATGCTATTATACAATTGACAACAAAGACAGACAGTACATAAACAGAGGCAAAGCTTCCCTCTTTTCTCATCTCCAGTATCTGGAAGCTATGTTTGAATAGGCCATGCTGTCGTTTCATTTTTCCACTCTGAGGAGCCTGTTGTCCATGGACGCCTTCCTGCCAGCATGTTTTTCAGGGGCGCCTTTTACTTTCCCATCAAAGCAGTACTTATTTATCTACTCACATTGCTGTTTTCGAACTGAGAGGTAAGCAAAAGCTAGGGTCCGGCTTGAACTGCCAACCTTCCGGTCAGCAAGATCTTCTATAGCTGGCAGTTAAACCTGCTGTGCTAGCTATGGCCCCATCAGTTGTACAACACACACTAATTTCAGTACCACCAACAGAAAAAAGCTTTATTATATATAAGAAAAGCACCCGTGCTTCTAAGATGCACCCCACTTTTAGAGATGTTTTTAAAAAGTGCCCCTTAGAACTGAAGAAATGTATTTCTTTCCTGAGGAAATAGGGTATTACTTTGTAGTTGATCATCTTTATCCCCTACCCCACCTCCCCATTCACAATTCATTGGGAAGTTCTCCTGCAGAAACCTCACCAAATAAATAGGAATAGCACAAAAGCATTATTCTGGCACATACAGGGGAATGATATTCATATATGACATTACAAAGTTTTAGGAAAACCAGACATACATCTATACTGTAAAATTAATGTAGTTTGAAACCACTTAAACTGCTATGGCACAATGCTATGGAATTATAGGGGTTAAACCATTGAGCTGCTTAACTTGCTGACCGAAAGGTCGGCGGTTCGAATCCTGGGAGTGGGGTGAGCTCCCACTGTTATCCCCAGCTTCTGCCAACTAGCAGTTCAAACATGCAAATGTGAGTAGATCAATAGGTATTGATACGACCGGAAGGTAATAGCACTCCATGCAGTCATGCCGGCCACATGACCTTGGAGGCGTCTACAGACAACGCCGGCTCTTCAGCTTAGAAATGGAGATGAGCACCAACAGCAGAGTCAGACTCGACTGGCCTTAATGTCAGGGGAAAACCTTTATCTTTACTAATTTTATAATAAAAAGACTTATTTGTCAGAGTCCCGGTGCCTCACCAAACTACAGATACAGTACTCAGCCATGGCAGTTAAAGTGGTGTCAAACTGCATTAATTCCATAGTGTAAATTCACCCCAGGATTTTGCCTGGAGTTATATTTGAAAATTCGATATCATGTATAGTACTCATCACACTTGAATACCATAAAGGTAATAGATCATTTGGTGGTTTCTGGTTTTCACAGTGCTCTGGTCCTAACATGTTGAATAAGCACAGGGAACCTGTATATTCATCCAACACAGAGGTTCTCTTTAGAGATCGTAATTGTTGATTAGGAAGATCTGGAGCAAAATGTTTCAATGTGGAGTGTGAACTCCATTATCTTCTCTCTTCTTTCAAAATTGTATATGCCCCCCACACTGCCACAGTCATCCAGTGATTTATAGCCCCCTAAATCAGTAATCTGAGACAATCAATGGCCCTACCCGTTGGAAGATTCACTTATAGTCGCGCATCATAACACAGTGAGTTCTCGTTTCCATCCTTCCTCTTTTGATTGAACAAGTCTTATTCTGTTTTAAATTTAAAAAGGAAACACGGTCTAGCATTGTTAATTAACAGCTCACATCTATCTTTGGCCCTTATTTCCGTTCCATGCTCTTTTTTCTCATGCTGGGTAAATACCAGCGACACATGCTGATCATTATGTGTGTGTAATTAAATCATTTCTTTTGAACCATGGGAGCCCTTTAAATATCCTCTTCCCCAGGCACTTTTGACATTGCAGGCTGTGAGGGGGCTGGATTTAATTCCAGCTATTCAACCAGCTTGTCCTAAATGCATCTGGTGTAGCTTCCTTTGCAATCTCTCCAGCCCACAAAAACTCTCCAATTCCTGATCTGGTTCGGCTTCCTTTTCCCTCATCGTTCTGGTGCAGCTTATACTTGAAACAGACTCTCATGATGTGCTGAAAATAGGACAGATATGTCAACCAAGACAGAGGGTGCACCTACACTGTGTAATTAATGCAGTTTGATGCCACTTTAACTGTTGTGGCTCAAGGCAATGGAATGTAAGGATTTATAGTCTGGTGAGGCAGGAACACTCTTTTGCAGAGCTGGCAAAAGGCCTTGTAAAACTACAATTTCTAGGATCCCATTGCAGTTAAAGTGATGTCGATCTGCATTAATTATACAGTGTAGGTGCACCGTTATTGTTTTGGAAAGGCATGACTTTTAGAGATCATAACCTTTTGGAAAACCAGAATCTCCACAGCCATTTGGAAACGTGATCCTTTTTGGAGATCAATTGGCATTCACATTATTTGGAATAATCATAATCTTTTGGTAAAGTATGATCTTCCTGAGAAGAGTTATAAAGTCAGTTGAGTCCCACTTCTCCTTAGTGATAAATAATATCCACTGATATTCATGCAAGGCAATTAAGGTTTCTCAGTTGTTAGACTGGTATCCCTGGTTTTCTCTTTGAACTGTTAGGAACAAAGATGTCCCAAGGCATAAATTAAATGGTGAATAGGGAGTTCTTTTTCAAACACCCTGTAAATAGCAGATCTTCAAAAGTGTTATTTCAGTTGCCCAAGATGAACATCTACTCTCCCATAAAATATATTGCTTTTAAATCATGCTCTCAAGAGAACAAAATATAAGTAGTCTTGGTTAAAAGTTATCATAGTTGATTTACTTACAAAACTCCATATATTCAGCATATAGGTACAGTACATTGCTTTTTGGTTCAAAGTTTAAACAGTCTGTTCTTTAAGTATTCTATTTCAGTCTCTTCTCTGTTGCATACAGACTAACACTCTCTTCTGATGCATACTGTACTCAACTAACTTCTAATGCATACTGACTGACTTCTGTGGCATACTTAACTACATACTGTACTGACTACATACTATACTGAACTGTACTACATAGGTAAAGGTAAAGGTTTTCCCCTCACATTAAGTATAGTGGTTTCCGACTCTGGGGGTTGGTGCTCATCTCCATTTCTAACCCAAAGAACCGGCATTGTCTATAGACACCTCCTAGGTCATGACTGCATGGAGCGCCGTTACCTTCCTGGCGAAGCGGTACCAAATGATCTACTCACATTTGCATGTTTTCAAACTGCTAGGTTGGCAGAAGCTGGGGCTAACATCTGGTGAGCTCATCCCACTCCCCAGATTCGAACTGCTGACCTTTCGGTCAGCAAGTTTAGCAGCTCAGCAGTTTAACCTGCTGCACCACCGGGGCCCTGAAACTTTCTGGAAAAACCTGGGTTAATCACACATTCTCAGCTTCAAAGGAAGGCAAAGGTAAATGTTTCCCAAAGAAATTCTGCCAAGAAACCCGCACTTTAAATTAGAAATGATTTGAATGCACACAACAAGAATCATGACAACTGCAAGTGTGCATTTGAAATTCTAAGAGATTCACCTAACTGTACCCAAAAAAAAAAAAAGATTCTGAATGGAGCTGAAATGAAAGCATGACAGAAGAGGGAAAATCTGATTTTACATTCTTCTGGTTTACATATTTTTAAAAAACTTTCCCCATTAGAGAAGCAATTTGATTTAGGTGACTTTAGAAAGACAAACAAAAACCACTGTCAAGATCTGCAAGCACAAGATCTGAGAAGCTGATTTGATAAATTGTTACTTCAAAAATAATCTGAAGGATGTGAAAATAATTTGAAATGTGTGTCTCATAATTAAAACTCTTGAACTCAACCCACTTTGAAACTTGAATGCAATTTCATTTCACGTTATTACATCCTACCTGTTGTTATTGCATCTCCTTCATCTAGCCTCCTTTTTTTCTTCATGGCTTTACTGTGCTTTGAAATGTGAAAATGTATTTGCAGGAACAAAAGGTATCTGCAAATAAATACTACTGTGCAAAAAATGCCGCTATGCAAACACTAGGATTTCATGATTTCCACACCAAGTGCACAGATGGAGCAAGCTGCTGGTTCTGTGCATAGTGCATTTTTGTACCTTCTCCCTTTTGGCCTCTGTGCCCCACTTCTGCATCGGCATCTGCTCCCCTGGCGTGGGGTTTGGGGGTCTCTGGGTCCATTGGCATGAAAAGCCCAAGGAAGCTCACCAATGGTTGCTCATGAAATGGTCACTTTAGCTCTTTTGGCACCGGTCACTCCCTGAGGGATTAGTGCGCTCTGCGGCATTAGTGATCCATTTAGGTTTTACGAATAAGGGGATTTGGCCATCGAGCATTTGGCTATTACGATGTTTAAATATTTAACCACTAGAGCCCAGACAGGATGTGGAAACTAACATGAGGAGGCTAGTGAGGAATTGCAAACAATACAAAAGGATAAGGATCAAGACACACGTGGGTCTAAATGAGAAGTTAAGAAGTGCTGTCTAGACAGTAAGGAAAGCTGAATATGAATTGTAATATTTTAACTCTTTCTGCAGAAAGAAATCATAGTGATATAAGGCATTGTTATCTTCACTAACTTGGGTTTGCTTATTTTACTTTAAGTCTCAGGTCCGGAATTTATTAGAAATGTCCAGAGCAAAGTATTGCTAAATAGGTCTCAGGGATTGAATGACAACACACAGCTATCACAGCTCACATTCTATTAAAAGATTCCCTACTAATACCTCAAGTTTCTTGGCCCTGCCGCTCTTCCTTTGTCTGTTTCCTCTTTCTATGTGACATGGATAGAGTTCGGGAAAGTAACTTTTCTAAGATGCAAATCCAATAATCCCTCAAGTGGCCTAGGGACTCTGAGAATTGAAGTTTCAAAATATGTTTCCAGGCTCTGGATGCTGATTGGATCCAGAGAAAGAAATACCGTATATATTTGAGTATAAACCGAGTTTTCAGTTCTTTTTTTAAGACTGAAAAAGCCCCTATTAGCTTATACTTGAGTGAGGGTTCTGGTTGGCTTATATTCAGGTCTGCTTATACTTGAGTATATACATAATTTATTATTTTTCTCTATTATTGTTGTTATTACATTTATTATTTTACTCTATTATTATTGTTATTACATTTTTTATTTTTCTCTATTTATTATTATTATTATTTATTTTAATCTGATATTATTATTGTTATTACATTATTTTTTCTCTATTATTGTTATTACATTTATTATTTTACTCTATTTATTATTACATTTATTATTTTACTCTATTTATTGTTATTATTACATTTATTTTTCTCTTTATTATTATTGCATTTATTATTTTACTGTGTTTATTATAATTGGAAGGATACATAAGCACATTTACATTGAAGAAGGTTAGAATAATGGTTTAATCAGAGTTGGACAGTTTTATCTTAAATTACAGTTTGATGTAAATATTCAAAAACATTTAACCTACTAATGCCTCAATTAATGTAATTTTATTGGTATCTATTTTTATTTTGAAATTTACCAGTAGCTGCTGCATTTCCCACTATTGGCTTACACTTGAATCAATAAGTTTTCCCAATTTTTGTGGTAAAATTAGGCGCTTCGCCTTATATTCAGGTCGTCTTATACGCGAATATATACTTGGTAAGTAAATTAGCAGAAGCAACAGCAGAAGGAACTGTCAAAATCACCTCTGAATATTCCTTGCCTAAGAAAACCCTATGACTTGAAGGTACACACACACACAACCCTTACACACTCACACAATGAGCTCAGTCAAATAGGACATTGAGAACTTTTTTAAAGCAACTTTCAAATCCTGGAAGCAGGCCTGCTATTATGGTGGCTGTTTACATATCACATATATGGAGAATGATGTGCATCAACATTGTAGAATTAGTGCAGTTTGGCACCACTTCAATACTATGGAATTATGGGAGTTGTAGTCAGTATTTAATGCATAGCGCTTAACAACATCCCCAGGGGTTGTCTCACAGTCTGATACAATCATGAATTGGCATCCTTAAATACACATTTCAGGGTGGCAATCAGGCAGTCCTCCAAATGTTACCTAGCAACCCCTTCCTTTCCAAGATTTTTTTTAACGTGACATCAGGTATATAGATATATAAAATAGAAAGATTTGCTGATAACAAATCAGCATTTACAAGGCTTGCTAAACAGGCTGATTTTCCATTTTATGTACAGCTGAAGCATTTTCTGCAGAGTCCACTGTAAACACTGCACATTGTGGATAATAGATTTGCATAATAGCTGGTATTCATAAACCTTTGACTATTGCAAAAAAAAATGTGACCCCACATTGAGTTAAAGGACCCCCATTTGAGGTCAGGACTTTTTTTTCGTGTCAGGAGCAACCGGAGTTGCTTCTGGAGTGAGAGAGTTGGCCATCTGCAAGGACATTGCCCAGGGGACGCCCGAATGTTCTGATGTTTTACCATCCTTGTGGGAGGCTTCTCTCATGTCTCCACATGGAGCTGGAGCTGATAGAGGGAGCTCATCCGCGCTTTTGAACCTGGCAGCCTTCAGGTCAGCAACCCAACCTTCAAGTCACGAGGCTTTTATCCCCTAGGCCACCGGAGGCTTTTTAGGTCAGGACTAACAGATATAGAGGACTTAACCTTGCATTATCTTGAGTGTGATGGCACGTGCAAGCCTTTGGGATAACTATGATGTCTTTACTCGGGGGGCTATCTGTATACCTTTTATTAACATACAAAGGTACTTTAGGCAAGGTGAAAAGATAACCAAAATGAGTTTACTGAAAACAAGATGAATAAAGGGTTAATTCCACCCGGGACTATTGGAAGATAGTTTAAAACAATAGATTAAAAATGGAGATTTTGCTGATTGCAGTCATCTCTCTGGAGTCTTTGAAAGTCCTCTGTCTCTGGTGCAAAGCAGTGGCTCACAAGCTGGAGCCCAAATGTTGTCTCAATCTTCTTTCTTTGTGAAGCCTAAGCTGGTCAAAGGCTTCTGTTATCTCTGGGACTGATGGTATACTGCTGAATGCAGTATTTACTAGTGCTAAGGACGCCTGTTATGGATTGCTAGGCCTAGGGCTGCCAGACAATGACCAGGCCTCTAATCACTGTAGCTCTGTTGCAGAAAGAAAAGGAATCTAGCAGGAAAGCTCTATACAGGCAAATGGAACAGACCAACTAAGGCTGGCCTCTAGGGAGATTTTATGCTTCACCCAAAAACTAATCCAAATGGAGGTATACACTATTGGGAAAACCTAAACAGAGGGAACTGAAGCAAAGGAGAGGAAAAAGAGCCAAGACTTCACATTGAGACATGGAAAATGGCTGGCTGCTGTGATTCTTCGATAGAGAAGTGTCTTCCTTTGGAGGTCCAGCTACAGCTGATATTGACTGGATTATGACATTAACAGCTCCTTTTTATTGATCACAGTCTGAATAGGCTGTTAAATGCATCTGAATAAGTGGACTAGAGTCCACAAAAACATATGGTAGAAAACATGCTAGATTCCTATATACAGTACAGCCACTGCTGATTTTCCAAGACATATCTTGTATGCCTGAAACCATGTATAGTAGTAATAGTGAGTCCTATATACCTGGGTCAGAAGCATGCCACAGAATAGCACCGGAGGACCTAAAGAAACACTACATAGAGGGAATGTTTTTTGGAGCATAGGTAAGCAAAACCATGAATTTCTAATTGCTGGATAAGGGAGTTATACTGTACTTATTTTGGCTAAAAGAGACACAGCAATCACTTTGAATATGTGTTCTGCCTCAGTATACATGCTTTGAAATTTATTTTGAATCCATTTAAGAAATTGACACAATTTTGATTTATTGAAAGTGTTTTGAATATTTGTGTTCTGAGAGCTTTTAATATAGTACATGCATTATCCATCTATATATAAAAGAGTGATGGCATCACGGCGACCCACAAAACAACAAAACTACAGGCCCCCCAACCTTGAAATTTGACGACACAACCCATCATCCAAGGCTCTAGGTTGATACAACAAAAAGAAAAGAAAAATAAAGTCCTAATTAGAGAGAGAGGAATAACTGCTTTTATCCAATTGCTGCCAGTTAGAAGGCTAAGCTCCTCCAACTTGGTCTCCTAGCAACCCAATAAAAATAATAAAAAAACACTAAAAATAATTAAAAACACTAAAAAATTAATACAATAAAATACCATAATAACAAAAAATAACGAAAAATTATACAAGAAAATAATAAAATATAATAAATAAAAAGATAACTTACAATAAAATGAATTGAAAATACAAATAACATCAAATATAAATTACACAACAATTTTTAACCAATACCACCACCACTTTGCCACAGCAATGCGTGGCCAGGCACAGCTAGTATTTTAAAAAATGAATTGTAGTGCTGTGGATTGTCTTTTCAGATATGTGTTTTTTGGTTTGATGTCGCCTAGCATATTAAATATCCTTAGCATGTGAACAAGCAATACAAGGTAAACGGTAGGAATGTTTGATAAGCAGACAAAACAGACTTAATTATTTGCAGGACTTAAAACTATGGCCATTTTAAACGATAACTAGGCAATCCTGAAAAGGAGGACAGACAATCTTAGAAATGTGCATTTCTTCTTTTAGTGTATTCCACAGGAAAACCAGGGCTTTGTGCTTGGAAAATACCTTTGTATCTGCAAACCAGGTTTCTATGGAGCCAGCAGATCTTCCACCTCCTCCTCCTCTTCCCCTGACTCCACAAATAAGGACCAGACTGGTAGGTAGTAGAGTTCCCCTGTTGATTTAAAGAATTTTCATAGTCTGAGATTGAATATGTTAGTCTCTTTATTTACTTGCTCATATATTGTCAGCAGATCCAAGTCTGGACTAGGATTCTGGAAGATCAGAATATGAATTCCTGCTTGGCCACAGATACTTACTGAGTGACCTTGGCCAAGTGACACTCTCTTAGCCTCTGGATAAAATGTTGGGCCAACAATAATAATAGCAGCTACAGCAACTGATCTCCTTTTCAATCCCCTGCTGATGTCTTTAGGAATTTGCAGCTGATCCTTTGGGCTACTACTGCAAAGTTGGCAACCTTGACTGTAATGGATTTAAATGATTGGCCTGCTGGTCACAAACAACATGAGGCAATGTGTTGTCAAAGACTTTCATGGCCGGAATCACTGGGTTGCTGTGAGTTTCCCAACCATGTTCCAGAAGCATTCTCTCTGACATTTCGCCCATATCTATGGCAGGCATACTCAGAGGTTGTGAAATCTGACAACCTCTGAGGATGCCTGCCATAGATGTGGAAGAAACATCAGAAGAGAATGCTTCTGAAACATAGCCATACAGCCCAGAAAACTCACAGCAACCCAACATGAGGCAATTTTCATGTACCACAGTAACATCATTTTGTTTGTTCATTTCTAATTTTCTTCGTGATTCCTTTTCTCTAATGTAGGCATGTCAGTAGTATTGATTTCTTGTACCTGTGCTATCAGAATGTTTTATAATGGATTTTGCGCCACAGACAAAACTATTGCTATTACAAGAGTGAGGTTTGTGTCTAACAGCTTGGTCCAAGTTTGCAAGCAAATAGCTTTAAAAAACTATTTCTGCAGCAGAAAAGGGTAGTTGTATGAGCCACAATCAGATGATTTCATACTCCACTTTGTGTACCCTTACAAATTGTTTTCATCATGTAAGCAATCAGAGAAATATTAACAATTTAGTTAAAGCTACATTCTCTGTGTCTGCTATCTATCAAGATTTTCAGATTGTCCCAGGAAATGGCTTTCTTTGTACTGACCCATTTACCACAGCAGATAGCAGGTTCAGTGCATGTGGAATTACATCAACAAGAACCTGGGGTGTTTAAATCAGAGAGTGTCACTTTAAACAAGGGATGTAATCAAGGAATGTAATTAACAGTTGTAAATCAAAGACTGGGCCAACGATGTAGATGGGTTAGGGAAGAGGATTTAGTGACGCGGAGTGCTGCTGCTGGGAGCTCATCTGACTAATTGGCTCATGACAGATTCCAGATTTTTTTTCTAAAAAAAAATAAATAGAAGAGAGAAATACTTTTTAATTATTTTAGAAATTTTAATTTGGATATAATTTGTCTGTAAGAGATGGTGCACATCATAAAAAAGGATACAAATATCTGAGTCATACAAAATTAGAACAAGAATTTATCTCTGCAGAACAGAAGAAGAATGGAGTGGTATTATAAGAGAAAGATCAGTATGTAGGGTCCAGATCAATTTGCAAGGGACTAGAACTTGGTGCAGAGGGTATAAGCTCGTATGCCATCATTATTATTATAATTATGATTTACAAATTGTTAGGATAAACTTTTGGAGCAGCCATATAAAAGTTATCAAAGGCTTTCATGGCTGGAATGACAGGGTTGCTGTGAGTTTTCCAGGCTTTATGGCCAGGGCCTGCCCTAGGTAATTTTCAAGTGTAAGTGAACAGAATTTTGGAAACCACCCCCCCCCCCTCCAAACCAATCACTGAAAAATAAAAGCATTGGATAAGCGAAAATGTTGGATAATAAGGAGGGATTAAGGAAAAGCCTATTAAACATCAAATTACATTATGATTTTACAAATTAAGCACCAAAACATCATGTTTTACAACAAATCAACAGAAAAAGCAGTTCAATACATGGTAATGTTATGTAGGAATTACTATATTTGCAAATTTAGCACCAAACATTGAACTGGGATATAGGGCAGTGTGGATTCAGATAACCCAGTTCAAAGCACTGAGGGTCCTTCCACACAGCCATATAACCCAGAATATCAAGGCAGATAATCCACAATATCTGCTTTGAACTTTGAGTGAGCTGCCCCTCTCCTCCTCATCAAGCCCACGGCCTTTTCCTTCACTCATGGCACGCGGGAGGGGGAAGGTGAGGCACGCCCGGAGGGGAGGAGAAAAAAAGAAAAAAAAGACAAAAAGGAAGCTTCTCATTTAGGGCATCAGCACCTCAAATGCACCCTCTAGAGGATGGCACCTTCAGAAACCGCGTAGTTTGCCTAACGGTTGAACCGCCCTTGTGTATGGCCATGTTCCAGAAGCATTCTTTTCTAACGTTTCGTCCACATCTTTGGTAGGCATCCTCAGAGGTTGTGAGGTCTGTTGGAAACTAGGCAAGTGGGATTTATATATCTGTGGACGGTCCAGGGTGGGAGAAAGAACTCTTGTCTTTTTGAGGCAAGCGTGGATGTTGTAATTGGCCACCATGATTAGCATTGAATAGCCTTGCAGCTTCAAAGGTTGGTCCTTCCTGCCTGGGGAATCCTTTATTAGGAGGTGTTAGCTGGCCCTGATTTTTTCCTGTCTGGAATTCTCCTGTTTTATGAGTGGTGTTCTTTATTTACTGAACTGATTTTAGAGCATGTGGACAATTTCAACAGAAAGGAGGAAACCATGAAAATGAACAAAATCTGGCTACCAGTATTAACAAACTCTGTAATAAGGTCAATAAATAAAGAATAACACTCAGAAAATGGAGATTTCAGGCATTAAACAATCAGGGCCAGCTAACATCTCCTAACAAAGGATTCCCCCAGGCAGGAAGCAGACAGGCTTTGAAGCTGCAATCCTATTCAGTGGTAATCAAGGCAGCCAGCTGCAACATTCACAATTGCCTCAAACAGACAAGAGTTCTTTCTCCCACCCTGAACACTCCACAGATATATGAACCCCACTTGCCTAGTTTCCAACAGACCTCACAACCTCTGAGGATGCCTGCCATAGATGCGGTTGAAACGTCAGGAGGGAATGCTTCTGGAACATAACCATATAGCCCGGAAAACTCCCAGCAACCCACATAAAAGTTGGTATTTACTGAAGGATAGGAATGGAATTACTCTGTATTTACTTGAGCTTATTTGTGCCATCGACTCTAATGCACCCCTCAATTGAAGCCAAAAAAAGTATTTGCTACCAAATGTTATACACAGTGGCCAAAAGTGAACTCTTTGTAATTAGGCCAAAAAAGTGTACTTTATAGTGGCTGCCTGCTTAGAATTTTTCATTTCAAAGTAAATGTGTTAGTCCACCAAAGCTAGCAATGGAAAAGAAAACCTTGGGGTGCATCTATGCTGTAGAATGAATCTACTTTAATGGCCTTGGTTCAATGCTATGAGATCCTGGAGGCTGTAGTTTGACAAGGCCTTGAGCCTTCTCTGCCAAAAAATGCTGATGCCTCACCAAACTACAGATCCAACATTGAGCATAGCATTGAGCCCTGGCTATTCTATTAGAGGTGACATCCCTCAAAGAAGAGTCCAGGTGTAGCTCCTAAAGCAGCTTCCCATTTTGCTTTGGCTCAGCACTAGGTAGGTTTCCCCTTGACATTAGGTCTAGTTGAGTCTGACTCTGGGGGGTGGTGCTCATCTCTATTTCTAACCCAAAAAGCTGGCATTGTCCGTAGATGCCTCCTAGGTCATGTGGCTAGCATGACAGCATGGAGCACCGTTACCTTTCTGCCTGAGTGGTACCTATTGATCTACTCACATTTGCATGTTTTTGAACTGCTAGGTTGGCAGAAGCTGGGGCTGACAACAGGAGCTCACCCAGTCCACAGATTTGATCTGCCAACCTTTCAGTCAGCAAATTCAACAACTCAGCAGTTTAACCCGCTGCTCCACCGCAGCCTCATTGGCTCAGCACTAAGATGACCATATTACGTGAATCTAATGCACAGCCTCATTTTAATGAGATTATTTAGTCAAACAAGCAGAGGAGATCCGAGTAATATGGTATATAACCTTGTAAAAACAAAAAAGATCAAGATTTTCCAACTGAAATTACCAAAGATGTGTTTTGATTGAATGAACAGCTTGGAATTACAGTAGTTGATTTATAGCTATATAAAGATGGAGTTGCAGCCGGTTAAACCACTGAGCTGCTGAACTTGCTAAATGTAAGGTTGGCAGTTTGAGTCTGCAGAGTGGGGTGAGCTCCTGCTGTTAGTCCCAGCTTCTGTCAACCTAGCGGTTAAAAAACATGCAAATGTGAGTAGATGAATAGGTACCGCTTCAGCAGGAAGGTAACAGCACTCCATGCAGTCATACTGGCCACGTGATTTTGGAGATGTCTACGGACAATGCCGGCTCTTTGGCTTAGAAATGGAGATGAGCACCACCTCCCAGAGTCGGACACAACTAGACTTAATGTCGGGGGGAAACATTTACCTTTTTAAAGATGGAGGAACAAAGGATTATATTTATTTTTCTGAAAGTGTTGTTCCTTTACAGCTTCTTTCTATCATAAAAAAAACGTTGCACAGATTTCTCAGGACATAGATAAATCTGAGAAAGTAACCAGCCATGGCAATCATGAACTAAGAGCTGCTATTTTAACAAACTCCCTTTGCAAACATAACAGGGGAACGGGTTTCCCAGTATGGAACAACGGATTCTGGGAACTTGTTGGAGTGCCGCCCCTGTCAGGAGGGATGTACCACCTGCATCGATGACACACCATGTCTGATCCAGGAAGACTGGTCCTTGCGCGCTGCAGTGCTGGCTTTCCAGGCTTTCTGCATGCTGGCCGTTTTCTTCAGTATGCTGGTCTCCTATCACTTTAGGAAGAGCAAGGTAAGGGCAGTGCCGAGCAGTGGAAATACTGGGTGGATTTCAAAAAGAACAGGGATCAGAATTGACATTTCTCAACTTTTCCAGTTGTTTATCTACAACTCTCATCATCCCAACTGCCATGCCAGTGAGATGATGCCTATTGTAGTCCAATAGGGCATGAGGGTATCAGTTTGGAAAAGCTAAATTAGAGTGTATGTTTCTTGGACTCAAAACATATCACCACTATCCCATTTCCCCTTTGTTTTCTACCTGACTTGAATGTCTGCACTTCCTCCAAAGCTACCATTCATCTTCGGTTGTGTTGGGAGCACCACCATTTCACATTCATCTCTGTTTTCCTAGAGGATTCGGGCTTCAGGAGTTCTTCTTCTGGAGACAATACTCTTTGGCTCACTCCTGCTCTACTTCCCTGTGAGTATCTGGGTTGGATCAAATGGGTGGAATTCAAAACAGATTTTATTAGTATAAAATCAGGTTGAACAATGGGTTGTTGTGAGTTTTCCAGGCTGTATGGCCATGTTCCAGAAGCATTCTCTCCTGACATTTCACCCACATCTATGGCAGGCATCCTCCGAGGTTGTGAGACCTCAGATGCTGGATGATAGTGATAGAAGGCCTCCCCACCATTACTTTATGGGGAAAATTAATCTCTATACCATAATGTGGTATACATAGCTCAATTCTCCTACATCAAGGGTTACCAAACTAAGGCCTGCTGCCCTCAAAGATCATTTTCTCAGCCCATGCCCTAAACTTTAGATTTAGGATTGCTTTCAGTCTGAAATGACTTGAAGGCACACAACCATCCTAATTAACTTGAGTATCTCATCAGTCAAAAGCAGGCCCACATTTTCCCATTGAATTACTGACAAGTTTATGTTGATTAAAATTGTTCTTCATTCTTCTTTCTTTATTTATTTTTTTGCAAATAAGATATGTTGAGGGTCCATAGAAATTTTTTTAAAAAATTCTTCAAACATGAACTGAGGATTCTGTCCTACACCAACTGAAACAGTTTTCTGTACTCAGCAAAGGAGTCTGTCCCATTTTCAGTCAAATTTAACTGCTTCCCTTCTATCAGCATAACATCTGGAGAGGGCATCTTGTTCTTTGTTCACAGGAACCAAACTTATTTGCCTGGCCCTGACCTGATATAATCAGGCAAATATACCAGATTTATATATTTATTTTAGCATGTATAATTCATTTGGCTCCTGCTGGTTACGTGGAATGACAAAGAGCAATGCAAACCTTTGAAGGCTGCCCCACTAATCACAGGACACTTACCTTGGACTTTTTTTTTTCCTCCAAAGATTTCCCAGAGTATATTCCTAATCCTGCCTTTTGAGGCTTGATGGCTAGATGCTTGCAATGGTTTTGGATAAAAATGGAAACGCAACTTCCTGGGATGATGGATTCTGTGCCCCAAGCCAATTTCTGCACTTTGTAGAATATAGAGCCATACATTCTTGATCGCTACATAAACCAGAAAAACAGTCATAAGGTTCTGAAGATTTATTAGTCCATAGAATCAGATCTTGAGGAGTCAGCAATAAGGAATGAAAATTATTACAATGCTATTTGTGAAAGACCCTGGGAGATCTGGCTAGCTGACTGTTTGGAGGCAGACACCCCCCTAAGGCTGAATGCTTAAGTCTGAGTTTTTGTTTCCTTGGACTGGCCTAATAATAATAATAATAATAATAATAATAATAATAATAATAATAATATCCCACCACCATCTCCCCGAAGGGACTTGTGGCAACTTACAAAGCACTCCAGGGTGCACATATAACATACAACAGGTAAAAACGGTACAAAAGTATACATAAAATTATAACCACAACCCCCGTCAACACATATAGCATAAAATCTGAATAATGCAATGTTAAAACAACAGTAGATAACTACCATCAATTCACAAAGTGCCAAGTGTCAGCTTCATATGGGCTCATTCAGCCTGCTCAAGGTCAAAGGCCTGTCTGAACATCCATGTTTTCAGGTTGGAATGGAAAGATTGAAGGGTAGGGGCTAATCTAATCTTTTTTGGGAGGGTATTCCAGAGCCTTACATGTCAGACTTAGGTCAATTCAGTGCCAATCTCTCTACCAGCTTATATTATGCCAGTTATTAAATTTTTAAAAGTTACTAGTAACAGCCCCACAACCAAAATAGGTGTGTAGCTACCATAGCAGTTTTAAATTTTAAGAAATTAAGTAACTCTTGCTTTTCTTGTTACCTAAAATTGTTACTTTTAAAAAACACAGAGCCTGCTGCAAGTTACTTGATTATGGTACTAAACAGACTTAAGCAATGAAGTGATGAATCCCGTGCAACTATTAAAATAACTAAAGGCAGAGCCCCCCATGGCACAAGGGGTTAAACTCTTGTGCCGGCAGACGGCTGGCTTGGAGGTTGGGTTGCTGACCTGAAGGTTGCCGGTTTGAATCCAACCCAGGGAGAGTGCGGATGAGCTCTATCTGTCAGCTCCAGCTCCATGCAGGGACATGAGAGAAGCCTCCCATCAAGGATGGTAAAACATCAAAACATCTGGGCATCCCTGGGCAACGTCCTTGCAGACAGCCAATTCTCTCACACCAGAAACAACTTGCAATATCTCAAGTTGTTCCTGACACGAAAAAAAAACTAAAGACAATTGGAATGACAGCCCCCAAAAATGTTATCTTTTGTTATATCACAGTGGTGAAACAGAATTAACTCCAAGTATTGCCTTTTTTAATGATTTATTTTCAAGTTGGTCTAATGATCCCACTAGGCTTAAAAAATGAGTAGCTGTAACCAGCTCTTCCTAATGTTGACTGGCTAGGGAAAAAAAACATTATCAAATGTCTTTTGAATATATTAATATAAGCAGAAAACTGTTTGGGAAGAATAAAATACTATATCTATAGCTCAATCTTATTTTTTGTCTTTTCTGTTCACATAGGTGTTCATTCTCTACTTCAAGCCAAGCATCTTTCGTTGTATCGTGCTGCGCTGGGTGCGCATGCTGGGTTTTGCCATTGTTTATGGAACGATCACACTCAAACTGTACAGGTAAGAAAGTCTTGAAAGGGGAAGAAATACATTTTAAACAATGAGCAATAGAGAGTTCCAGCTGACAATGAACAACTCAATTCCTAGATTTAATTTAGTCCAGTATACGGCTTGACCATGGAAACCCACTGGATGAACTTGGGTAAGTCACACTTTCTCAGCCTCAAAAGAAGGCAAAGGCAAACCTTCTCTGAACAAACTTTACCAGAAGACCCCATGATGGTATTGCCTTAGATGAATCATAAATCAGAAATAACTTGAAACAACTATCATATCCATACTATATAAGGATCTTGGCATTTTACCATTTTGGTTGCCATACTGTCTCTGAACTCAGCCTGCAAAAGGGAAGAAAATTGTGTATATTTCCTGGCTTCCTTGTCTGAATGGTACTTAAACCACCAAAAGAAAGTCTATAAAGGTTACTGTGAGTTTTCCAGACTGTATAGCCACGTTCCAGAAGCATTATCTCCTGATATTTCACCCACATCTACTGGTAGACATCTCTGTTATAAGTCTCTAACATCTTGGAGCTTCCATATAAAGTTTCAGTGTGCAATTGGCCTTTGCCATCTGCAACTAGTTCAGATGACAATTGGCAATGAACAAGGGGTAGCAGCAAAATGTTGTGTGTGTGTGTGTGTGTGTGTGTGCCGTATAACGTGTCCTCCAGCCTTTAAGTAAGACCTGTACTCAAAGGGTCCATGGAAAATACTTTCACATTGCCACTGTTGAAGGAAATTTCATCTGCTGGTTTGGCCAGCTTCCCTAGATTTGTTCTCATTCTTGGGTTGATCATGTTCCCCAGCCAATTTTGTATAGTCACCCAGGATATCTCATTCACCCTGGCTATGAAATATGTTTGTCAGTACCCGTTGTCTTCTCATCATCTTCTTTTCTTGCCCTACAGAGTCTTGAAGATCTTTCTGTCCCGCACAGCCCAGCGAGTCCCTTACATGTCCAGTGGGCGAGTTCTGAAGATGCTGGCTTTGATCCTCCTCTTGGTGCTTTGGTTCTTAGCAGCATGGACTGTTGGGATGTTGGAGAACATTGGGAAAAATATCCCACTGGTGGTCCTCTCCCAGACAACTAGGGGACTTCAGTTTTACATCTGTGACCATGACCGTTGGGACTATATGATGGTTGTGGGTAAGGGCTAAATACTTCCACCCTGTCCCCATCAGATGCTTCAGGATGTGGTGAGGAAGGAGCCAGAGTTCAATCCCCAAATAAATAGATAAAGCAATACATTACTTTTGTCCTCATCATCTCCTGTTTAATGATCCCCCTACACCAGCTTCCGCTATCTTTTAAAGATATAGAAGGATACATCTGAACCCATCTATATCTGTACTCTGTAAACAAAATGTATTCAGCCACAATAGCTTAAAATAATATTATTAGTTTTTTGCAATTTAATCTAAGGGCCCTTCCACACAGCTCTATATCCCAGAATATCAAGGCAGAAAGTCCCACAATATCTGATTTGAACTAGGTTGTCTGAGTCCACACTGCCATATATTCCAGTTCAAAGCAGATAATGTAGGATTTTATTCAGCTGTGTGGAAGGGGCCTTTGATGGAAATTGTAACTCTGATTAAATCATAATTAAAATATTTCTTTTTCAAAATAAATGTATTTACTTATCCTTCAAATAATAATCATCATAGCTATGGTACCTATTATTAGTTGTTAAGGGGATATTTGGGGGGATACTCTATATCAGGGGTCCCCAAACTAAGGCCCGGGGGCCGGATGCGGCCCTCCAAGGTCATTTATCTGGCCCCTGCCCTCAGTTTTATAATATAATATTTTTATATAAGTTTTAATAATACAATATATTGTATATACATATAATATTGATAATAATCTTATGTTATACAATATAATACTAATAGTAATACCATATAATAATATTAATTATATGTTATATATTACATCTCTATATATAAAAGAGTGATGGAATCCTGGTGACCGACAAAACAACAAAACTAAAAACCCCACAACCTCGAAAATTGACAGCACAACCCCTCATCCACGCCTCTAGGTTGATACAACAAAAAGAAAATAAAAATAAAGTCCTAATTAGAGGGAGAGGAATAATTGTTTTTATCCAATTGCTGCCAGTTAGAAGGCTAAGCTCTGCCCACTTGGTCTCCTAGCAACCCACTCAGCCTAGGGGACAGGCAAAGTTAGGCCTCACTTAGGCCTCTTTCCACACTGCCTATAAAATACAGACATCACCAGACAATGCCACAGCAACGCGTGGTCGGGCACAGCTAGTATTATATAATAGCATAGTGGTATAGTTCAATATAGTAATATATAATGCTAATATTGTGTTATGCTAATAATATAATATATTGTATGTACATACAGCTGCTCTGAGTCCCCTTCGGGGTGAGAAGGGTGGGATATAAATGTAGTAAATAAATGTAGTAAATAAATGCAGTAAATAAATAATTAATTTTAGACTTAGGCTCAGCCAAAGTCTGACATGACTTGAAGGCACACAACAGCAACAACAATCCTAATTAACTTGACTATCTCATTGGTCAGTAGCAGGCCCACACTTTCCATTGAAATCCTAATAGGTTTATGTTGGTTAAAATTGTTTTCATTTTTAAATATTGTATTGTTCTTTCGTTGTTGTTGTTGTTGTTGCACTACAAATAAGACATGTGCAGTATGCATAAGAATTCGTTTGTATTTTTTTTTTTCAAATGATAATTCGGCCCCTCAACAGTTTGAAGGATTGTGGACCGGCCCTCTGCTTAAAAAGTTTGGGGATCCCTGCTCTATATATTATTGCAACCTCCCTTGCAGTCTTACCTGACTAACTCTAAGTAAAAGGAGGCACATTGAGAAGCTAGTATCAGCAAGATGCTCTGAAGGCAGTCCAATACAGGGTCAATTCTGAAAGCAGCTTGAAGTCCACAGGCTAGAAACACCATGCCCAGGTTTTGGATATTTAAGAGTTCACTTTTATTTTAACTCTCATCCTCTTATGTGAATTAAACAATAAAAAATCCACTTTATATTTTCACCAGTGCCGCTTCTCTAATGCAGGCATTGCTCATAATAAGGTTTTTACCACCACATTGCACAACACAGTCTATCATAGTAGCAATACATACATATCACTGGCAGCTGTCCTTTGAGTTGTATAAGGTATTTGGCTTAATCTTTCCAAGAATTAACAAAAGGTACCCATTTTTTGTCTACTACACTCTAAATATCTGGGTTCCTGGATTGCTGTGAGTTTTCTGGGCTGTATGGCCATGTTCCAGAAGCATTCTCTCCTGACAGTTCATCCACATCTATGGCAAGCATCTCAGATGTTGTGGGACCTCACAACCTCTGATGATGCCTGCCATAGATGTGAGTGAAACGTCAGGAGAGAAAGCTTCTGGAACATGGCCATAACAGTCCGGAAAACTCACAGCAATCCAGTGATTCTGGCAATTAAAGCCTTCAACAACACATATCTTGGTTCCTCTCCCTTTTGTTTAGCACCTCGGAGAATGTACAGTCTCCTCAAATCAGTATGTCATGTCAGCCTCCAACATAATAAAAGAAGATTCACTTTTCAATATTAAGTGTGATGCCTCCGGGCAGATTTTGATTACAGACTTTTTTTTCTTTTTCCCCTCTTTCTTTTTAAAAATAAATTAAACATTGGTAGGTGTGAGAATGACTGATGAGGCTAGGCACAAGAATATGACTACATAGGAATAGCTCAACTTCTTTCATCCTTCTGTCTCTTGCTATCCAGCTGAGATGCTCTTTTTGTTCTGGGGAAGTTTTCTCTGCTATGCCACCCGGACAGTCCCTTCTGCCTTCCATGAGCCTCGCTACATGGGCATCGCCCTCCACAATGAGCTGATAACGTCTGCTGCCTTTCACGTGATCAGGTAAGGATGGGCAAGTATCTCTTGCAATGGCGGGGCCCTGGGCAGTTATGTTTTGAGAGTCTGAGATCAACTTGGCTTGCAGTTGTATGGTAGCTATGAGCATATACCAGGAACTTCTAGTTTCATATCTTTATACTGCCAACAAACCAGAAGGAGGCGTTAGATAAACCCTTTGTACTTCAGAGTTCAACACAAACCTTCTGCGATTTGAGTAATGATAGTAAAGGTAAAGGTTTTTCCCTGACATTAAGCCTAGTCGTGTCCGACTCTGGGAGTTGGTGCTCATCTCCATTTCTAAACCAAAGAGCCGGCGTTGTCTCCAAGGTCATGTGGCCGGCATGACTGCATGGATCACCGTTACCTTCCCGCCAGAGTGGTACCTATTGATCTACTCACATTTGCATGTTTTTAACTGCTAGGTTGGCAGAAGCTGGGGCTAACAGCAGGAGCTCACTCCACTCCCCAGATTCGAACCGCCGACCTTTTGGTCAGCAAGTTTAGCAGCTCAGAGGTTTAACAGCTGCACCACAAGGGGCTCAATGAGTAATGATAACGGTACCCAAATTTATGGCGTTAAAAGGATATGTGTGAAATGAATAGCAAAAATACTAAATATGAAATTGTCCCTTGGGAATTCGAGGTTCAAGCCTTCACTAAACCACAAATCTGGAATATAAATGTTAAAAAGCCATTAAGTTTGACCCCTAATTCTACGGAGTGCTATTACCTTTTCTTTATCTGTCCTGCCCTCCTCCTAGCAAGACACATTCTCACTAACTCTCCTAATGACCGTGTTTCTCTAATGCACCCCTTTCCACCTGACTTATTTCTGTCTTTAGGTTTTTAATGGTACCTTCCTTACATCCTGACTGGACGTTGCTGATCTTTTTTATTCACACACATGTCACCACCACCATGACACTGGCACTTCTTTTCATCCCAAAGGTATGCTCTGAACAGGCTCGAAAAAGAAAACGAAAGCCAGTTCTCTTTTCCCTCTTCCTTTCCCTTCCCCTCTCAAGTCTAAAAGTAAATCACAGAAAGGCTTTAAAAACCATGGCCATCTCATTTGCCATTGTTTGGAATTCATCACAAGATTTGCATACTATTTTATTTTGGTGACCTCAAAGGATATAACTATTGACTTTCTTCTGTCCTGTACATTCTCATGATGTAAATGCTGGCTCTAAAACTTTCTGGATCCTTAGACACAAACTTACATGAGATAGGACATGCAGGTTACAGAAATGCATATAAGCATGTATTCTAAGTAAATGTGTGTACAAAAATATGTATTAGAGGAGAAATATGTGCATTTAAAAAAATGCTAATTGATATAAAAATAATAATAGAATGGACCTATGACTGAGGATATGCAAAACAGACATAGACTAGAAATAGCCATATCTAGTCAAAATCACCATAGAGCGAAATGGTATTATGCCTTATTACACCCTTCTGCACCCACAGCCATGACAACATCCTGAGCAATTCCATAAAGCATTGCATGAAGTAGTCTCACTGTTGATGGGCTGCACGTCATGTAGAGAGGGATGATGATAATGATAATTCTTCTTATCATTTCCCAGATTGGGACTTATAGAAGCTTATAGCAAATAGAGAACAGAGCTTTATTTCAAAAGCTTTCCAAATAAATTTGTCTTTACAGTGATAATGATAGGAAAATAAGGGGAAAATTAAAAACAGTGTCAAGGATATATTTTTGTACTACAAATCCCCATGTTGGTTTTTGTATGAATACTACAAAGTAAGCATAAGATGTCTTCCTATATTTCTCTGCATAGCTGTAGAGGAAACATATTGTCTATTATGGCTCATGTAGCCATTAAAAGGAAGCTACATGTAATGAATTACATGTGATACAAAATTATGACTATAGCCATGATATAAGTTTCAAACTTGCTGAGTATGTCTCTATCAATGCTAGACTCCCATTGCCCATTTTTCCATTGCAAGAGAGCTAATTTTTTTTGGTCATTTTCCAAGGTGCAACCATTTTTTCCCGAGCTGCTGTCATTTTCGAGTAGACATTTGAAATTAATATGATTCTATGATTCTCTGATCCTATAATATTGCCTATAAGGACTCTGAAAGGACATTCAGCCCCCTCCATTCTGTTTCACCCATATAGTTCCTGCATGCTGGGTCACCGCTGAAAGAGGAGATTGCTGCCGAGGTGTATGAAGATGAGCTGGATATGAGGCACTCAGGCTCCTACCTGAACAGCAGCATCACGTCAGCATGGAGCGAACACAGCCTTGACCCCGATGACATTCGGGTGGGTGGAACACTCAGGACCTTCTTTTGAGGCTAGCTATGCCAGAAACTGTGCAGAGTAAGAGTTGCCTTTTGCAGTCTTTCTCCTGAAGCCAAAAAAAAAACCCACCATCTGACCTCTACTACTGTACATTACTTCAAATCATGGAAGTGGGTGGGGTCGAGATGGTGGTCCGTACACAGTTCATTCTGTGATTGAGTCTCATTTCTTCTCTCCCTTGGTGCTGGTTGTGGGAAGCAAATAGGATCAGGCTGGGAAGGGAAGCAATCAAGCCATTAACAGCACATCTCTTTGTTCATGTCCCTGATAATTTCTGATACCATGATGTGGGAGGGAAAGGATGTAGCTCAGTAGAAGAGCATATGTTTCAAATGGAGAAGGTTGCAGATTCATTGCACAGCATCTCC